>NC_048225.1:49851491-50152626 GCF_002007445.2 Ailuropoda melanoleuca
TTTTTTTTTTTTTTTTTTTTTTTTTTGTTTGTTTGAGGAGGCTTTCAAAGTCAGTCAAGTTAAGTGCATGTCAAAAGTGTGACCTTATATTTTAAGCCAGACCACCCCTCACGAACTGGTCAAAATGCATACAGGTATTTTCAGGTTATGCAGTAACACTTCCACAGAAAGAAATGTGATTCTATGTCTGTAGATTATTACTAGTATTATAACCATAATCATCAAAATCATCATCCTCTCCTCCAAAGTGCATTAGTGTCCTAGGGCGGCCATAACAGAGTGCTACAAACCAGTGCTTAAAACAACAGAACTGTGTTCTCTTATGGCTCTGGAAGCCAGAAGTCTGAAATCAAGGCGTTGGCAGGGTGGGTGTTTGTTTGGAGGCTCCAGGAGGAAAATCTTTTTCCATGCCTCTGTCCTAGCCTCTGGTAGTTGCCCCAGTCTTTGGTGTTTCCTAGCTTGTAGGTGCATCACTCCGATCTCTACCTTCATCTTCACATGGTACTCCCCTGGCTGTGTCTCTATGTGTCCGAATTTCCATTTTCTTATAGGATACCAATCATTGGAGGAGGACCCATCCTAATCCAGTGTGACCTCATCTTAAGAAAATTACACCTGCAAAGACCTTATTTCCAAATAAGGTCAGTTTCATAGGTTTTAAGTAGACATGAACTGGGGCAACAATATTCAACCTAGAATACAAAGTAATGACTATTTTGGAAGTTCAAAACTCACAGCAAACATTAGAGGTGGTAGTGATGGAAAGCCACAAGTCTTTTTGAGAATTATGGTCCATGGCAATCAGCCCTTTCTGACCCTCTATCAGTTTTACAGATGACAAAAATTGAGGTCTCAAAGTCACACTGAGAATGAAGAGGTCCTTGATCTCTAGTCCAGTGCATTCTCCTGTAGTAACATGTAGTATTAGAATATACATGATCATTTATGTTTCAGTGTATCAATTCTGTCTTCTCAATAAGATTAGGTACTCCTACTTGCTTATAAATAGCAATAAAAGAATTTGTAACTCATAGGCTCAGCATGAAGATTAAATGAGAAACTACACATAAGGCACAGCTAGCAACATAGTAGTTGTTCAATTAATGTTAGTTAATATGATAACTGCCTTTTTCATCTTCAGTTTCCTCCAAAATTCATAGCAAAGGGCAGGATACACAGTCAATGGATGATACAACTATAGAGTATGATAACCTGAATTGCATTACTGTTCTCCCTAATGCTGCCATTACCAGTGATGCCTTCTGGTGCTGTCACAATTTGGGGTTGGGCTTGATTCAGTTCAATAGCCATTTATTGAACGGTTCCTACACATCAGGCACTCGCCTAGCCGTTGAGGACTGATCTGAAGTGCTACAAAGAGAAAAAAGATACAGTCTTTGTCATCAAAGAACTCAGACTCTTCTGGCATATTCGGAGTAAGCTGCCTTTCAAATCACAGCATGGAGGATGTTATGGAAGAAGGCCAAGTGTAGTGCTGTGACAGAACAGACAATATGATGGATTCTGCCGCTGCAGAGAAGAGTTTTTACAGAGATGCTCTTAGAATGGGGCCTCCAGGAGAAGTAGGCATTTGTTGGATGGAAAAAGCATCCCAGGCACAGAGAATAGCAAAGGCAAAGGCATTCAGATATGAAAGTCGTTGGTGAATTTGAGTTGTAATAGGTACTCTAATCAAAGTAGACAAATGGTATGCATCGGGAGGAGGCGAGGAAAGCAGTGGGAGATGGGGGGACTACGCTGAGAGCAGTTGTGAAGGTTCCTGCATACTGCAGCAGGACACAGATAAAGGACAGACCTTCAGTGAAGGACATACTCCTCCTAGATTTCACTCCTACACCTACCACGTACTAGCAGGGCTCTTCAAACAAGCTACTTAACCTCTTTGTCTCAATTTTCATCTATAGAGTGGGGTAACCATGTCTACTACACAGGGTTGCTATGAAGATTAGATAAGATAGTGGAAAAAAGCTTTAAGCCCAGTACAATGAACAGTAACTACCTCTATTAAAAATAAAATGAGTTTTCATTTTCTGAGCAGACATTGATTCTTCGAACAAACATTGATCAATTGCCCAAGGTGCTGATTTTTTTTCACCAGGCAGTAGAAAGTCACTGGAGGTTTCAAGCAAGAAATCAACAAGTCAAGGCTGGCAATAGAAGAACACCAGGCAGAGGCTGGGAAGAGAGGCAGATGGTGTCAGGCTAAACCAGGACACTGGCAAGGAAGATGGGGCCACTGGGATGGACAGAATAGATCACAACAAAATAGAGTTGACAGGGCTTAGTGACTGATTAGATAAGAGGCGCAGACCTAGGAGGGCCTCTAGTTTCTCACTTGGAAGACTAAGTGTCATTAGGGAGGGCACACAACTGAGGAGGTATAGAAAGTTCTGGAAGGGAAGGTGATGAGTTCAGTTTTAAGCATTTTGATATTAAGGGGTCTGTGGACAGCTGGATGAAGGTACCCAGCATGATGTTGGCTCTAGAGCTAGGGCCGCTGGATCATCAGCACATTGGCAGTGTAGGTCATGCCTTGGCACAGGAGAGCACACCCATCACAGGTGTGCACAGAAAGAAGAGAAGGAGGCAGAAGACTCAGCCTGGGGAACCCCAACACTTAGAAAGTGAGACAAAGGAGAGGCAGCAGAAGGAGTACAATGGCACAGTGGCCTCTAGCTCTGCCCCTGACTCTGCATTCCTTTTAGAGCTGAAAGGACCCTTAAACATCCCATAAGCCAACCTATTCATGAATAGATAAGGAAACAGGTAAAGTGACTGACCCAAGGTAACACGACATGATAGAACTTGTGGCCAGACGAGAGTCAAAGCCACCTGACTTCAGTCTGGGCTCCCTCCTCTGCCCTGGCTGCTGGGTTTGCCAGAAGCAGCCAGTGTGTTCTCTCCCGCTAGCTAATATTCTTCACAACTCTACAGCAGCCTTATTTCTCTCTGTCTGGAGGAATGACCGGTGACAGATTCCAGTCAGCTAATGAACCAGCCGCAGTTGTCTGCCGCGACTTCTTAATTTTCCCCAAATGTGAGTTCTCAACACGTGGCCACAGCTTCAGGCAAAACACATTGCACTCCCAGCGAGACGCCCGGAAACCAGGGGGAGACTGATGGGGGCTCCTGGTGTGCAATCTGTGACTCCATACTTGAGTTGAGTCTGGAGGTTATGATTAGAAACCAGAGTAAACAGGATAATCAGTATTTCCTTCTGATGCATGTAAAGTCAAGACTATCAAAGAGCTCAGGACTCCTGAGGTCACCAGACAGCAGCAGCGTGGCCAAGGGGGAATTCACAAGACCTCCTTCCTCTGGTCTCTACCATGTCCACACTGAGGTAGGCAGGCCAAAGGAAGTCTGTATTGGGCACTTAACTGCCAGTGCACGGCATTGTACTGTACTAAGCAAGCATTAAAGGATAAGAATGAGATGAGATAAAGCCTCTGCCCGAAGGGCACGTTGCAAGTGTTCAGTGAATGCTTGGATGAATGCAATCCCTTAGCCCCAGTCTCACTCCTGACTCCTGTGCAGTTGTGAATATGCCATCTCTGTTCTAATGTCTCAGAAGCGTACCTGCGATTCCTCCTCCCTGACCACAAACCCGCTCCTCCCTCGTCTCCCACAAGTGGCCCTGTGGAAACTCTCCTGGCCCCATGGCTCAGGCCGAAAACACTGGGGCTCTCCTTGATGGCTCTTTCTCTTTCCCACATCCTATCAGCAAGTTCTGTTGGTCCTTCCTTACAGCGTGTACCCTGTGTCTGCTCACCTCACCTCTCCCCTCCCCCATCACTGCTGACCTCCCTGGAGCCACCATCAACTCCATCTTGTCCCGGGCCAAGAGCCCCCTGCTGGTCTGCCTGGTCCCCCTCTCTAGTCACCCCATGGTCTGCTCTCCATCTAGCAGCCAGCGACCCCTCTGAACTCCAATCAGATGATGACACTCCCTGCTCTCTGTCCTCTGCAGGCTCTGCCCTGCTGTTCTCTCCATGCAGAACAGTCTTCAGATACTTAGCTGGCTTAATACCTCTGTCTGAGTCTCTGCTTTGGCACCTCCTCCAGAAAGCCTTTCCTAACCATTATGTCTAAAATAGTCCCCCAGGAACTTTCCACCCCCTTATGCCACTTGGGAATGACTCTCGGGTAGAGGGAGGGAGGAGTAGAGGGAGGGAGGAGGGGAGAAAGGGTTGTTGAATATGAGGTCATATAACCCTCACAAAAGCCCTAGGAAGAGGCAGGGCAAACTGCATTCCTACTGTGCATGCCCCCACAGAACCCAGCAAAAGTAGGCCAGTCACACACAGTAGGTGCTTTATAACTACCTTTTGATTGATTGATCAACATGTAATCACTATGTTTCACTCTGCCAATCACCTTTAATTTTTAGAAGACTTTACAGAGCCAAATTAAATTCTTATTATTTCAGAGAGTCACTATTGGACACCCCTTTGTAAGCAATATTATGTTGACTGCTAATCATTATCCCTTAATTACCAGTCTAAAAGTTTAGAATTTAAAAAGTACTTTCACATCATTGTCTAGTGATAGTCCAAACAACCCTGGGCAGGGAAAAGGGGAAACCTTGTTTCTTCCCATTTTTTCAGTTGATTCAGAGAGGTTAAGTATGATTCAGAGAGGTTAAGTGCTTGGTAAAAAGTCTCACAGCAAGTCATTAATAAAATCTGAATTGGAGTCCAAGTGTCCTTCCTCCAACATCATGGTTTCATTATGCCGGAAATAACTGGGTTATCACATCAGAAAATATATGAGGTCCCCTAAATCTTTTATCTGTCACCCCCAAATGCTTTGCTGGAATGGTTTATCGGGGAAGGTGACCTTAGACCAACTTGACCTGCAATGGCTGGGTGTTAGGAAATTGCTGTCTCTAACAATGATATGACCAGAAGGTAGGCACCCATGTGTCACTTTACAAGGGCTGATTTTTTTTTTAACCATTATAGGAGTCATTGCCAAGGACAATTTGCTTTCTATTAGCAAATGGAACCTGAAATTATTCGAAACTGCTATTAATCATAGGATGGAGAGGTCTCCCTACTCCCCCTACCAGAAATGAGAGAAGACTGACCCTCTGAATTAATGATGTGCGCTTCCAACTGCACCTTGGACAAAAAGACAATAAGAAGAAATTAATTAGAATAATGAAATCTCTGTAATTAAGGGGACTGTTGTTATTTCTATGGGAGACATCTCTCCTCTTCTGAATATCCGAAAAGTGTTTAGCAGTAACATTTATGCTAGAATCTTGAACAATGCATTTTAGGATTTTAATTGTTAGGAAGATTATCACAGTCATGCTCAGACTTACATAGCATTTTTTTTTTTTGCTAAAACAGGATAATACAAACTTGTCTGATAATTTTTTCAAATAGCCACATGAATTTATCATTGCTTTGGAAATGCGTTATTCTTATGTGGGCTAGGTCTCTCTCCATGCTCTCAGTCTCTTTTTCACCATCGGATGAATTAAATTCCTGCTGTCTTAGTGTCAGACATTTAGCGCTGAGGAGCCGTTGGAGACCATCTAGTTGAAACTGCTCGGTTTCAGATGTGAAAGCAGAGATTCAGAGGGGTTAAGGGTTGTCTTGGTTTTCTCTTTTGTCAAACGTGGACTCCTTTCTCATCTTCCTTTTCAACTTCTCAGCCACGTGGCAGGGTTCCCACAACACCAAAGAGAGGACAAACGCAGAAGGAAACAGCGATCATAAGTTCAAATGATCAATATTCATACACACCAAATTGTCTCCCTTCATTACTCTGATATTTCAGGGCACGTAGGCAGAGATGAGAGCAAAAGGATAGAAATACAGAGATGGACATTATTTCTCCCAAGAACGGGGAATGTTGAAGTACTGATATAATCAGAAAAATTTGAACAACAAACATAGAAACCTTGGGGCAAGACTCAATAAAAGGAAAGACTGAACACAAATGATTACACAGTATTTCTGGTACACCAGGCGCTATTCCAAGAAACTAAGAAATTCACATATGTTAATGGGCTAACAGCCCCTAAGGCGAATATTATTATTATGTCCACCTTACAGATGAAACAACTGAGGCTCAGAGAGGTGAAATCCCTTGCCCACAGGCACTAAGCTAGAGAGTCACAAGAAGCTGAACATACACAGCTTTGTACTGGAGGTGACATTCTTGATCCCGCTCCTGCTACTTTTTTTGCGGTCATAGTTTAGCGCATCCCATCACCTGAAAGTAGCCACTGTCTCTAAGAAAAGAATATACTCAGAACTGGGGAAATGCTAAATGCCTCTAAACATCTTGTCTTTAAATATCCTAAGACCTGGTCCCGTTTACCCAGGGCTTTTTCTGAGCAGGACATCTGCAATAGGCAACTTTTCCAGGTACCCTTGGGAAACTCAGAGCTGGATGTGAGGTAAGGTAGATATCTAGAGAAAAGAAGAAAATGGTCCTATATTTACTAAACATTCAGTACGTTTCATATGCCTTACATATCCTCATGATACCCTCTTCCAACACATGAAGACCACTGAGGCTTAGAGAAATGACCTGCCCTACCCAAGATCACACAGCTAGCAGGTGGCCAGCCAACATTCGTTTTTTATATTTTTGGTTTTGGTTTTGTTTTTTTTTTCCCCTGTGTGTACTTAGCTCCACAGTCCTTGCTCTTAACTGCTATGCTATATTGCCTCTCAGGTCTTATTTTTATGCTGAGTATATATGTATTGAGTGCATAGGGCACTGTGCAAGGCACAGGAGCTGCTGAAGAATGTGGTTTAAAGAAGCCATACTGGGCCAGGCACAGGTCAGCTAGGATCCTAGAAAGAAACTTGACTGGCTTGGGTTGGCCATGAGGTCAGCCATTCCCAGGATAATTTCTCTTGTGTTAAGTTCCTCTGTACAGCTCTGTGCAAAGCTGTAATTGACAAGTTAAGCCTTGAACGAGGCATACACTTTTCATGGAGTAAACCATTCTTCTTATACAACACTCCCCACTCCCCACTCCCCCCTCCCCACCATAGGGAAAATTACACTCATTAATCTCAATGAAGAGAAACATCAGACTTTGATTTCCTTACTATGGGTCCCCATTATTCATACTTTAAATATTTGGTAGAGCTAAGATGACAGGTATAGAAATAAATCCCCATGAAAAGGAAGGACCAGGACGGATGGGTACTGTTTTCTCCTGGATTGGAAGCCATACTTGAAATATTTACCAACCTGTTGCTTTGGAGCTTCAAGATATAATGCAGACTTGACTCTACCACATTCCAAAAAACAAGTTGATTTCTTGCCATAGACCTTTGTGGCAGGGTGCCTTTGCCCACAGTTCCTTCCACCAAAACCACCTTTTCTGACTTTCTTTTCTTGGTAAGTCATCCTAGGTGCTTTACGACCAGCTCCAAAATCTACTTCCTGATACCTCCATCCAGGGGGGCATACTAAATGTACATCCTGGGCCATTTTTATCTAACTCTTCTGGAATCCTGGTTACTTGTTGGTCTCCCCCAGATGTCCAGTACCTTTTTGAGGGTAAGAACTGGCTCTTCCTCATCTGTGCTGGATGGCATGGTCAGTACTCTCACAGCCAAAGACATTTAAGGTACAACTAACAGAATAAAACCACCAAAGTACAACAAGATGAAATCAAAGAGATTCCTCAGAGGTCATAAGCCTAACTGTATCTGGTTAGCCACAATAGCTTACATTCGTTTTTGAGGAACTTTTAAAAATCATGGTACAACAGAATCATTAACAGTTCTTTCACTAGAGTCTGCACAGTGCAAATAAAGTGAAAGTAATCCAAGTGGACTTGGAGCAGGCCTGGCAATGGCAGTGAGTTCCTACGTGATCCGAAGCCCTCCAGAAGAACCAAAGATTTGCTTCTCAAATCAAGGGGTGCTTGGAGGACATCAGATCTACCTTTCCCAGTAGCTCAGTTTCCTCCTTCAAAATATAGGAATGGCAATCACACACAGAGGTACAGCAAAAAGATTATGTCAAGCTTTAACAGGAGAGTGTATCAGAAAAACACTTTCACTGATGGCAAAAGTGAAGCTCCAAGAGGCTCAAACTGGTATTCACCACATCCCCTCTGACTCAGGAATTGTCTAAGTGTTTTTCCTCGTAATGTCTTGTTCAACTTCCCAACAGCTGTGCAAGGTCTTTTTCTTCTTCCCATCTTCCAGAAATGGAAACTGAGGCCCACTTTTAAATCAGTGAAGCCAGGATTTTTAGTCTAGATCTTCTGTCTCCCAGAACTTATTCTCTTACACTGTGATACTTCCAATGGGAGTATTTCCATGTTAGAGGACTGTTTCCTATAAAGCTAGAGGGACAAAGGTACATTGGACCAAGCCCCTAGCCTTCAAGAGACCATGGTCCAGAAAGGGAGACCTGGACAGCCTTGAGTGGTGGTAGAGGGTGAAGGTCAAGCGTGTACTTTCTACGTTTACTCCTACCTCTTCCCAACTGTGGAACTTCTGAACAAGTGATGCAGCCAGGCCAAAGTCTCCTCATCTGTAAATGATGATAAGAAGAGTATCCACTTCCAAGGATTTGGGGGAGAATTACATGAGTGAATCCATTCACATTAGCACTTGGCACACAGTGAATGCTAATATCCGCTACCATTAACAGTGTTAACTATCATTTGCCCAGAATACAACAGTCCCCCTAAAAGGAAATGAGAGCCACAGTGTGAAATAGGAACAAAAGAATGGGCACCTATCTCAAGCCTAGACACCTATGTGGTTGGAAGGGGAAAGGGGAAAACATTGAATCAGCCCCTAGTATGAGTGAACAGCCTAGATTAGTCATGGTCTGCTTCATTTGGTGTTGTGCTTTGGTTCGAATTATGGTATTTGGTTTCTATTCACCAAGGGGCTTCTGTTCACAATGTGAAATATTTTATTCAGTCAATATTACTGATGGGGGCGTGATTGGAGAGTTAGACAGAAGTGTCAGAAAGGAGCAATAATAGAAAAAATAGCACTAGGAAATGCTTTTAAGTTTATATCGCACATTTATAGTCAATAGTTCATTGGACCCTCAAAGCAATGCATGGAGCTAAGTAAGACATGTTGACAGATGGGTACACCAATACTCTGAGGAATGAGGACAGTAGAAAAGGAAATTGGCAGTTACTGAGCAGCTACCAGGTAGCATAATTTAACAAATAGTGTGTAAGTGGCTACCTGAGCTAGGACCTAGAGATACAGAGATGACTAAGTTACATCTCCTACCCTCAAGGAACCTGTCCACAGCCTGATAGGGAAGTACTGACTGAAGACAATCATTTCAGTACAGATGAGTAAGTAAAAGGGTGATAAAGGGATGCATAACATTGATCGGAGTAACCAGGAAGGCTTCACAGAAGAGGTGGTAGATAAATTGTTACAAAGCTTGAGTAAAAGTTAGCCACATGAAGAGAGAAGAGGGAAGATGTTTCCTGGGCATAGAAAATAGCACAAAGAGAGTGGTGGAGGGAAGGTACCATGAAGCATAGATGACAAGAACAGTTCTGAGTCTCCAGAGTATAGGATGAGAGGCAGGGCAAGGAGAGGTGGGCCATGACATGGACAGAGGGGGGGACTCAGATTCAGGTCACCTAAGGCCCTGTAGGTCATCCTAAAGACTCGAGAGGTTTTCCTGTAGGTGATAGGGCGCCACTGGAGAGTTTAAGCAGAGCAATGGCATATTCAATTTGTGGTTTTGAAAAATCATTCTGGCAACTGTGTGCAGGATGGAAAAGGAGCAAGGAAAGGCATTTAAAGCTGGGGGCAGAGAAACCCATGTGAAAGTTACTGCATGGTCCAGGGGAGAGCAGACAAAAGCCTGAACTGAGACAATGGCAGTACAGATGGAGAGAAAGGGAGGAGCTCGAGAAGGTAGGATCACCAGGACATGGTGGCTGCCTGGACACAGGAAGGGGGGGTGGGGGCAAGGCTTTTCATTCATTTCAAATTTCTCACTGTGACTTCCTGACAATGTCACCTTGGAAAGGAGTGATCAGATAGAAGACTGAAAAAATAATGGGTACAGATTTTACACACCAAATCTCTAAGGACTCAGAAAAAGAGGTGCAAGATGCTAAATGCTGCTTACTTTTCAGATTTTGGTGTTAAAAAGACTGTTGTTGGGTACTTTAAAGCTCCATGTAAAAATATACACTCAGATAGAGATGTGCAATCTTCATAAATTCCTAGTCAATTTCTTTAGACTTGGGACATATTTTCTATAATATGGGTGTGTGGAGGCCCAGAGGAGGTGAGGGAAAAACGACATTTTATGCCAATCATTTTATAAACAACCTGACTTTGCTGATGGGAAAATAGACCTTGAAAAAGTGCAATTCATCAATACAGCAGAGGTCAAACTCCACTAAATAAAAGAAAATTGCTATAATTGCTGATAAAATGCAGCTTTTGTCATTTCATTTATGCATTTCAATTGCAATTAGATTAACAAGGATTTCAAGGGGGAGAAATTTCCATTGCAAACTACTTTTCAGATTAAACAAGCAAGGAGTTTCAGAAATAGCTCAGAAATAGCTCAGAATCTACAATCATGGGCCCAGAGGGATAGCCAGGCTAGGTTTTGCGCTCTATAATACTCACATCTCATCTCTAGTGAAGTGACTGTTATTTTCAGCCCAGATTCCAGGGGTATTTGGGGAGGAATAGTTTAATTGGAGTATAAGCAAAAAAAGGGGATATACTGTAGAGAATGTAAAAACAGTGATAAAACCAAAAGTCTAACTGCCTTTTATTAGCCCCATGTTCTGGCATTTCTAAACAATGTCAATGATAAAATACTCTACCCAGGGGCTTTCTGATCCTATCATATTATTTGGTAAGCTATTGCCTAAGTCAATGAATTTTTAAGGCAAATATAAGGCTCCATCCAACATTTGGTGATGGATACCATTCACTCTTTTATTCACTCATGAATTCAGCAAGCACTTATGCATCCCACCTAACCCTCATCATTACCCTATGAGGTAGATAGTATGGTTCCAATTTTGCACTGAAAATCCTGAGGCTCAGAGAAGTGAAGACCCTTGCCTAAAGAAATCCATAACATAGGTGAAATGTCAGAATTTGAATCTAAGTGGGCCTTAACTCCAAAGCCTGTGTTTTTCCATCTTATCGATGCTCTTACAACAGTCTATCCAATGCACCACTGGTCTTTTCCTGAAGGCTGATCTCTGCCTGTCAGTCAACAGTCTCTACTTGACACCCTTCAGACTTCCTTCAAGAGCAGTTAGCCTTGAGGGTAGGTGAAAGTGGGATGGGAAGTTGTTAAGTTCCTAAACATAAGTGACGTTGTTTTAAACCTGACAAACAAGCCCCTTAAGTTACTATTTTTGTCTTAACACTTACTCTGGAAACAAGATATTTCTATGTCAATGGGAAGAAAGAATCTGAAGGAAGAAAGGATGGATGGAAAAGTCATTTTCTAAATGTATTGAGAGATGCACACCTTACTCTCATTTAAAAAATAAATGCTAGAAGTCAGACAAAGGTAAAGGTCAAACAGAAGAGAGCTGGGGCGCCTGGGTGGCACAGCGGTTAAGTGTCTGCCTTCGGCTCAGGGCGTGATCCCGGCGTTATGGGATCCAGCCCCACAACAGTCTCCTCCGCTGAGCCTGCTTCTTCCTCTCCCACTCCCCCTGCTTGTGTTCCCTCTCTCGGCTGGCTGTCTCTATCTCTGTCGAATAAATAAATAAAATCTTTAAAAAAAAAAAAAAAACAGAAGAGAGCTACTCATGAAAATAGGATAAATTCAACTCTGCAACATTCCCAGAGTATCAACTTTGTGCCTAGGATGCCAAAGTGCTGGAAACAGTCACAATTTAATCAGGATCCAGCTCACAGAGATCATATTCCTGTGGAGGGCTTGTCCTGCCTCTCCCACCATAAGGGATGATATTCACATGGATAAATCCTTTATTCTTTCCAAAATAACCAAATTTTTCTAATAACACCAGAAAATTATGACAAAGAAAAATCTTACAAATTAGCAACAAAAATCATGCCTCATAATCACTATAGTACTGTATAATTGTTAACAGAGCATCAGTAAGGATCACTCCTTTTCAATGAGGGCATTCATAAGATGGGTTATATGCAATTGCTGGCTCACCAGCTATTCATTGCCTTTAATTCTAATGCTCAAGGAAGGCTGTGGTTGCAAGTGAGTGAGAATGCATAAGAAAGCATGATGTTTTGGGCAAAGCACTGTGGGAGCCCAAAGGCTGATGGGATTTCTTTCAGTTGAAGAGCTAGGACAGCTTCCCAGTACTGGTGACCTTTCATATGAACCTTGATAGAATTTTGACAAATATAGCTGGGAAAAGAAGAACAGGGTTTCAGGTGAAAGGAATAGCTTGACTAGAGGTACAACCATGAGGAAAACACGGACAACATAAGGCCCAAAAACTAGACCTGCAAAACCAGACAAATCTATAATAGAATTAGGAGTTTAGTAGAGAAAAGCCTGGGACCTTGAATGCCAAAACACTACCTAAATCTAGTAGTCTCCACAAGAAATAAGCTTCTTCCTCCTTAAGCCAAAGCAAGCTGAAATTCCCCATTTGTTGAGCCAAGCCCATTGTAAGGCACCTTCTCACTGAAAGGCATTTACTATTAAGCCCATATTGAAGGTATGAAAGGGGTTCAAAGCCATCAAGACAGAATAACTAACAACTAGTAAATGTGTAATGAGCACCCAGGTTAATGAGATTTAGAAGCCTATGGCCCTTGCGTTACACTAGATTGCCTCAAAGTCTCCCTACAAGTAGTCAGCTTTCTGGTTCCTGACAGCCACTGTTGCCAGTGGTGGTGAGAATCTGGCATCTAAGGCTGGCTCTAACCCTCCCTGATCAGGATCTGAGGCACTTATGCAACTGAAATCAAGGTATCCAAGGGTGACTTCCTTAAGCCCTCACCTCCCTTCATCAAGGACAGCCAGCCACGAGTTTTGGACCTAAGAGACTTGAAAGTAAATGATGATAATGCCTCACTTATAATGTTATCATTAGATTTAAATAATATATGAATGTGCTCACCACTTTTTCTTACACATAGTAGGTACTCAATAAATAGATGTAATTATTCACTCATTTAACAAAGAGAATTGTAAAAAGATGCTGCCCAAGCAGTGACATTAGCAAAAAATAGTATCATGGGGAGCTCCAAAACTTCTACAAAAGCAGTGAATGAGTTGGCAAAAACTATAAGAATGAACTTTATCAGAACTCAGGAAAGAAATTAAAAGTTTACAGCAATCACATAAATGTTTAATCAAGAAATAATAGCTAAGTCTTGGCATTTGCAGCAATCTCTGTTGAATCACTAGCTGACCACTAAGTTATCGGAACAGAAACTACAATGGCCATATATGGCAATACAGATTTTAGAAAATGGCTCACAGGAGTCACTGAACAAATAGCAACTACAACAGTCATCAATACAAAGTCTGGGGAGAAGGGAAAATTTGTTTTCCAGAGTTACCACATAATAATATTCACATTGTCTAATTTTCAACAAAAATTATGAGGCATGAAAACAAGAAAGCATGATGTGCGCACAGGAAGAAAAAGTGATTGATAGAAGCTATCCCTGAAAAAGACCAGACATTGTACTTATTAAATAAAGACTTTAATCAACTATTTTAAATATGCTCAAGTTGCTAAAAGAAGCCATGGATAAAAAACTAGAGAAAAACTAGTTTCCATTCTCACTAAATGGAAAATGTCAATAAAAAGCCAGAAATTGTAAAAAGGAACCAAAGAGAACCTTGGGAATTGAGAAATACAATAACTAAATTGAAAAATTCACTAGAGGCATTGAACTAAAGATTCAACAGACAAAAAAAAGAATCAATGAATGTGAAGATATGTCAACTAAGGTTTATCAGCCTGAGGAGCAGAAAGAAAAAAAGAATGGAGAAACATGAACATAGCCTCAGAAACCTGTGGGACACCATCAGTCATACTAATATATGCAAAATGGAAGTCACAGAAAGAAGAGAGAGAAATGGTCAGAAAGAATATTTGAAGAAATTATGGCCAAAAACTTCCCAAATTTGATGAAAGACGTGAAGCTACATGTCCAAGAAGTTCAACAAATCCCAAGTAGGATAAACTTAGTGGAAGCTCCTCACTAAGACACATTACGAACTCAAAAGCCAAAGATAAGGAGAAAATCCTGAAAGCAGCAAGAGGGAAGCAATTCATCATTTCCATCTAATACCAGGGATCTTCAATAAGATTAAAAGCTGCTTTCTCATCAGAAACCATGATGGCTAGAAAGCAGTACAATTACATATTCAAAGTGTGTCCAAAAAAACTATTTTTCAAAAATGAAGTATAAATTAAAACATTCCCAAATAAACAAAAACTTAGAATTTTTCACAAGTATTCTTGTCCAGGAAGAAATGCTGAAGGGAGTCCTCCAGTCTAAAATGAAAGAACACTAGACAATAACTTGAATCCACATGAAGAATGAAGATCTCTGGTAAGGGTAAATATAGCATAGTAAATATACAACATAGGTGAATGTAAAAGCCAGTATTAATACATTTTTGCAACTCCTTTTCTCCTATACTATTTAAACAACAACTACATAAAACAATGACAATACATTTATGGTGATAGCCACAGTTGTATAAAGATGTGATTTTTGATAACATTAAGAGGAGAGAGGGGTATATGAAAGTCATGTTTTCATATGCTATTGAAACTAGGTTGCCATTAATCCAGACTAAATAGTTATAAATTAAGATGTTAAATGTGATCCCAAGCAACCACTAAGAAAATAACTGAAAAATGTTTAGCAGAAGAAACAAGAAGAAAAACACAATGTTATGCTAAAAAGTATCTATCGCAAAAGAAGATGGAAATGGAGGAATTGAAGAACAAAAATATGGGAGACATATAGAAAACAAATAGCAAAATGGCAGATGTAAGTCCTGCCTTGTCAGTAATAACACTTAATGTGAATGAATTAAACTGCCAAACTAAAAGACAGAATGGATTTTAAAAAGAAAAATCCAACTATATGCTATATAAAAGAGACTCACTATAGATTTAAAGTGACAAGTAGGCTAAAAGTAAGAGGATAAAAAGGTATTACACACAACCATCTCTGGTTTCACTAATGGATAGAAAAACTAAACAAAAAATAAAGAAGGATTGGAATTTAAATAAAAACTTAAAAAAAAGATAAGAAAGCAGAAAAATTGAACAACACTATAAACCAATTGGATCTAACAGACACATCTAGAACACTCCACATAACAATAGCAGAATACACATTCTCCTCAAGTGCACATGCAACATTCTCCAAGATAGGCCATATGTTATGCCAGAAAACAAGTCAAAATAAATTTTAAAAGATTGAAATCATACAAAGTATCTTCTCTCAGTACAATGGAATAAATTAGAAATAAAAAACAGAAGCAAATCTGGAAAATTCACATATAATGTGGATATTAAAGACACATTTAAACAAATAATGCATCAAAGAGGAGATCACAAAAAAAATTAGAAAATACTGTTAGATGAATGAAGTGAAAACACAACATACCAAAATTTATGGGATGCAGTGAAAGCAGTGCTCAGAAGAAATTTTATAGCTTTAAATCGCTAAGTTATAAAACATCTCAAATCAATAGCCAAACATTACACCTTAAGGAATTAGAAAAAGAAGAACAAACTAAATCCAAAACTAGCAAAAGGAAGGAATCCTTATAGATTAAAGCAGAGATAAAGAAAATGCAGAATAGTAAAACAATAGAGACAATCAATTAAACCAAAAGTTGGTTCTTTGAAAAGATCGTGAAAGTTTATAAATTTTTAGCTGAACTGACTCATCTAGAAAAAGAGAGAAGACTGAAATTACTAAAATCAAGAATAAAGTTGGGGACATTATTACCATTTTTACATAAATAAAAAGGATTATAAGAGGATATTATGAAGGGGCGCCTGGGTGGCTCAGTCATTAAGCATCTGCCTTTGGCTCAGGGCGTGATCCCAACATTCTGGGATCAAGTCCCACATCAGGCTCCTATGCTGGGAGCCTGCGTCTCCCTCTCCCACTCCCCCTGCTTGTGTTCCCTCTCTCACTGGCTGTCTCTATCTCTGTCAAATAAATAAATAAAATCTTAAAAAAAAAAGTATATTATGAACATTTGTATACCAACAATATGGATAATCTACATGAAATGGACAAATTCCTAGAAGCATTAAACTATCAAAACTGACTCTAAAAGAAGTAGAAAGTATGACTAGACCTATAACAAGTAAAGAGACTTAAATAGAAATCAAAAACTCTTAACAAAGTAAAGCCCAGAACCAGATGTTATCATTGGTGAATTCTATCAAATATTTAAAGAATTAACACCAATCTTCTCCAACTTTCCCAAAACATAGAGGAGAAAGGAACACTTACAAACTCATCTATGACGCCAATATTATCTTAATACCAAAACCAGACAAGGCTGCAAAAGAAAAAAATAAATCCTTATTAATATAGATGCAAAATCCTCCACAAAATACTAACAAACAAAATACAGCAGCATATTAAAAGAATTCTACTCTATGATCAAGTGGAACTTATCCCAAAGGCAAGGCTGGTTAAACATGTGAAAAAGCATTTGACAAAATCCCATAAACTTTCATGATTTAAAGAGAGGGAGAGATAAGGAAAACAAGAACACTCAAGATATGAAAATATAAGGCAACTCCTTCAACCTGATAAAGAGTATCTATAGAAACCCACAGCTAACATCACACTTAATGGTGAAAGCCTGGATGTTTCCCCTAAGATCATGTCCATTTTCACCATTTCTATTCCACAAAGTATTGGGAGTCCTAGTCAGGGTATTGGATAAGAAAAAAAATAATAATAAAATACATCCAATAAGAAAGGGAAAAGCAAAACTGTCTATTCACAGATGACATGAGTTTGTATGTAGAAAATCCTAAGAAATCCAATTTAAACACTGTAACTAGTAAATAACATGAGAAAGGTTGCAGGATATAAGAACAATATACAAAAATCAATTACATTTCCATGCAACTTGCAATGAATAATCCAAAAATTAAGAAAAGAATTCCATTTATAATAACATTAAAAAGAATAAAACACACAGAGATAAATACATAGGAATAACAAAAGAAATGTGCTCTGAAAACTATGAAACATTGTTGAAAGAAATTTTTAAAAGATCTAAATAAATGGGAAAACATCCCATGTTCATGAATCAGAAGACTTAATTTTGTTATGATAACAATACTCCCTGAATTGATCTCTGGGTTTAATGTAATCCCTATCAGAATCCCAGCTGACTTTGTGGAAATTGACAAACTGATCCTAAAATTCATATGAAGTTGTAAGGAACCTAGAATAGCCTAAACAATCTTGGGGCAGGGAGAAACATTTCTCAATTTTTAAACTTACTATAAAGCAATGGCAATTAAGACAGTGTGGTACTTGCACAAGGATAAACATGTAGATCAATGGAATTGAATTCAGCATCCAGAAATAAAACCACAGGTCTATGGTGAATTGATTTTCAACATAGGTGCCAAGACTATTCAAAGGGGAAAAGAATATCTTTCCAACAAATGATGCCAAGACAACTGGATAACCACTTACAAAAGGATGGAGTTGGACCCTTAGCTCACACCACATACAGAATTTATTTCAAAATGTATGAAAGACCTAAATATAAGATATAAAACTATAAAACTCTTAGAAGAAAACATAAGGATAAATCTTCATGAGCTCAGAATTGTTAATGGATTCTTAGATGTGATACCAAAAGCAGAGGCCACACAAGAAAAAAAAAATTGATAAACTGGATATCATCAAAATTAAAACTTCTGTGCATCAAAGGCCATTATCAAGAAATGAATATACAGCTTATATAATGGGATAAAATATTTGCAGTTCTTATATTTGGTAAGGGTTTACTAACCAGGACATTTAAAGAACTCTTAAAACTTAATAGCAAACAAACAAACAATACACCCAAATTATAAAATGGGCAAAAGAATTGGATAGACATTTTTCCAAAGAAGGTATATAAATGATCCAGTCATGAAAATGTACTCAACATCACTTATCAGGGAAATGCAAGTCAAAACAAAATGAAGTATCACCTGACACCTGTTAGAATGGTCACAAACACCCCAATGTTTATAACAGCAATGTCCACAGCAGCCAAACTATGGAAAGAGCCCAAATGTCCATTAACACATGAATGGATAAAGAAGATTAATGAGTAGTACATTACACACACACACACACACACACACACACACACAATGGAATATTACTCAGCTATCAAAAAGAATGAAATCTTGCCATTTGCAACAACATGAATGGAACTAGAGGGTATTATGTTAAGTGGAATAAGTCAGTCAGAAAGACAAATACCATATGATTTCACCTATGTGGAGTTTAAGAAACAAAACAGGTGAACATAGGGGAAGGGAAGAAAAAATAAATGAAGATAAAAACAGAGAGGTAGGCAAACCAGAAGAGACTGTTGACTATAGGAAACAGAGGGTTGCTGGAGGGGAGGGGAATGGAGGAATGGGGTAATTGGGTGATCAATCCCACTTCACGGTATATATCCTAAGGAACTGAAGTTATTCTTGAAGAGATGTCTACACTCCCATGTTTATTGTGGCCTTATTCACAAAGACATGGAAACAAATATCCATCCATGGATGAATGGATAGACAAAATGTGGTATATACATATACAATGGAATACTATCCAGCCAATAAAAGAAGGGAATCCTGCCATTTGTGACAACATGGATAGATCTTGAGGACACGATGCTAAGTGAGATAAGTCAGACAGAGAAAGACAAATATTGTATGACCTTGCTTATATACAGAACCTAAAAACACTGAACTCATAGAAACAGAATAGATTGACGGCCACCTGGGACTGGTGGTGGGGGAAATGGGGAGAGTTGGTCAAAGAATACAAACTTTGAGTTGTAAGATGAATAATTTCCAGGGATGTAATGTACAGCGTAGTGATTACAGTTAATAATACTATATGGTATACTTGGAAGTTGCTATGAGAGTTAATCTTAAATGTTCTCACCATAAGAAAAAAAAAATGGTGATTCTGTGAGGTGATGGATGTGTTAACTAACCTTATTGAACTAAACATTTTGCAATTTATACATATATCAAAACATCACATTATACACCTTAAAATTACACAATGTTATCTGTCAATTATATCTCAATAAAGCTAGAGAAAAGAATATACTCAACAACGTTACTCAGAGAAATGCAAATCAAAACCACTAAGATACCACTGCACATCCACTAGGATGGTTATAATTTTATTTTTTAATTTTTTTTTGTTTATTTAAGTAATCTCTACACCCAACATGGGGCTCAAACTCACAACCGCAAGATCAAGAGTTGCATGCTTTTCTGACTGAACCACCAGGCACCCCAGGACACTTACAATTTTATGAAATGGAAAATAGCAAATGTTGGGGAGGATATGATGAAATATGGAGCTTCATACATTGCTAGTGGGAATGTAAGATGGTGCAGCCAATTTAGAAAACAGTTTGGCCTTTCCTCAGAAAGTTTAACATAGAATTATTATATAAACCAGTTAACTCCCCTCCTAGGTATATTTCCAAGATAATCAAAAAGAAAAAATATGCATGGAAGTGTTCACAGCAGCATTATTCATAATAGCCAAAAAGTGGAGACAACTCAAAAGTCCATCAACTGACAAATGGATAAACAACAGGTTATCCATACAATAGAATATTATTCAGCCATAAAAAAAGAATGAAGTATTGAAACATGCTACAACATGGAGAACCTTGAAAGCATTAGGCTAAGTAAAAGAAGCCAGACACAAAAGACCACGTATTGTATGATTCCTCTTATATGAGATGTCCAGAATAGGCAAATCCATAGAGACAGAATGCAGATTAGTGGTTGTCAGGGGCTGGGGTCTGGGGGCGGGAACAGTAGGGAATGACTGCTTAATGAACATGGGTTTCTTTTTGTTGTGATGTAAATGTTCTATAATTAGATAGTGGTGATTGTGGGGCAACACTGTCAATGTACTAAAAGCCACTGGATTCTATACTCTTAAATGGTTAAAATGGTGAGAAAGAATGCATTGGGTCAGGGAGGCGTGGGAGATGCTATCCTCAAGGAATAGCCAGAGTAGTTTTGAGGATGTGATATACACATAACAAAAGATAAAACAAGCCCCTCCAATTAATCGATCAAAAGCAATGAAGGAAATGAGAAGAAAACAAAATATCAGACTAAAATATTAAAAATTTATGAACATTTCAAAGCATGAGGAACAAAATTGAAAAGCAAAGCTTAGGCTAAGAGAATATTAGCAATGAACAGGACAGATGGTTGTGTGTGTGTGTGTGTGTGTGTGTGTGTGTAATATACTACTCATAAATAAGAAATAACCATAGAAAAGATATAAAAACATGAACAGGAAATACAAGTAGCACCTAAATTTGTAAAAAAAAAAAAAAAAGACTTCAATTAAAGAAAGGCAAATTAAAACGAGATGCCAGTTTTAGTCCATCAACTGGTTATTTTAATAATAATATTCAATGCTGCAGTAGTCTAATAAGGCAGACATCATCACGTATTGCTTGTATGATCATAAACTATTATAGTCCAGAAAGGAATTGAAGGGAGCCTTAAAAATATTCAAATTCCATCTAAGATTCCATAGCTTTTTAAAAATGAGATATGTAGGTGTGGACTGAAATACAAGGATTTTTTTTTAATATTAGGATTTTTAAGTAAAGTATTCGTTGCTCATTCAAACAATAACAAGGATGAAAAAGAGCAAACGGTCTACCAAAATGTTACCACCTAAGTAATAACAGTCATGAAAATTAGGTGAGCACATTCCACGTACATTTCTGAACCTGTATACAGAAAGATGCATAGGTGAGGTTGGTTAATAAGTGCTTGGGTAGATGGGAATGATTTCATAAAATAGTCTCATATAATACTATTATTAGGAAAACAAACCATTCCACTTATTTAATTTGCAGAAAACAATAGAAAAGTGAAATAAAACTAGGGGGTTATTGAACTTTCTTTACCACAAGAGAGTTCATTTATAAAACAATACCTTTAAAAATATTGTATTAATTTCCTAGGGATGGTGTGACAAAGGACCACAAACTAGGTGGTAAAACAAATTTATTATCTCACAATTCTGGAGGTCAGTAGTCAGAAATCAAAGTGTTGGCAGGGCCATGCTCCCTCTGAAATCACTAGGGAAGGATCTCTTTCAGGCTCTCTCCCAGCTTCTGGTAACTGCAGGCATCCCTTGGCTGGTCGATGGCCATCTTCTCTGTGTGTGCATCATCCCTGTGTCCAAATTTTCCCCTTTCTGTAGGCACACTGAGCGTGTTGGTTTAGGCGCCACCCTAATGACCTCATTTTGACTTTATTACCTCTGTTACAAACCCTATCTTGGGGCTTCTGGGTGGCGCAGTTGGTAAAGCATCCAACTCTTGATTTCCACTCAGATCATGATCTCAGGATCATGAGATCCAGCCCTGCATAAGGCTCCGTGCTCAGTGGGGAGTCTGCTTGAGGATTCTCTCCACCTTCCTCTGCCCCTTCTCCCACTTGTGTGCTTGCACTCTCCCTTTCTCTCTCTCTCAAATGAATAAATAAATCTTAAAAACAAAACAAAACACACTACCTTAAAATAAAGTCACATTCTGAGGTGCTGGAGTTAGAACACCAATGTATCAATTTAGGGGGATATAATTCAACCCATAACAAATTTATAAATGAAATAAATCTCCCTTGAGAAAAAATATTCTGAAAATATCATGAGAAGTTTGAGTTAATGTTTTTTAACTCCATGGCCCAATTTCAGACAGTATTGATTGGCCCTTTGCTATGAACGATGAGTAAATTGGACTGTTATAATATTTCCTCCTTCCCTGCCCTATTTCCCAATTTGGTGGTATTTTACTTTTCTGACATTTATTTTTAAATTCTTTTATGTAACTATAACTCCTGTGGTTGTTTACTCTCTGGTTTATTTTTGCTTTATTTAAATTGATTTAATGCTAACATAGTTCTTTAAGCAAAGCATCTCCATTCTAGAGTTCTGTGTATTGGTTCATCGTATGGTGGCTCAATGCCATCAACCAGCTTTTTTTTTTTTTTTTAAAGATTTTATTTATTTATTCAACAGAGACAGAGACAGCCAGCGAGAGAGGGAACAAGCAGGGGGAGTGGGAGAGGAAGAAGCAGGCTCCTAGCGGAGGAGCCTGATGTGGGGCTCGATCCCCATAACGCCAGGATCACGCCCTGAGCCGAAGGCAGACGCTTAACCGCTGTGCCACCCAGGCGCCCCAACCAGCTTTTTTTTTTTTTAACAGAGGGCTCTTTATAATCTCTGAGTTCTCAAAAGTTTGAAAATAGAGTACTCCCCTATTGCACCTACGTATAACCGACAATTCAGCTGAACATGACAATCATGAGTCACACGTTCCCCCCGTGGATCTTGAAGATACTGCTCCACCATCATCTGCCTCCGTGTGTGACACCAGCTCTCCTGCTACTCTCCTCCTTTCATGCTGTCGATGGCTGGATTTCAACAGAGTAGTTCCTCTGGAAGGGTTCCTAGATGCTGAGTCCCTACATTTCATTTTTGAATGTCTACCTTTTGCCTTTACACTCCCACAATCGCTGGGTCGTATATGTTCATGTTTAGTCCCTCTGTCCTTCCCTCAGAACTCTCTGAGCATTGCACGCCTTTGAGGTCAGCTTGACTTCCCTCCTTGAAGGGGATTTGCTCTTCTGTTTAGATGCCAGAAAAATTACTTCTTCATTATTCAAGTTTGGGGGTAACAAGATACTCTCTCTCATTTATCACTCTGATTCTGTTTTCCTCAGGAATATGGTATGCCCTTTCAATCATTAGATAACAGAATGAAATGTAGTTTTGATTCTCTGTGGGTTCTCTTCAGGAGAGACACCTATTAGCCTTGCTTCTGAATCAGCATTGTCCTTCACGGGTGATATCATCTTTCTACCTGCCTGCCTCTCTGTCCTTTTCCTCAGCTTTCACCATTATTAGAGGATATTTTCTGTATGTTTTCTGTATGTCAGAAATACAAGTGTCAGCTGTCTGATTTCATTCTTTTATATATTGTTCATGATTTCTGTGATAGTGTGGTGTGAGTCCTCGATTTCCTTAGTGTTGTGAACTCTCTTTTCATCTCATTGTATTGGGGTTGCCAAAACTTCTTTTTGGGGGTGAGGGGCAGAGACAGAGTCTTAAGTAGGCTCCATGCCCAGCATGGAGCCCAACATGGGGATCGATCTCGCAACCCTGAGATCATGACCTGAGCCAAAATCCAGAGTCGGACAATTTACTGACTGGGCCACCCAGATGCCCCAGGGCTGTTTCACTGGATTCAGATTCTGGTTAAGTTCCTTTGTAGTACAACATACACAGTGGAAGTTTTCTTTTATCTTGGGTTGTGTTTTCTCCCAGGTGGAGTTTTTCATTTGTCTTGTGCAAGCAATAGCCGTTTTTTCATTTGTTTGTCTTGTTCTTTCCAGGTGGGATGGGGACTATAATATGTTTAGTTGCTACATGCTTCTTTCATCTCTCCTGTGCTTGACTCAGGTGGTTCTGACTAGACTTTCTATTTCTATGCAATGTGGTTAGATTTTTCTAGACTCACTTCCCGTCATATCTGATAACTGTTCTTCCTTCTCTAGCTAAATTAATAGCTGTTATATTGCAATACAAGCACATTTCAGTGGTCTCAGGCAGTGTTTCACAGCAAGAACATAATAATATCCTAGAAAAATCATGAGTTGGGACAGACTGCCTGCATCGGCTTTGATCCTCAGGTCCTGGGGACAGTGAGTGGAGGATATGAGGCCTTTCTCTGGACAGCATGCTCACACCCTTTCTCTGCTTCTCTCCAGATGCAGGGTGATTAGGGAGAAGCCCAGCACTTGGTTCAGCCACCTTCTCTCCCCAGCCCAGCTTCTGACTTGGTGGGATTGGGTTAGGAACCACACCACCAGGGTCAGAAGCTTTCGTTGAAGTGTATGCCATGAAATTGGAACTTTTCCTTATTCAGGCTCCTGATGATATGGTGGGGAGGGTGAATGAGCAGATTTCTTATTTAGTCAGAAACTAAGAGAGAGCAATTGTTGGACTGTCTTCATTTTCCCACTTTAAGTAGAAGTCCCAAGGAATTATTTATGTAAGTGAAAAGGTACAGAGAATCTAAATGCTCAGTAACAGCAGATTCGTTAAATAAGTAATCCTTATAACTGCACGGTAAATAGTCATTAAATATATATTTGAAATTATTGTATGAGAAAATACAATTTTCACAGTGCCATACACATTAGATCAAACCATATGTACAGTATGACCCATTTATGTTTTGGTTGTTGCGGGGGGCGGTGAAGGAAGGAAGGAAGAAAAGAAGGGAGGGAGAGAAGGAGGGAGGAAGGAAGGAAAAGAGGGAGGGAGGGAGGAGGGAAGGGAGAGAGAAGAAAGAGAGAGAGAAAAGAAAAGAAAGAAAAAGAATCCAAAGAGAAGATATGCATATGCATTTTTAGAGCCTGGAAGGAAATACACTGAAGTGTTGAAGGCTGTTATTCTGGGTGGTTACTTAACTTCTTGCAGCTTCCGTTACATCCGGGGAAACAGAAACTGCTCTGAGTATTTGAAACAGAGGAAATTTATTGTAAAGAATTGGATACAGAGGAGACGAAGAGCTGAAAGCCCAACAGGGAAGAATGAGGCAACTCAAGGATTAGCCACAGCAAGAAACTGCAAACCCCACCCCTGAGGTCAAAGGGAGTAATGATGTTTCCGAAGCCCGGGGCTGGGATCTCCCCCGGGGAAGCCAGAACCACAGCCGCCTGTCTAGTGGAAGACGGACGTGCTACAGAGGAACACAGCCTCCTTCCATCCCCCCTCCAGCCATCGCCCCCCAGCTGGCAGTACCCAGGGGAAGCCAGCCAGCGGAGGTCAGTACCCCTGCCAAATAGAAGAGAGGAGACAAAGTTTTAAGAGACAAATCTGAGGGCAAACAGGCCCAGGTCCAGGTGTTTCCTCTCCAATAAAACACGGATGGAAACCTACCTGGGGGAGTTGTTGAAAAGAATCATGGCTAAAAGGCCTAGTGTCAGGACCAAGGCTCACCAGACGAGTCCCCTTCTTCAGGGATGGAAGGAGGCCAGGTGCCATGGGCCCCAAGGAGGGTGTTAGCAGCTGCACGCATGCATCAGGGACAGGTGGGAGGGCCACTGGACATCTCAGTGACATTGTCCAGCTGGAGCTAGGGGAGGAGGGCCAGGAGCTGAGGCATAAGCTGCAGGTGACTCAAACTGTGAGCGAGCCCAGGAGATGGGAGAGGCATTGTCACTGCCACGGTGGGGAGGTGGGGATGGTGGGGATGGGGACGGGCCTGACACTCCCACATGCAGTCAGCTCCATCTCACGCCTCACCCCGCCCCTGTCCTGAAGTCTACCCCAAGAGGCGCAATAGCCATTGGTACCTGCCCACACATCTAGAAGCATCTCGAGCAACGGCTGTGAGAGCAAACCTGTGAATACCAAGCATATGCTGACAGCACCCACCCCACCCCCAAATCACGACACCCCTCTGTGTGGGATTTCTCAGAGTTATTTGCCTCATCCTTTTCTTTTTCTCTCGTTCTTACAAGTGTGGGATCATAGCCGCCAAGCAGCCTCCTTATTAGCATCAGAACTATAGTCAAAACACATTATGCTTGGCTAATACATTTATTTTTTATGTAATGGAAATGCCATCAAAGCATAGTTAATCAGAATTGAATTAAATCATAATTGGAGCTCTTGTGCACAAGGAAGAGAAATTATTCTTTATTGTTGCAGACTGAAAATGTGCCAATTGTAATCTACTTTTTTAAGTAAATGACCATTGTTGCCCAGAGGGGTGTGTCCGACCCTGACTCTCCGACAGTCACTGCCCGGATACCACATGTCCACAGATGTGGCAGGGTTGGGAGAATGCACTCATCCAGGGTGACCCTACCTAGCTGGGCAACCTCTCTACAGCCTTTTCCTTCTCTCTACAAGAGGGATTCTGACACCTGCCACTGAGAGGAGCTCCAAGAAGCTAATAAATAGGTAGTCAAAGCCTCTGGTCTCTGGTTAGTCCTTGGTAGAAGGAGCTCAGACCTGTGTCTGGTTCCTGGGCCATGAGCTGTCCACCATCCCAAGGCTCCTAACCTGTGCCAATGGTTCCAACTCCGGCCACCCAGTGGCAGCACAAGGAAATCATTTTAAAATACAAACAGAACCTGGCTCCTACCCAGAGCCTTCTTTATTTTTTTTAATTCAAGTATAATTAATATATAGTGTTATATTAGTTTCAGGTGTACAATACAGCGATTCGACAACTCTATACATTTCTCAGTGCCCACCAAAATAAGTGTACTCTTATTCCCCTTATCTGTTTCACCCCTCCACCCCCCCCCACCCCCCGCAATCACCAGTTTGTTGTCTGCATTTAAAAGTCTGGGGCTGTTTGTTTGTTTGTCTCTTTTTTTCTTTATTCGTTACTTTGCTCTCAGGGTCTTCTTATCAAGCTCTCTAGAAACAGGGCCTGAGACTCCAGGAATTTCGGTGAGCTCCCAGGTTCTGATTATAGCCAGGTCTGAGAACCACCACACTAGACCTCAGTGATCCTCCCAGTAACTACGGCAAACATGCCCATGTGTGTCTCCAACAGAGCAGGTTAAAACAGACCAAGCCTACAGTTTCTCAGAGGCCTAAAGAACTTTGACGTAAATGGAGTAGCTAAAACCGAGCTCAAGCAAGCATGCGCACACGCGCATGGGGGGAAGCTTCTGTCACCAAACCGCATGTCTCTTACTCACTGTCCTACCTCAGTGTCTGGCAGGAAGCTGTTGGCATCCACTTCTAGGAACTCCTCCTCCTCCCAAGCCACAACTGGGGGATGTTTTTCTTCTCGTCCTATACAGCACATGTAGAACAAGTGAGAATCTTTGTAATCACCCTGTGATGAGGCTGGCAATCATGTCCCGGGCGATGAGTCCGATGAACCTAACAGTTCCCACCCTTGGCAATGATTCATGACCCGGGATGGATGCACACAGGTGTTCACTCAGCCCTGCCTTCCCAGAACTTCCAGACCATGGTCACACACAGGAGGAGAAGGAATAGAAGCTCGGGTTTCCTAGGACCTTTGAGGGACTTTGAGCTCTCTAGGTAGGACCATCCAGAAGTGGTGAGGGGTGCTGTAGCTTAGAATTATTACCTCCTGAGCACTTACGAGTCAGACCAAGCCATGACCTACAAGCATAGACACTGTACTTTTCACTTTAAAAGATAAGGAAAGTGAGGCTCAAACTGCCGATATCATGGCACGTCAAATTGTAGCAGGAACTGAGCTGACATCGATGCACCATTCATGTTCCCCCAAAGTATGTGCGTCTTGACCAGAAGAGCAGGAAGCCCAGCAGAGAGGGGACGAAGAGAAAGCCTCTCACTGAGGGACATCTTTTACCCACACACTGATTCACAAACACCGACCGTGGGATTTGCAAAGGCTGGACTCACTGAAGGAGAACTTTCTACTGAGGGGAAAAGAACAGAGATTCAGGTAGGAACATGGGTTTAGAGTCAGACAGCCCTGGTTTCATTCCCATCCCAGTTCCTACATTTCCTAGCGATGCGTCCTTGGGTAACTTAGTGAGCTATTCTGGGCATATTGCCCATCTGTAAAAACAGGAATAATACTTGGCCTCATGGGTTATATAAGGGTTACAGAAAATGCGTGTGAATACTTAGCATCGAGCCTAGCAAGTAGCAGGTATTCATCAAGTGTTAGCTGACACTGGCAGTGACCCTTGGAGTAGTAAAACACCTAAGAGAGCGCCTGACACACAGTAAAACGCTCCATACTTACTATTTCTCGCATGCCTCCTCCTAGGCTCAAACGCCCCAGGCTTTCTGCAACTAAAGAATCTGGCGCCTGGATTCTGCGGTTAGCTGTCTCATCCAGGCTCCATGTCCTTAGGGGTGGTCACATTTCGTCTCTGGACTCTGGCTTTCCCCTCTCTCAACTTGAGAAGTTGAGCTAAAAGGATGCTGCTTGAACTGCCCTTGGGACAGAGTAGGGTGTCAGTGCGCATGCGCTGAGTGGAGCGGGGCTGCTGTCCCAGTTCATGGTCTCCAGGACCTAAATAGGCAAGAGCGGTCTCCTGCAAACTGATGGGGTCAATGGGATTTGGCAGGACCACCCCATCCCCCATGGTTATGGCAGGCCCTCCAGCCTCGCTCTCTAACCACTGAGGAAGGGATGACCTGGTGGTGAACCTGATTGAAATGAATTATGATTCAGTTACCAAAAAAAAACAAAAAACAAACCCCCCACACACACACACACAAAACAAAACACTTGAGACGTTATAGTTGGGAGGCAGGCAGGAGACATTACAACCAAAAAATAGAAAGCAAAGAGAGTGAGAGCTTTTAAACATATATATTAAAAGCATTTAAAGCTAGCAAATGGATTTTTTAAGTCCGAAGTGATTTTTAATGTTTGATGGTGGAGGCTTAATTCCCTGAGCTCAGTTTCCACTGGCCTTGTTTTAAGCACGAATTTCCAATATTACAACTAAAAAAAAAAAAAAGGGGGAACACACAGGAAAAAAAAAGCCTATTTTTCTCAACCCACTTAAAAATAGTATAGCCAGCTCCTCAGCCAGCCTCAGCACTGCTAACACACCTGACCACCCTCCCTCGTCCCTGCATTAACCCTTCAGCTTCCGTTATCAGCCCTCCCCACTCCCCTGCTCTCCAGTTCCCCTCTGCCAGAGACCCTCCTCTCCTGCAGATCCCCTCTGCAGGGTGGGAGGGGGTAAGCTCTGTTTGCAGTTCCTCAGCCTAATGGCTCTGGACCCCCTCTGGTGCCTCCAAAAGTTTGAGGCAGAAGTAAAAGTGGAGATTCAAATGTCTTTTTGTTTTATTGAAGCTACTAGTTCTTTTAACTCGGTGGCTTTGCCAGAATTATTTATCAGGGCAATAAAGGATGAAGAGGCAAGGAGGAAGGTGGGATGGTGGCCAAGGGGTGTTTGGGCCAGGAATGGGGCCCTGCAGTGAGGAAGAACACAGGGTGGGGGAAGGGAGAGGGAGTGGCAGAAAGCAAAAAAACAACATCTGGCCCACTTAGAATTTTAACAAGGCTGGCCTCCGATGGGCGTTATGTAATTTCTTTAATTGATTTGTATGCTGTCTCACTCTAGAAAGGATTTGAGGAACATTACCAAAAAGGGGCATTCTTAATAACATAAGAAAATATAGGAAAAGGGACAGAGAAGAGAGAAAAAAAAATAATTTGTGTAAAAGAAACAGGAGAAAACAAATGGGTGCAAAACCTGGACCCAGGGCTTCCAGGCTGTCGAGGCAAAGGGAGTCATTTGATAGTTTCCACAGGGCTTCTTGTCCCAGCAGAAGAGCAAATGACCATTCCTTGCACTAGAGCATGCTTTTTCCTATAGAAAAGTCCGTGAGAAATTCCTGATGTGGGACACTTGCTAAAAGGAGGAATGAGGGACAATTAGGAAAAGACAGTGCACAGGCTCCTCCCTGTTTGCTAAAGGGAGTTTGCTCAAAACCAAAGCCTTAGTCCTGCTGAGCCAGCCAGGGGACGGTTTGGGGTGCCAGGTGGCCAGGGCAAGGGGGTGCATCTGGTAGCACTTCGATCATAGCCTTTCACTAGTGCATAAAAAAATGTTCAACTTTCAGGTATTTATGGGGTGGGAGGGACCTTGAGATTGGTAACATGGAAGAAAACATTCCCTAAGGTTTTCTTCCACATATGCCACATCAAAATTCAGAGTTACTGCTGTACATTGACAACAAAATTGTGCCATATTTATTCTGTGGCTTTGTTCAGCTCCTGGCACAGTGCTGGGTCCCTGACAGTTTGCCAAGCACTGACTGGAAGGTCTGTGTGGCCATCCCTAAGCCTCCTCCCATATCCCGCTTCTGGGACTCAGGCTTTGGAAATTGGTTCTAGAGCAGAATTGGGCATGAGCCACACAGGCTGATAGAATCCTCACCATCACCCAGCCAAGTTGGCCTTCTGACTATCCCCATTTTACAGATGGGACAACTGAGGTTTGGAGAAAAGTCATCACTCGGGAAGCAATATGGTGCTAGCAGTGATGTTGCTACCCAAACAGCCGGTCACGCGGCTTTGATCATGGGACCACAGCTTCTGATGAGGTTGCGGGATATGGGTGAGGTTCAGTTGGGTGGAGTCCGGAGACGATGACCAGGAAAGAATTCTTGAGGCGTCTTTGGTGCAAAATGGTGGTTTATTAAACCACAGGGACAGGACCCGTGGGCAGAAAGAGCTGCTGCAGTCATGAGGAATGGCCCATTACATACCCTCAAGTTGGGAGGGGGTTAGGGATAGCGTAAATCTCTAAGGAATCTTGGAAGCAAGGTTTCCAGGACCTTGAGAGGGCTAGCTATTATTGGGAAAAGGTCATTTATTACCGTCTAATAAAACCTTAGTCATGAGGCCCTTCAGATGTATATTGGTGGGCCATATGCTTGGGGGATGATTGCCATCTTGGGGGGGGGGGTTAGAGATAAAGGAAGTTTCCAAAGGAATTTTTATACATTAAAGTAGACTTACAGGATCTTGGTGGAGGGGAGGGAGTCAGGCTAGGACTGCCTTTTGCCCTTAGCAAAGTATTAACATCCAGGCAGCTGAGTTCCTAGAGGAATGTCACCATGCCTGTTACAAGGACTTGTCAATGGGCTGTAGGTAGTAAGGAAATTTAACTGTGTCTACATACATTCCCTTCTGGAAGCTAGGTTATTGATAGCTTTGTTCTTGTAAACTGCTAAGACATTTGTAAAATGAGGGAGACTCAAGTCTTGCAAGATTGTGGTATCTATAGGTTAACTGTTTCTTTGTCCCTCAGGGCGGCCAGGAGTGCCCGAGGAATGTTGTATACATCCCAGGGGCAGGGGGTTGCACAGTGTCAGCTTCTGCTTTGTCCTCAGCTTGCCTTCTGTTCCCTCATAGTTTCTATGAGCTTTTCAGCAGCCATAGTATCAAACGATGTTCAGTTCACAAGACATACATAAGGTTCAAGACGAATCATTTTCTCCAGAAACATACAACTGTTTGTGATACTGAAACCACTTCATGTCATACATGAAAGTGATTGGAAAACTATACATGCTATAAAAGTCACATTATTTTATCATCTATTAGGCAAGTAATGCTGATGAAGGCAAGAGGTAAACCCCTGAAAGTCAGTGACCTGACATGGTAAAAGTTTATTTTCCACATGCAAGGTCATTCTGTGTTGGTGAGTGGATTGCACAGTCATTCGGGGACTGATGCTCCTTCCCTCTGTGGCTCCACGCTCCTTGAAGTCTGGTGGCAGTAAGGAGCAAGGTCACAAGTGGAGGCATCTAGGAGCCTAGCCCGGCAGTGGCATACACCCCTCCCAGCCACGTGCCATCGGCAGGCCTGGCTCTCACATGGACACACCTCCTTGCAAAGATGGCTAGGAAATTGGTATAGCAGTGATGGCAGTGAGCACTCATCGTTCGTACCACACGGTTTTCCTTGGCCCCGACTCTCTCTTTTCTCTCCCACAGTTCCATGGGACTCTGTGGCCCTGATGGGCTCTCACCCATCTCCCAGGAAGCCTACAGTGCAGGGTGTTGGAGAGGATTAGACATGATGGTGATATGAACGCATTTATGCCCACTCCCTGCATAAGGGAGGGCCTCCACATTCTTCAGCTCCATGTGGCCCTGTCAAATGGGTCTCAAGATTAATGGCACTTTACATTTCTCATGAATGTCAGTGCGGTGTGCCCCAATCACTTTACCATCATTAATAATACAGACACACCCCCAGGAGGCAGGCACATGTTAGCAATGAGGAAATGGAGGTGCAGACAGAGGTGAAGTGCCCTCCCAAGGCAGCCCTGTAAAACCGTGTAAACCAAGGAATGATTTTTCCAACTTTAGAGCTATTAATTCTCATTCTTGCTGGAGGAGAAAGCTGACTTGAACCCTGAAGGAGGAAATAAGACAGGAGGCTTCTCAGACAGGATCCTAACAGGAATGACAGCAATCAGTCCCTCCTAGGTACACAACGGGGCATGAGTTAAAACTCAGCTCTCATATTTGCAGGTTCTATGATCTTAGGCAAGATATTGAACCTCTGTGAGCCTTATAGCATGCCTCAGTTTTCTCATCTCTGACACAAGGAAAATAATACCCATTTTGTAGAGATTTGGGGAAGGATAAATGGGATGGTCTGTCTCGAGCATCTTTATATCTGGAATCTACGAGGTGCCCCAAAGGTGCTGGCTGGCAATGATGATACAATTATTAGCACCTCCAAGCACCTTGTCCAATTCCAATGCCTCTGTCTCTTAAAAAAGGAATCTTCTAGTGCTCTTATAACATCCATAGTGCCTAATACAGCCTGGGCCAATAGCAGACATCGTATGAATACTTGGTGACCTACTGATGTTGCACAGAAACCCTGATGACAGCCTGAAATCCACACAGCAAGTCATGACGATCTGGACTGTGAACCTGGCCCTCATGCATTCCTCTTGACCCTCTCTTCAGACGCAGATCTCCCCTCAGTCACACCAAATTCTGGGTAGGCCAAAGGGTACTTGGCCACGGGACCTCCCTCTCTCTACCTCAGTTTCCTTATCTATGAAAGTGGAGTGAGAATTGTTCTTGCCCCACTGGATTGTGATGAGGATTAAGCAAAAGAATGCTTGTTACATTTCTGGTACCATCCAGGCACATCTAGAATGTTAGCTATTTTTAGCAAGACTAAGGTGACTGTCCCTGCGAGTGACGCAAAGGCTTCTGAAAACTGGCACCTGGTGATACTGAGGATGTAGACACGGGCGCTCATGACTCTAACTGGGTTGGAAAGGGCAGGACTGACGGCAGGGGACAGAGTGCACACAGAATTATACAAGGCAACTCTGTATCCCCCACAGCATGCAGCACTGAGGCTTGGTGTCTGTGGAGAAAGAAATCAGAAGGATGGCATGACCTAAGTGTGGTGACCAACTGGTATTAATAAAAAGACACCAAGCATCTAATGCAATTATACCAAGACACCTCTGTGTCTGAAATAGACCAAGTGCCTAAAAGATGTTGGATGATGACGATGATGATGGTGGCAATGATTATTAGTAGCTCTAAACACCTTGCCCAACTCAAATTCTTCCACCACAATATATTTTTAAGAACAATGTCTCCTGCACCACGCTGACCATTTCACAGATTTAATGTCACTTATTTTCACCCTCCTAATCTTGCAACACAGGTTTTATCTCCATTTTATAGATGAGGAACCTGAAGGGCAGAGAGTTTGAGCCACTTGTTGAAAGGTCAACCCAAGTAATCGGTAGGTCCAGGAGCCAAACCGGGTTCTGTGCACCTGCAGGGCTGGGACTCTTCCCCACCAAGCTGCCCTGCCCCGCCAAGGGACATTGGCTTCACCCCCCAGCAGATGCCCTGGGAACACAGGCCTCTGAGTCTGTGATTATTAACCAAGGGCTGATGAATGGAATCCCTGCTCAGAACCTTGCTTTCTCTATAGCCTCAAGCCAATAGTTTAATCACCTTGTGTTTCATTTTCTTCATCTATAAGCAAAAACTTATACTTACCTACACGCGATGGGACTAGAAAGATTAATCGGATGCTCCAGAAGTGCTTTTAAGATGAAAAATATGGATTATTTGCATTATTACTTTAATAGCCTTGGACTTAGGTATCCCCAGTTTACACGGAGGTGAAAAGCTTGAAAGAGGGAGATTGGTAAGATTCATTTTCTCCAGCCTTGTCCTCTGAGCCAGCTAAGGAAACATAGATACCTCTTGACCTGAAGTGTAGGGAGGATCACCCCACACCCAGCCTGATTGTGCCGTGGGGTGACAACCCCGAGGGCTGACAGCCACCCACAGTCATCTGAGAAGCTGACATCCAAAGAATCATAGAACAACAGTCAACCACCTGTCCCCACAACCAGAATGTGAGCATGCCAAGGGCAGGGACATCTTCTGCCTTTATTGGCATATCCTCACCACCTAGAATAGGGTCTCATACATAGTGGTCCTTAAGAAATATATGTTGAAGGAATGAATGATTGGAGGGAGTGAGTGAGTGACTCAATACATGAACAGCTAAATAAACCAGGAAATGTCAGAGAATAGAGAACATGCAGGAGCTTCTCTTGGCTTGAAAGGAGAAGCAGAGGAATCTTCCAATGGCCATCTGTATTATGAGCACCTATTATGTGCCAGGTGCCAAGATAGAAAATTCGACAGCCCCTACCCTCAAGGAGTCCACCGTCTAAGAGACAGAGTGTCAGCTTCATTGGTGGTTATAGGACCGTGAGTATGGGCTCTGGTAGACCACTGGAGTGTCACGTGAGGGATTACTTTCACCTGGAAGGTCAGGGCTGACAGAGGAAGTAGCGGTTAAGCTGACCTCTTGGGAGAACAGGGTCTCCCCGGGGTGAGGTGGGCAGGCTCTTGCTGTAGAATGGGAGGTCCGCGAGGGTAGGGATTTGTGTGTGTGGTTCGCTGGCACATCCCCACGTCGTCAGCCCTGCTGTCGTAGCAGGTGCGTAGCAAGATCCTATGAGCGAGTGTTCAGTGCACCTGCGTTACAGACAGGCTGTAGCAGAGGCAAAATGATGAACTTGCAAGGATAAAGAACTACTTTGTGCTATGGGGAGGCAGGAACGTGCTATTTGACGAGGAAGGGGAAGGTCAAGAGATGGGGCTGGTAAAATGAGGCAAATTTGGAAGAGCCTTGAATGTTACTTTCACACTCAGGAATTTGGACTGTTTCCTGAACTCCGTCCTTGAATATTTCAATTTAATCTTTCGAGCAAGTTTCTTTTTCTTCCAGGCTTTCCTCTGCCAGGCCTGAGGGCATGCTCATAAAATGTAAAATCTGTTTAAATAATTAAGTCTGTGGCCAAGAGCAGTGGTCAGGGTAGAGGACGCTGGCCTGTGACATCGTAAATCACTGCCATTCCTGGTACTTGGCTTAGCCCAGGAGCGTCTGGGAAAGTGGGTGAACAGACGGCGTGGCCCTGGGGCGGTGGGAAAGAGCCGAGTCAGCACTCTGGACTTGGTTTGGGATGAATTATGGAGAGGAGGTGGGACACTCATGCAGCCAGCCCTCTGGCAGCCCATCACCTTGCTGACAGACAGAGAGGGGCTTTGATGCCCCCCTCTGCTCCATTTAGGGTCCTCACCACTCTAACTCTGGCAGGAGGATGGGGTGGGGGTGGGGACAGACATAGGAGGAGCCCCACTCAGAGAAAGACCCACTAATTCTGGCTGGGCTTTAAGGAGGGTGAAACCCCAAAGGTCGGCAGAGACTGAGCCGCAATCAGGGAATACTTAGGAGAGGAGGGAGAAGAAGGGCCACCTCTACTCTAAGGCCATCAGGGCAGGCCCCTGCATCCCTGGTTGGCCCCACTACATTCATCTACTTACTTGTTTGGAATTGAGCACCTACTATGTGCCAGGCTCTTCCCATGCATTATTTCAAACAGTGTTTAAGAGTAGAGACCCTGGGGCTCTAGAAAAAACCAGATCCAAAAGCTAACTCTACCACTCAGCTGGATGAATTCAGGTAACTTATTTAATCTCCCTGTGTCTCGGTTTTCTCTTTTTTAAAAATGGGAGAAATAATAGGGTGGTTGTTAGGATTTGGTCACATGATCACATTCATGACAGTCACTCTGAGCACTGCCTGGCTCATAGCAAAGGACATATAATTGTTAGTTCCATTGACCATCCAACTAGCAAGTCCTCACTGAACACCTGCCCGTATGCCCAGGTCTGCAATACATGCTTTATGTATAACCTCGTTCATTCATTCATTCAGTGAGTAGTAGCAAGTACCTCCTCCTTGCCAGATGCCGGGTGAGGCAGTCTCTGCATTATATCATGGATTCACGTTAGAGGCAAGGACTGGGTTTGCAGTCTGAGGCAGACCAGAGCCGAGGATTTCCACAGTGCATCATTTCACTCGTGCTCCCTGTATTCGTTTCCTAAGGCTGCCCTAACAAAGCACCACTGACCAGACGGCTTACACAACAGACAGCAATTACCTCACAGCTCTGGAGGCTAGAGTCCAAAGTCAAGGCGTCTGCAGAGTTAGGTCCTTCTGAGGACCGTGGGGGACAATGTGCTCATGCCCCTCTCCTGGCTTCTGATGGCAGTTTGCTACGGATCACTGGCATTCCGTGGGTGGTAGAAGCATCACCCTGATCTCTGCCTTCGTGTTCACATGGCCTTCTCTCTGTGTGTGTGTCTGTGTCCAGGTTCCTTTTTTATAAGGACACCATCTTTTTAGATTAGCGTCCACCCCAATGACCTCATTTTGCCATGATTGCCTCTGTTAAGACTCTATCCCTAAATAAGGTCACATTCTGGTTTGGACTCCAGCATTTCTTTTTTGGGAGATACAATTTCACCCATAACACTGCCTAATGATACAGTCTTTTCTTCTAAGACTTCACACGCATTCTCATGCATGCAACAAACATTTGCTCTGGTGGGAACCAGGCCAATGGTATCCCACCCATCCACCCCTTGAACAAATGTTTCTTCCTTGAATGTTCCAGACTCCATTATAGGCAATTCACAGACAGCAACACAACCTATTTGTTAAGCTGCACATTTTACAGCCAAGGCAGAGATGTCTTGGGACTTCAGGTCCGCCTCGAAGCCCGCAATCCTCCCAAGATGCCTCCTACCTCCCGAATTTGGGAATCTTTGCTTCTCCTGTGGCCCACATCAAGGCAAACCCATTTTCTCCATCCTAGGTGTCTTAGAGACGCAGGGAATATGCTGCTCGTACTGCAGAGCAGCTGAAGAGACCAAAAAGAAAAAGAAAAAGACCACCAAGAATGGACAAAAATGCTATTAGTTGTTTGGCAGAGCTAAAAATAGCCTTGCACTGACTAGTTGAGGGGGCTCTTGGTGCCACAGACCGTCTCCAATATACAAAAGGTGTGGGCAGTTGCTGGCTGTGGTGGAGGCTCAGTTAGGATAAAGGCAGAGGAGGAAAGAATAGACAAGTTCACCCTTAATGAGAAATGACCTTCATAACTCCCTGGGTCTCCCTAGAGTTTCCTTTGTAGAATATTACATTTTTCCATATCTAATTCCAATCCATCTATCTTATCACTAGTGTGGAAATAGTAATAAAGATAGTTTTGTTTAGGCCTTTTATTTATTATAATATATAAAAAATGATTTTCTGCTCCTTTTCCCCTTTATATTCTTTTCTCTTGTTTTATAGGGTCCTTGATATTTGTGTTAATATAAAGTTCCATCAGGTAAGCCCTTTGCTATCCATAGATGCCCTGGCAGGGGGCTGGACAGGTCCCTTCTGCCCACCAAGACTTGTGGCCACAGTCAGAGCCGGCTAGTAACTTCTATATGTCATACCTCATCCCAAGCTGGCCTAAAGCTCACTCCATAGCTCTGGTTCCACAAGAGTGGCCTAGAGTTCCTTTTACCTTTCCATCTTTTTTCTGCCTTTTGGATGAACCTTGTTCCTCCATGGCTAGCTGCTACCCTAAGGGCTGGGAATTTTTATTTGGTTTCATGTAGCCTGGGGCTCTGTTTTGTCCCTATCTGGAAGCTTAGCTAAGAAATCAGCACAGGCTTTGACACATTCTGGAATTTGAATCTGGGTCCTCCTCTCACTAGCCTCTTACTCCATAAAACGGGAATGGAAATAGCACCTGCCTCCCAGAGATGAGAGAAGGAAATGTCTTAATGTACTAGAGCAGGGCGCCTGGGTGGCTCAGTTGGTTAAGCATCTGCCTTTGGCTCAGTCATGATCCCAGGGTCCTGGGATTGAGTCCCACATCTGGCTCTTTGCTCATCAGAGAAGCTTCTTCTCCCTCTGCCTGCTGCTCTCCCTGCTTGTGCTCTCTCTCTCTCTCTCTCTCTCTGGCAAGTAAATAAGTAAGATCTTCAAAGAAGAAAAAAAATAATAATATACGAGAGTACAGGGAACAGTGCCTGGCACTTAGTAAGTGCTTTGTTAGTGTCAGCCTTTGTTCAAGAATTCCTACTGTTTTCAGTAGCAACTGGCCAGTGACCAACTGAAGGGCTTTTGTGTCATAAATTAGCATAACAGAGGCTCTGAGAGGTCCCACAACAAATAAACCTGCTGAGCCTCATTCAGGATTTTTCTCATACTAATTCCCACAAGGAATGCTCCCTTACCCCCCAGCTAGCCTATTAACAACCCACATATCTGGGGGCTGGAGAGAGACTGCAGATGGGATGGAGGTGAGAGCTAGGACTTCAAGCTGTTCATCTTTCTTGCCTTGGAAAACTCGAGAGGGGATAGAGGGGATGGAAGGGGAATAGTCGCATTTGAGGAGGCCCCTTGTCAGGCAGGCCCTGTGGATTGTGGTGGCCTGGACCCAGGTCAGGGAAGCAGCTTTAAATTGGGGGTGGTGGCCCTGGGTAAGAGAGGAAGGGTACCTATAAGAGATAATTTTGATAACAGAATGTCAGGGACAGAGCAGAGCAGGTGAGGCTGATGGAGGCAAACCCTGGACACCAGAGTGTAGGGATGCTACCTTGACCCTGATGGACCCAGCAATGGAAGGAAAGCCTGTGGGCTTTGCAGCGCCCCCCAACTGCCGCCACACACTGAACACAGGGAGGATGGGAATCATCCCATGTAAGGGCTGGGGAAGGGCACTCAGGACAACTGTGGGGCTCCTTCTTTTAAAATGTGACTCAGGAATACCCTGGAGGCCATAAGAGAGCAAAGGGGAGCTAAATCCTTGCTAACCCGAGCCGGGTGCTACAGCGCGTTTCCTCTTCCTCCGCATCAACCTTCCTAACCTGTTGTAACACGCATGCGCGCGCGCGCACACACACACACACGCGCACACACGCAAGTCATCAACTTCGTGACACCTGCCCTCTGGTCAAATTCCCAAGGAACACAGCCCAGAGGAAGCTCCAGCCTACCGGGAAGAAAGATCTTAGACATGGGAGGGCAGAGCCTTGGAGCTCAAGGCCCAACTCCTACCCTTGCAGCTCGATGACTGTGGGAATTCAGTTAATCTCTCTGGGACTCAGTTTCCGCATCTGAAGACGGGGGCTGCTAAGGCCTTGCTGAGATGCTCGTCCGCTGCCAGCACGTGCGTGGCCGTGGAAGTGGCCACCAACTGTGCACGTTTACTGAGTGATTCCTCCGTGCAGGCACGACAGCAGGCTCCTTCGGTCTTCCTCCGGTTCTCCCTGTGCGGTAGCACTCTTCTTGCCGCTCTTCACCATGGGGAGCTGGGACTCAGAGGGGCAGGTGGCTCTCCACGATGATAGAGCAGCGAGCGGCTGGGAGGCGGCTGCACCCACTCATCGCTCTGCTCCCTCACCGCTCTGCCCGACACCTGCTGTGCGGGGCCCACAGACGCAGCGCGCTGAGGACTTCCCGTAGAATGGCCTCAAGGAAGCCACGTCCTACTGGCAAGGGCCAGGTGCCTCGTGTGCAGAATGGGAGCCAGGTGGGAGCTGCGTCTGGGTGCTCAGTACTGCCGGGGAGTTAAACCCCCGCTTAAACACGCAGCCCAGGCACCAGTGAGTGTTGTCCCTCGCAGGTGTTCTGGCTTCCAGTGGAGGGATGGCCGCCGCCACCACCAACAACGCCTGGATCCCTCACCCCAGAAAAAGAGATGCTCAGAGCGCTGAGGTTGGAAGTTACAGGCAGGCCCCTCAGAGCCCAGCCCTCAGGCAGGCTGCCTTCCGGCTTGGCACTTTCTCCTGGCACCTCTGTGGCCAGGCACTAAAAATAGCTTCGATGGCTCTGCAGCCAGCCCAGCTCCCCACTGAGGATTCTCGCCCTTTGTGGGCAGTGATCGTCTGCTTCCTTTTGACTGCTGTTGGCAATGAAAGCACTAGATTATCTTGGCAGAGCCTGTTCCAGAGCCTAGGCTGGGCCCGCGAGGCTAGAGGGGGGCCACGGCTCCAGCCTCCCATCTGAGCAGTCTCCAAGCCAGCCGTACAGGCAGGGGTGGCCAGGATCCTGGGCTGGGGGAAAGGGACCGTAGGGAAGGAGGATGGGAAGTGGGGGGCTTGGGGTGGAGAAACCAGGTCAGCAGAGGAGGGCAGCTGGAGCCAAGAGAGAGAAAATCAAGAAGGGGCCTAGGTGCTTTCTTCCAAACTGGAATAGTCTTGAGCCAGAACAAGGAGGCCAAGTCCAGGGCAGAAGGCTATGAATTGGTACAGTTGTAACGGCCACCCATACCTGGCAGGCTGCGTGTTGCCCGTGTGCGAACTGCACACTGCACCAAGGCCCCCCGGCCAGGGCGATCAGCGGGGCTGAAATTAGCACGGGCTGTGTTGTCCAAACAAAGGGACACACTTTTGAAACCTCATGCACAAAAGGCGCTGTGTGGATTAGCCTTGGCTCCTATCATCGAGCATCTGTGTATGCCCAGCGGAGTTTTAAGCATATTCTGTTGCCTTGGTTCATCCTTAAAGCCCTAGCAGGTTGGTTTCATTTCCCCACCTTACTGAGAGCCAGAGAAGTCCAGTCACATGCCCAGGCACACAGAGCTAGAAAGCAGGGGAAGTGGGTCATGCTCTCTGACCCCCAAAGCAGTAAGCTTATGCTGTTTGCACTCCGCTACTGGAGTTAGTTAGAACAGCAAGCATGGATAGATTGATTGCTATGACAGGCATTGTGCTAAACCCTTTACATACATCCAATTCCCAAAATAACCCTGCAAATGGGAAAGGTCATCTTCAAGCTGTGGATGAGGGGCAGCCAAGTTAAGTAAATTTCCCAGGGTCACCCATTAAATGGCCAAACTGGGATTCAAACCAGTTTCCCTACTTGAGAGCCCTTGCCTAACAAATATAACCCAAAGCCATCTGAGGTTTCCCAGTCCTTCGAAAATTACCTACAAAGGGTCCTGTAAGCCCCGGATCTACACCTGAGCCCTCTTCAGACGTCTGCAAATTCCCTGGAGCTTGGGTTTTCACGGCCCAGACAGATCTGATCTCCTCCATTTGCAACAATAGCTCTCACTTCCCTCAGCTGACCCAGGAAGACCAGCAGCTATTGGCCAGAGCTTAGTGGGGGCCTTTCCTACCCAGGCATGCTCCAATCCGGCCCATGCCGGGCACGACCCTTCGGCTTTGATCTTCTCCCAGGTATGCCACAGACTTTATGGAAGTCTGGGGGATGGGAAGCAAAGCAAATGATGTGAATAGGAACATTTGCCTCCCCTGCCTCTGAAACCCTGTAGCCACGCCCCTGCAGGACTCGCTGGCCACTGCTCCCCGTGGGCAACAGTGCTCTGGTCGTACAGATGCTTCTGTCTGTCCTTCACCCTCCTCTCCTCTGCCTCAGTCGATAATTTTCTACTAAATCTTAAGCCAGCCAGTATAACTTGATGTCCTTTCAGCCTGCCCCTCATCTTCCTCTGCAATCCCGAAGGAAGTGGCCTTGCAATGTATTTTCTTAAATTCAATTCTCCCCCTACAATGAGCTCTAGTGCCAGCTGTTAAAATATGTTTTTTCACCCCACTTTACCCCTTTGATATACTGCCACAGATGGAAAAGGCTGCTTTGAGAGGCGGTGTGTTTCCTACCGCTGGCGATAATCAGGCAGAGGCCCAGGAGACAGAGGGCAACAATATCATTCAGGAGCACAGGCTCTGGAGTCAGACTGCCTGGGTATGAATGCTGGCCCCATCTTCTTGCCAAGCCTCAGTATCCTCATCTGGAAAATGGAAAGAATACTAATGGCTACCTCGCTTGTTGCTAATATCTCCCAATAACCACCACATATTGGAAGGATTGAATAAAATGATGTCTGTAAAATGCTGACTATAGTGCCTGGAATGTAGTAAGCCTGCAGTATAACATTGCCTGATCTCAGGCTGCTTCAGCCAAGTACCATGGACCTAGTGGCTTATAAACAATAGAAGCTGATTTCGCATAGTTCTAAAGGCTGGGAAGGCCTAGAATAAGGTGCAGACAGACTCCATTTCTGCTAAAAGCCTACCTCCCAGTTTATAGACATCCATCTTCTTGTTGTGTCTTCACATGAATGAGGGAAAAGGGAGCTCTTTGGAGTCTCTTGTATAAGGACACTCATCCCACCCACGAGGGCTTCATCTCATGACCCGATCACCTTCTAAAGGCCCTACCTCCAAATAGCATCAGATTGGGGGAAAGAATTGCAAACTATGAATTTGGGGGATGAAACAGAAACAGCTCATTGCAACTATCACTGCTTTTTGTTTATATATTATTATACTGTTATTTTCTCCCAGCCCTAAGATTTTCTAAGACGCTATTTTTGTTCTTGACTGTATCACCAGGGTCTATCTCAAGATATGACACATAGTAGATGTTTGATAAATATTTTTAGAATAAATAAATGAATTGAAGGATGGGCAAAACATGAATACATAAATACTAAGAGGATTGTCGTATCCACCAGAAGGACATCATGAATCATCCCTTAGTGTCCAATGGTTTGATTTCAATTTCTTGCTATTCATTGTGTGGATTTTCTTATTTGCCTGGTGTTACAGACAGAAGAAAGTACGGTCAGTTCTGCTATAATGCCACATATGTGTTCTAAAAATCACTGTGCTGTGCAAAATTGTGCACAGAAAACCACGAGCTTACAAGGGAAATAGAGTTATGGGCACCACATTCCAAAGTTTCACAAATGGCACCATTTTTTGTTTTGTTTTAGGACGGGAACCTAATAGAAATAGTAGCATAGTTTTACATATATTCAGTGGTTCAATGCAAAAATCCTACAGTAACTATGGCCCTTTACCTTGAAAAAGACCAGCTGTTTGCTTGGGGAAGTGGACATCAGAATCCTGAGTTGTTGTGAAGGAGAATGTTGTGAGATTGGACAGAGCGCTTGGGCCCAGATGCGGATGGGTGTGGCTCACACCACAGGCCGTGAACTAAGGGAGCTGGTGTGTGTGCATTGGGCGTACTCCTCTGTGGCTCTGTCCAGCTGGGTTTTGGCATTCACTTATGTTTTTCACTGCGGAAAGTTGCATTATGCTCATGTCGTTCCCTACTATAAATTGCGTTGGAACAAATGCCTATTTTCAAAACAAGCATTTTAGCAGAACTGACTATAGGGTGTTTGATGTTTGTATTGTACTGCTTATTAATCCTCTTCATGTTTCTGCTTCCTAACAAAAGTTAGCTAAGTAATCGGTGCCCCTTCCCTCTAATCATCCATGCTCTCAGCATGTCCCCGTTGAGCACCTACTGTGCGCAAGCACTAGAAACACAGGGACAAAACTACAGATTCTCCCTGACTTCATAGAGCTTAACAGTCTAAAGACAGAAGCAAAAAATAAACAAAATATTTGTATAGGATTTCAAATGATAAGTTCTGCTCTTGGCAGGAGCATATGTAAGCTCAGTAATATTGAGTTCCCTCCATGCCACATGTTAGCCCTCCCAGCAATAAATCACACCTAAGGTTACAGGGATGCCTGCTGCCCCTGGCTCACACTGGGAGCACCTGCCCCCTATAGAACTAGAGGGCCAGGTTGGGAGAAAGAAATCTTCATGCTTCCTAATGGAAACTGGACATGCTCTGAAAACCTGGTAGAACATAAGAAGGTTACTTTGGAGGGTGGCTTGGTCTTGATTGGGTATAAAGTTTTCCCTATGCCCCAAGGAAGGGCCCTTGCCCTGCTGGGAACAGTAGACAATGCAATGCTTAAAATTCTTCAAGACTTTCCATTTCTTTTAGTTAATACTCCAAACCCCGTGCCTTGACCTACAAGGCCTGATATGATCGGACTCTGGTTTAACTTTCCAGCCTCATTTCACTAAAGTCTAGCCACATTGGTCCTGTCTTCATTTCTCAGCACATTGTCTCCTCTGGGCCTTTACACTCACTGGTCCCCTGACTGGAATGTTCTTCCTTGGAATGGTTCGTGCTCATCCTCTCCTTAGAGAGTCCTTCCCTAATATTTACGTCATCAAGATGTTTCATTGATGCACAGTTTTGATCGTAATCTCTACCTCTTATATTAGTTTCCTTTTGTCTTTGTGAGACATCACCACGATTGTAATGGCTTAAAGTAGCACCAATTTATCCTTTTACCTTTCTCGAAGTCAGAAGCCTAAAATGGGTGAGCAGGAACATGTTCCTTCAGGAGGCTCTGAGGGAGAATCCCTCTCCCTGCCTTTACTAGCTTCTAGAACTGTCCTCCAGGCCCTGGCTTGGGGTCCCTTCTATCTTCAGTCATACCAGCTCCCCCTCTGTTTCCCTCATCACCTCTTCCTCTCTGATTCTGATCGCATAGCCTCCTTTTTCCAAGAGCGTGTGTTAGTACATTGGGCTCACCCCGATCACCGAGTTCACCTCCCCATCTCAAAATCCTTAACCTCATCACTTCTGCAAAGTCCCTTTTATCATTTAAGTGACAGAACCTTCACAGGTTTTGGGGGATTGGGATGTAGACACCTTGCGGGGACATCTTTATTCAGCCTACCATCTTCTGCTTAGGTATTTGATTACTTGTTTACTAGCTGCTCTAAGTCCCATGAAAAATGGGCTTTCTTTGTCTGATTCCCTACTGTTTTCCCAGAACCCAGCATAATTCCTGGCACATAGTAAGTGATCAATAAATATTTCTAGAATAAAGAAATTAATGGGCGGGAGTTTGAATAAAACTATAACAATCTGAGTATTTTTTTTTAAGATTTTATTTATTTATTTGACAGAGAGAGAGAGAGCACAAGCAGCGGGAACAGCAGGCAGAGGGACAGGGAGAAGCAGGCCCCCTGCTGAGCAGGGAGCCTCAAGTGGGACTTGATCCCAAGACCCTGGTATCATGACCTAAGCCGAAAGCAGACACTTAACTGACCGAGCCACCCAGGCGCCCCCTAAAATATCAGTATTTTAAAATTACTTATAGAAGACTATATTCTAATTACAGGATAAGAGTGCTAAATTTGCCCTAAACCCTGCAACTAGCTAGCTGTGTGACTTTGAGCAAATTGCATTACCTCTCTGAGGCTCCATGGCCACATCCATAAAATTGAGTACAATAAAAAAGACTTACCTCGAGATATTGTGGGTATTAAATAATATTGTGACTAGGAAAAGTACTTGGAAACTGTAAAGCATTAGCAGTTATTATAATTATGGTTACATAGATTATAGATGAGCAAGACTGGGTCTAATGGGGAAATTACATACATAAATAACTAACACAAGGCATATGTATGTGTTACTAGGGTTACTGTGTGCTGAGGGAGACTGTAGAGTATAAAAGGAAAAGTTAATTCCAATCGGGGAGCTAGAGAAGATGTAGTTATGAGTATTACGGAGTGACCCTAATAGTGGCAGGGAATGGCAGAGAATAGGAAAGTATAAAATTGTTGCCAAATTTAAATAAATCCCTGAGAGCAGCAGAGGCAGAAAAGGGAGATACTTGAAGACCCATTTGCAATGACCATCTGGCTTGTTAAAATTGATTAAAGGTAAAAAGAGAAATCGAGATCTATGTCTGTGGCATTAAATGACTCCTCAGATGAGGGAGTCTGCGAATTGGAGGCTTCCCTTGCTGTGATCTCTGAAATATCCAAAGACGTGATTTCAACTTACAAAGAAAATTCATTTTAAAACTTCACTGAGACATGTTCAACATTGCTCAATTACTTTATTAAATCCTTTTTTTTTAATGTGTTATAAAGGGCACTGGGGCGTTCCGCAAAAATAAAACAGGCTTTGTTTCACGTCCTAACTGGGAACTAAGGACAGGGGTATGCATTGTATTCATTTTACATCTTTTTAAAATTTTAAACATTTTGTCATAAATTTAGAGGAAGAAAAAAACAAGCAGGCTTTGGAGTAGGAGCGATCTGAACACAGTATTGTTTGCCCTGCCTCCTGGCTGTGTGATCTTGAGCGAGTTATTCATATGTCTGAGCCTTGGTTTTGTCTTCTGTAAAATGGCAATAATCGTGACTACCTCATAGGTAGGTGTGAGAACGTGAGACGTAGTATAGGTAATATCCCGTTCATGTCACAGAACCTGCCTCAGAGCAAGAAGTCAGTAGGTGTTGGTTCCTTAATGCAGAAAAGGTAAGAACGTCACTCAGGAGGAGATCCTGGTGGAATTTTAGGTGCTTTGTTCTATAGTGATATAAAGTCATGTCCTCATCTGAGCCTTGTTTCCTCTTCCAGAAAACAGGGGTTTTCATCTAAGACTTGGGAATACCAAAAATGTCCTCTTTCCTGCCAGCCTCAACCAACAGACTTAGCTGCTGGATACTTCCTGGCAAAAGATTCTGAAGCCATATCCAGGTTCACTGGGGAAGATTGCTTAGCAGTGCCTGCCATGGGCTGGGTTCTAGGAGTGATGGTATATGAACTTGGTATTTGCTCTCTGGAGTTTCTGACCTCTGAGGAACACTGGCAAGGTTGCTTCAGGATAGCCTCTTCTAAAAGTTATACTATACACACACACACACACCACCATTACCACCATCACCAAAATGACCACCACCACCACTGTCATCACCACCATCAATACTACCACAACCTTTAGTGCCACCATCATCACCACCATCACCACCATCATCACCACCACCATCACCATCAACTTTACCACCACCATCACCAATACCACTGCCACCCCCACCACCACCTTTACCATCACTGCCACCACTGCCACCACCACCATCACCACCATCACTACCTTTACCATCATCAACACCATCACCAGCTCATCAGGCAAAGTCAATAACTAGCTCCTCTGTACTTTCAGAGCTCTGTGTAAATATCTCCATTATCTGACTATTGCCTTAGTTTGAGGTAGGTATTTGTGTGCCCTTCTGTTCCATTAGGCCCTAATTCCTTGACGGCAGAGGCCAGGCCTTAATTGCTCCGTAAAACCAAACAGGAGGCAGAGTATTGTACTGGAATGAGATTCTGCTTTAGTTCACCTTCTGGGTCCACTGCTCCAAGAGCCCTCAGACTTCAGACAAGTCATTTTACTTCCCAGACCTCAGTTTCCTCATCTGTAAGATACAACAATAGCTCCTCGTGTGGTAGGTGTGGGAGCCAAAGTGGGGTTGGGATTGAGAGACCAAGTGGAAGGCTACCCCAGGATTCAGAGAGGGGAGAGAAAAACCTAGAGAAGAGCAAGAATGGACAATATGCCACACCGAGAATGGAGTGTCAGGTCAGATTCAGCCCCAGGCTGGCCGAGCTGGCCCCACCGCTTGGAGTGAGACCCAAGAATTGCATGGAGCCACACTCTCTGCTGATGCACCTCCTGCCTCTGGTCTTTTTCTGGTTCCCCTCCTCAACTGCCCAGAGTTCTGGGTCTAGTCCAGGAGGACTGGTGAGAAGGCTGACTCAGGAACAAGGTTCTGACGACTAGTCTTAATAACAGAGCCACTGCCAAGCTGAGCACAGGTGGTAAGACGACTGCTCCCTGGAGCCGCCCTTACTCCTCCCACAGGCACCTGTGGTCAGTGTTCTTGGCAGACTGCAAGGATGGAGAACCCTGCAGGTCGGAGGAGTCAGTTCCCTAAATGGGCAATTTATTGCTTCCTGAGTATAGGACCTCCCGGAAGGTCAGTGAAGCGGGCCTGGTCAGGACCTGCCACAAGGGGGAGCCCAAGAGACTGAGGCTAAGGGTGGCAGTGGTTAGGCCAGGATAGCGGGGAGGGACAAGACGGTGTCCTGGGGCACCCCCGATACCCCTGGAGAAGCTGGGCTGTCTCAGGAACAAAGACAGGCACTGGGCTTCCATGACAGGGGGCAGTTACAGGAAGGGGGCAGGATGTGGGGAGCAAGGCTGGGACAAAGGGCTCAAGTCCCCTGTGGAGTCAGCTCTAGCTTTTCCAGCCTCCTTGGTAGGGGAGCGTCAGCCAGGCTTTAAGAAGCAGGATGGAGCAGAAGCAGGGGATTGATAAAGGCCTCTTGAAACACTACTATTTATTTCCCACAAGTACACCTTAAATTCAGGCACAAGGGAGAAACAAGATTTCGTTCCACTTAGAGCTTATTCTTCTTAATGCTGATGAGTTGTAAGATGAGCATTAGTGGGACATAAAAATTATGATCATGATAACAACAATAATAAAAAGCATTTAAATTTGTAGAGCACTTTATACTTTACAAAATGCTTTCTCATTCATTAGCTCATGTGAGCCTCATAACAGCTCCCTGGGGAAGGCAAGATGACTGTCATTATTCCATTTTATGGGTGAGAAACTGGCTCAGAGAGGTAGAGTGACTATCCTGAGATCACATAGCTGGAGAGCCAGAGGTCCTTCCTCCAAGCCCAGGTCTTTTTTCTGTAGCCTTCAGAGAGAGGTCTAGTCATCTCTGTATCTCTTCCTTGTTCGCTGCCCTGCCATTGTCCCTGAAAGGAGAGTCTGGTAGATAGCACAATGAGCCCTAATGGATGGGCCATAAATCCCACAGTGCGGCTTCCACTGGCCCTCTGCTGACAAGGGAAGAATGGGCCCATCAGATGTAAGACACATTGCTGGCCACGTTCTCCACCAGGGTGCTCGGAATACAAGCCGAGCTCACTGCAGAAGCTCCAGAATTCCAGTCTCACTCTGTAGCCATGTGGGGACCACGGCTGCATGTTTTGCCATTCAGAAACAGAGGTGCTGAAAAGGGACAGATATCCAAGCTGAGAAGAACCAAGCAGGGAGAGAAAAACCGGGAGACCCCAATGGGGAGACAGACAAGGGATGGGGGAGAACCAGAGGGTGGGATTTGCAGGAAGGTGGGAAAGAAAGGGAGCAAACCACAGAAAGCAGGGGAGCAGAGGAAAGGAAAGAAAAAGCCGGCCCCAGAGCAAAAGGAGAAGACAGGAGAGAGACATGTTCAGACAAGGGAGGCGAGAGAGGAGGAGCCAGCGCCTGCCTGCCTTTGAAAGTAGAAAGACGGAAAGCATTTATTTTTAAGAGAGCAGCTTAAATATCTTATTCCCCAGTCCCCAAAATGTAAATTTTCCTTTCCTCACGAGTTAATCAAGCTTAAACCAATTCTAGGAGCTGAAGGGCTTAGCATAACTGCAACAAAGAATGTGTCCAGTGAAGCTGACCTCTGTCCAGTCAATATGTAAGAGCAGCCGAGGACAGGAGATTAACGAGGCTGTCCTCACTCAGGCAAGGCCAGCCGGCTTTGCACAAAAGCAGCTGAGCCCTGGCTCTCTGGCAGGGCAGACAGCTGGGCACAAATGAGGAAGAAGGACCCCCAACATCCCCGCAGCCTGTGACCACTTCAACTCTTTTGCCCCCACGCCCTTGGAGAGGAGGTGTGCAGAGGCTCAGAGGTTGGATTCTGATTGGCTGAGAGGCTGGTGGGCGGGGCAGAAGACCGAGAGGAGGCATTTGCTTGGCAGCTGGTGAGCACGTTATGGCCCCTTGGGTGAACATACCCCCATGATAGTAGTAACTCTAACAATAGCTCTAATAATTCCTCCTTCCTCTTCTCTGTTTTTTACTATGTATGAGCACTTTATCAGAATCCTGTTCCAACTATTGCTGTGTAACAAATTACCCCAAAATTCACAGCTCAAAACAATGGTAGGTCAAGCGGAAGTAGGTTGTCTCTATCCATGGTCATGATGTCTAGGTCCTCACCTGGGAATGCTCAAAGGCTAGAATCATCTGGAAGCATCTTCTGTCCATATCCTTGCAGCTGATACTGGCTGTTGGGTGGGACCTCAGCTGGGACCATTGGCAGGACACAGGTGGCTTGTACTTTCTCATGCCATGAGACTTCTTAAGTGACAGCCCAGGGATCCAGAGGCAAGTGACAAATAACAAGGTGGACTGAGCATGGCATTTTATAGCCTAACCCAGGAAGTCGCCCAGCAATACAACTGCTGCATTCTATTGATGACAAGCAACCCGCAAGCCCACCTAGATTTAAAGAGGGGAAATTAGACTCCAGCTATAAATGGGGGTACAGGGGTGGAAGAGCAGTTGGCAAGGTTCTAGAAGAGAGAGATTACTGTGGCCATCTTTGGTAAATACAATCTGCCGCAACTTTTGAATTTTTTTTTCTTATATCATAGCAGCAATTCTGTACGGTAGCATTATCCCCCATTTAGGGATGAGGGATCTGATCTCAGAAATATTAAGTAATTTTTCTGAGATGCATTAGCTAGCAATTAGCAGAGCAGGGATTTCACCCAAAGCAGATTCCAAAGCTCTTGCTCTTTATAACAACGTTTTATTGCTTTCCTAAAACAAGAATAAAAATGACAGCTTACACACAGCCCTCACAGCCCTTACTATATGCCAGACACCATCTTAAGCATTTTTTGTTCTGTATCTCATTGAGGAACATGAATTGCTACTCCTTATTGAGATTACCATGTGCACAGCCTTGTGTTAAGTACTACAGAGGTGATATCTGCAATCTTCCAGAACAGCAGCGTAAGAGGCAAGTATTACGCTTATTTTATAAAAGACAAAACAGAAGAGAGAGATGATGTAACTTGCTCAAGGTCACAAAGTTAGGAAGTGCCACGGCTGCGAATCCACCATCCATGATCTTAAACCAGAGTAGACTGGCAGGCAGTGTACCCTGGGTGGGGACCATTGGCTCTGCACTAGAATATGAGAGTGGAAAGGAGACGGGAGGCTCTATTACAACCAAATGATCCGTTTTAGGTTACACAATAAGCTGTCTTGACAAAAGCTGGCCAGAACTGTGCCATCAGGCTAAATGAGGTTTGAGGGACTGCCCTGGATGGGGAATCATAGCTTTCCTTTCAGACCACCGACTGCTCTCCCAAGCCGGCTTATGTGTCTCTGGCAATTTCCATTCTTGAAGAGTAAGTGTCTTTTGTTATGTAGTCTTATTTTGGGGGGTAATATTGGGATGGGGTCTAAATCTCAGCATTTTTGGAACTTGCTTAAAGGCTATAGGTCTCCTTCAAAATTTTCCCCAGGAGGGCATATGTCCCTATGCAAATGAGACTCTTTGCCTCCTCTGAGTTCTCTGGCAAAAATATCTCCTGAGGTAGTCATTGACACTCTAGTGTGTTTTAATTCTCTCTGAAGAGATAGCTCTTTGAGGCTAAAACTCTGCAAAGGGGTAGAGGTAGAAGATGGAGGAAGCAAGCAGATGAGTTCTCTCATCTCTGTGCTATGAATTCTGTTTATCATTTAAGATCCTACTCAAATGTCTTTTCTTCCAGAAAGCCTTCCTTGATCTCTCTTTAGAGAGACTGTTAATATGAGAGTGGAAAGGAGACGGGAGGCTCCCTTCCGAGTGGTGCAGGCTTTGCTTTAGAACGATGTCCGAGAAGCTAGAAAAGCTCATGCAAAACAAGACATGGCCACCATGCTTCTAAGTAATTTCAGGTTTTTCAGGTATCAGAAGATGACCTTACCTTCTCAAAGCAGGACAGTACACGGGGGTTGGGAATTACAAGTATCCTCTGCCCTCAAGAGCTCCTACTTGCTCCTACTTCGGAGGGCACTATACGATGAGCATACAAATAAGTACCTGTATGGAAGACATCATGAGAAGTCGGGGGCTGGAACGTGAGAAAAGATATTATTTCCTGAAGCAGTGAGAAGGGAGAAGGGAACAGTCTCTCTAAAGAGAGATCAAGGAAGGCTTTCTGGAAGAAAAGACATTTGAGTAGGATCTTAAATGATAAACAGAATTCATAGCACAGAGATGAGAGAACTCATCTGCTTGCTTCCTCCATCTTCTACCTCTACCCCTTTGCAGAGTTTTAGCCTCAAAGAGCTATCTCTTCAGAGAGAATTAAAACACACTAGAGTGTCAATGACTACCTCAGGAGATATTTTTGCCAGAGAACTCAGAGGAGGCAAAGAGTCTCATTTGCATAGGGACATATGCCCTCCTGGGGAAAATTTTGAAGGAGACCTATAGCCTTTAAGCAAGTTCCAAAAATGCTGAGATTTAGACCCCATCCCAATATTACCCCCCAAAATAAGACTACATAACAAAAGACACTTACTCTTCAAGAATGGAAATTGCCAGAGACACATAAGCCGGCTTGGGAGAGCAGTCGGTGGTCTGAAAGGAAAGCTATGATTCCCCATCCAGGGCAGTGGCCCTCAAACCTCATTTAGCCTGATGGCACAGTTCTGGCCAGCTTTTGTCAAGACAGCTTATTGTGTAACCTAAAACGGATCATTTGGTTGTAATAGGACTCAGTTTGCACCACTGTGAAATAGGAACAATTTAAAATTAAATATTAAGCTTTTGTGACACCAGTGGGATCTCAGTGTTTCTATCATCCAAGCATTACTTGAGAATTCCATCAGAGGCATCACATATGATTTATACATCTTTTTAAACCTTGTTAAAGATCGATATATAAGCAACCATGTGTCAACATCTTGCCTTAACATAGCTCTACTGTAACATGCGTTTATAAGAATCCCTAGGAATTTTGCGAGTATCATGAAAACGTAAATACCAGAGAGATTTATATACAGTTTTACCTTGAAAAGAACAGGGAAACTTTATCTGCAGATACCCGGGAAAGTTGAAGTGAAATAAAACATAATTTTTTAAAAATCCTTTATATCGATATCTTAAAAACATATCAAACATCCATCTTATCTTCAGTTATGGGGGGGAGGAGTCTATAAAAAATAAACTAAGAAACTATAAAATCAGCTGATGCAACAGTCCAACTTGGTGGCCCAGGATTGCCTATGATCTAATGTTTGTGAGACATGGGGCAGAGGATTAAACGTTTGTGGGAGGTAAGAACGTATCCTCAGTGGCCTTCTGCGGATAGTAATTCCTGCCGTCAGAGAGCTGCTGAAGTTCCTGAACAGGGCATGCGAAGTGGGCTGTTGGGATTGCTTTGTCTTATTTCTGCTGCACTGCTGATGGTCCTGATTCTGCGGAGGGGAGGGGGGAGGGGGGCACCGCTGCATTGCCCTCCTCGTCTTTCAGAGAGCACCTTCCTTGCTGGGAAAGGGTGGAGCACCACAAGAAACAATGTGTTAGTATTAAAGTCAGGGGGCCAATTTGGAATTTCCAGCTCGGGCATTCATTCACTAAGTGCACTGGGCGGGGTCGCCTGGCCCCCAGGCTCTGGATATGGAAACCAACAATGTGGGGGTTAAGTGATGAAAGCACGTGAAAGCTCTTCAGGATATGGTCCTCGCTGAGCGCTTTGAGACCCCTCAGATCCTTCTTGTGGACTAAGGGGTGATTTAAGTCAATCCGTAAATGACACATTTACGATGATTTTAATTAGTCCAGGAGGGGCCTCCAGGTTAAACTGCTCAGCAAGCAGGATTGGGAAAGCGCCTGGAAGCTGGGCCATGGGCCAGGAGATGGTACTCCTCCGGGAGGTTGTGAAATCTATTTTGCCTAGAGATTTTGGAGAAAGGGTTAGATTGCTCTCCTGGGTTGGCAGAGCTATAGCAGGGAGAGGGGCGGGTCCCTGGCGGCTGCAGGGATCCTATAAACCAATGGGCTTCCCTTCCTTCCCTCCCTCCTTGGTATGCAATTGAAGAGCTGCTCCCTTGCACTGACCAACACCCCTCCAGCTTCCCAGGCCCCACCTCCACATCTCTGTCTTTCATACCCCCCCCCACACACACACAGGCATGCACACATGCACACACACACACACACACCCGGCCCCCGCCCCATCCTCAACCCCAGCAGTAGGGCCCTCAACCAGTCATAAGTAATGGTTCAAGTTCCCTTGTTCAGGACCAGTGTCCACATAACGACAATTAGAGTGGGTGTAGGGTTTTCTGGGCAATAAGCCCCTCTGTGTCACCTCCCTGCAATAGGAGAACTTGTGTGGGAGAGAAAGGGACCGAAGAAGAGCCCTCAGGAGACTGGTGTCAATATGCATTTAAAGGACAGTGATAGCACTTCAAGTTTGAGAAGTCATAAGGAATTTCAAAAATTTTCAGGTAACATTTTAAAATCATGATATATAACACATTAAAATACCTAAATTCTTGGGTTTTGTTACAAAATGAGAAGATTTAGCAACTCTTTTTTTTTTTTTAAAGATTTTATTTATTTGACAGAGATAGAGACAGCCAGCGAGAGAGGGAACACAAGCAGGGGGAGTGGGAGAGGAAGAAGCAGGCTCATAGCGGAGGAGCCTGATGTGGGGCTCGATCCCATAACGCCAGGACCACGCCCTGAGCCGAAGGCAGACGCTCAACCGCTGTGCCACCCAGGCGCCCCAAAGATTTAGCAACTCTTAATCCTCCCACTGACCTCAGCAGAATGAGCTGAAGCTGACAAGACTTATTTAAATGGGGCAAGAGGTCTACAGTTCACCACAGTCATTACCTGCCCCCCTGGGGCATCACCCAAATGACCTGTCTGAGGATATCCTCTTCCTATGGGTAGTTTGAAATCCCAAGGATTGAGGTCATAAGCTCTGAAATCAGTAAATCTGGGTTTTAATCCTGTTTCTACATCACATATTGATTTTGGGGCTTTGAGCAAATTTCTTAACCTTTCTGAGCTTCAGTTTCCTCATCTTAAAAATAGACATGGGGCACCCGGGTGGTGTAGTCATTGAGTGACCAACTCTTGGTTTCTGCTCAGGTCATAATTTCAGGGTTGTGGGATCGAGTCCCACGTGGAGTTCCATGCTCAGCACAGAGCCTGCTTGAGATTCTCTCTCCCTCTGCCCCTCCCCCTGCTCTTTCTCTCTGTCTAAAATAAACAGATAAATCTTTAAAAGAATAGACATAAATTATTTCCTACCCGATGGGTTGTCATGAGGATTAAGTGAGACAATGCATTCAGTCTGTGTATAGCACGTAGCAGTCACGCAATAAGATTACTATCGTCACTCTTATTGTAGTCACCGTCACTACTGTTATCACTCCTACCCTCACTGGGGCTCCCATGCATGTCCTTGAAAAAGAATTGAACACTGTTGGACCAGTGGTTGCCCACAATCACCCTGAGCACCAGGCACAGTGCCCCTATCACTCCAGGTCAAAAGGCGTAGGCCGCACCTACCCTGGGCAGGGAGATCAGAGAGGGGCTCCGTGTTGGGCGGAGAGACAGATGGATAGTAAGTTCCCTTCCACCATGAAGATTGGGGTATTCAGTGGCATAGTTGGTAGCTTTACATTCTAAGTCGTTGGATCATCAGAACATGAGAAGACTGAGATTCGGAGGGGACGGTAACTTGCCAAAGTCCCCAGAGCAGGTGGAGTCAGAACTGGAAGCCAAGACCCCTTTCTGTCCCTTCTCAGGGGAGTCGTTTCTTGATGACTGAGGAAACTTTTGGAAGTCGTTCCGCAAACTGGCACTAAAGCATGGCTCGTCACTGTTAAGGCTGACTGTTAAACAAATGAAGTGTATGCCTTCCGAATGGATATAGTCCTATTCTTGGGTACCAGGGCCTGGTCCTCGGGGCCCAGGCTGAACTGAACTGGACTGGACCAGATTGTTTCCTGGAGCCCAGAGTATTAGTCTTTGTCTCCCTAGTGGTTGTCTCAATAATGAGCACAGTGCTTCAAGCCTCACGCCCCTCATCTGTGGAAGGGAGATAACGGCCATCCTAAGTCCTACGGATGTTAGAACATTAAGTGAGTTTCTATATGTAAAGCTCTTAAAATAGTGCCCACCACCTGGTCAGTGCCGTGTCTTTGTTGGCTGTTACTATTACATGGGTATTGTCACTGATGCAAACTCCACACTCTGCTCATTCTCCTATCCTGCCTCCCATATTGGAATGTTGCTTGTTTCACATAAAACCTAAGGCAAATGTAAAGGAAGGAAGGGAAGAAGGCTGTGGCTCCATTCTGGCACACGAGACAAGAAAAAGGTCACCGTCCTGAGAATCAGCAGACCTGGTTTCTAGACCCAGCCAATTGCTCAGGAAGTCTGTCTCTCTCTCTCTTCTTAGAGAGCGAGAGAGAGATAGAGAGAGGTGGGGGGGGGCGCAGAGGGGCAAAGGGAGAGGGAGAGAGAGAATCCTAAGCAGACTCCGTGCCCAGCGCAGAGCTGGATGCGGGGCTCTCCATCTCACAACCCTGAGATCAAGACGTGAGCCAAAATAAAGAGTCGGACGCTTGACCAAATGAGCCACCCAGGTTGCACGGAGAAATCTCTTGTCTCTCTCTCGGCCTCTGTTTCTTCACTCACTTAACAAAAAGATCAGTTTAGTTACACTGGAGATTCCCTTCCAATCCTATGACACAAGGAAGCAGGGTGAGGGGAAGGCTACAGGCTTTACCACCAGGTGGGCCTGGATGTAAACACGGGTTCTGCCACTTCCTAGCCATGTGGGCTTGATCTGGTCATAACCTCACTGGGCCCCTGCTTTTCAAGGATTGGGCTCAACACCATCAGAGCCTTCTCTTGTCCCTCACTCATTGTGATTCCCTGACTTCTCCAGTCAAAGGCACATCCACTGTGCCTCAGAGAGAGTCCTTGTCCCTGGAGAAGACAGTGAGCACACTTTTATTTTCCTTCAGGTAATAAGGCCCTCTCATCTTTGGCTTATTTGAAAAGGCAATCGGGACAGCTTGTAGGCGGGTTCCCAGGCACATTTTGAAAGCTCATGAATGATGAGTGCTTTCAAGGCATGCCCAGTGTCACCAGAATCCAGCCAGGAAACTGTCATTGCCCTGCGTGACTAAGCCCCACCGCCCCTCCTGTTTAGCTGTCTGATGCTCGTATCTTGCAAGACCCTTCCGAAGAACTGAAAGCAGAGGCAGTGAGACCAAACACCAAATACAAAGAGCAGAAGCATTCTTAAGCTGCCGACACTACAAGGAAGACAACCAAGAAAACCCAAATCACTTCTAGGGCTTCTGAGCAAGTACATGGAGAAGCCGGGCTGGAGCGCCCCACAAGGACTTGGAAATGAAGGAAGGCTTTTTTCTGAGACTCACAACACATAGTTGTTAACATTCTGTCCCCTGAGCAGGATGCCTGTGGGGTAAAACTAGCTTTGTTCAACCCGCTCTATGGTTCAAGCTACCCTCCCCCCTCATAACAATCTAAGGCCTACCGCTGGGTAGCCAAAAGGCCTTCGGTCATTTCTATCACTGAAAAAAGGCTCGGCTCAGTAATTACTACAGGGTGTCCATGTAAGAGTCGCAATGTCCAAGTTCATTTAAAGTAATAGCTTCTTCCCTTGCCTGGCTTGGACCTGCTGCAGGGTGGGCCCTGCAGTGGGCAGGTGCTGTCAGGGTTGGAGCAAGGAAAGGACAGCGGAGGGCAGACAATTCTTGCCTCAATGGTGCCCTTACGCTGTGAAGGTGCACCTGGCTCGGCCAACCTTCTCTTACAGGACACTCTCTTCACTGCTTCTGAGGCCTCCATGCAGAGGGTGGGGGGGATCCCTGCAATTTTCTTCACCCCGCAAAGACTCCTCCTCTGAATGATCACTTGTGACCCCTTTCTCTGTCCCTGGGTATCACCTTCAGCTTCTTTCTGCCTGTCCCTGGCCCCTTCAGGTGCCCTTCATTGTCCGCATGTGGCCCTACCTGGGCCTGCCCTTTCTCAGGTAACCCACTCCTGGTGCTGAGAAATTCTGGGAAGACAGCTGTCCCAGGTCTAGCACCAGACCTTTGCTCCCTGGTCTGTGCAGGAGTGAGCCAAGATCTCTTGCCCTTTAGATGTATATGGTGTGAGTTGGACATTAGGGCAAAGTGTCTTCCATGCTCTACAGAAACATACGGAATTCTCTGAGTGGCCACACGGAAGCCCTTCCCTAGACACATGGAGAGAAGGGCAAAGTGGGGGCTTGAAGCTTACTGAAGGCTCCCTCCAGAAATATTCCCCAATTTCCCCTCGGCCACTATGATTCTTTAAAGCCTGGGGGTCTATGAACACCATGTCTGACCAATCTCAGCTCTATGGGTCTCACACTTCACTTTGGAATTAACAGTGCAGGACATACTTTCTCACAGAGTTTTAGCAGAAACAAAGAACAGAAGGGTCACTTTTTAACCTCTGTGACACAACAACCCCAAATTGAGCAGGGTAGAGTCAAAATGGCTCATGGGTCAGCAAGATTTGCATACAATCACACAAATATTTCATTTTCTAAAGAAAGAATATGCATATAAAACATAGTGTTGACAGTAGTCAACGTTGGGTAGTAGATCAGTGGCCACTTGTTATATTTTTTTTACAATTTATTTTAGAAAAAGAGAGTGAACACACTCAAGTGGGGGGAGGGGGAGGGAGAGAATTTCAAGCAGACTTCCCACTGAGCACGGAGTCTGACTGGGGCTTGATCCCTTAGCCCTGAGCTCAGGCTCTGAGCTGAAATCAAGGGTTGGATGCTTAACCAACTCAGCCCCCCAAGCGCCCCCCAGTGTGCATGCATTTAATTTAAGCAGTGTGGTAGGCAAAAAAGGCGCCCCAAAGATGTGCACACCCTAATGCCCAGACCTGTGGATACGTTACCTTACACAGCAAAAGAGAGATTGGATTGGAGGGGTGAATTAGTTAAAGATCTTGAGATGGGAGCATTATCCTGGGTGGTCCAGGGGGGCCTGAAGTAAGCACAGGTGAAAGAAGGAGTCAGGGGAGTCAAGGAAGGCGCCCAGGGAGGTAGGAACCCAGGTCTGAGTGATGTGGTTTCCTGGCCTTGAAGGTAGAAGGGGCCGTGAACCAAGGAGCACGGGCCTAGAGCTGGAGCTTCCAGATAGAACACAGCCCTGCCAACATCTTGGTGTTAGCCCAGTGAGACCCATTTCACATATCTGATCTCGAAACTGTAAGATAATAAATTTGTGTTGTTTTAAGCCATTAAGTTTGTGGTAATGTTGTAGCAGCAATAAGAAACTAATATAAGCAATTTCAATTAAAACTGTTCAATAAAGAAAAGGAGAAAAAAAGAGAGAGAAAATGGGAAGGAAAAATAATATACAATATGAAGATGTTTAAAAGGGCAGCAGTTCTGCCTGCCCTCCAGCCAGGGGGCCGTGCCCGGAACAGACGTGAGGTGGGTCCGCGATGCTGCTGCTTTGTCTGGTCTCAGCTGTGGTGTGAGCGTCATGCCACACTTGTAGCTTCACGAGACTTTCAGGGACAGGGACAACTGTGCAGCTTTCCACATCTTGATTTTGGAACTTGAGTCCTACGCAAGCACCACTATTCTACTGCAAGTGAACGGGAGTTGGGTTTAGTGATTCAGAGTCAGGCAGTGGAGTCAGACAGACTGGAGTGAGCCCCTCCTCCGACCCTTATGGCTGCGTAACCTCAGACAAGCTACTGCACCTCACCCGGCCTCAGTTTCCTCACCTGTAAGACGGAGAGCTAAAGGCCCCTTCCTCCTCCTGTGGTAAGGGTTAAATCAGACAACGTGTCTAGAGAGGCCGGCATGCAGTAACCTCCTAATAAATGATCACAGTTAGTACAACTGGAATTATTATGGGGATTGTATCTGCTGTTGGGACAGAATTGCCCTCCAAAGGCTCATTTGCCTCCCGGATAATTTGCCTGCCTCCAGTACCCCTCGCACAAGCTCATTATTAATAAGCTTCCTAATCTTGTTTGTTTAGTAGGCAAAGTCTTACAAGAAACGGGGTCCTGCAGGGAAAATAATGAAAAGAGGGTCTTCGGTAGAGAAAAGGAGGGGCATGACCTCATTACTTTACAAATAGAAGTCAACTGACACACCAAAAGGGGAACCCGTGTCTTCAAAAACAACAGCACAGGAGGGCAGACGTAGGGCTAGGGCTCTCTGGTTTCCCAGGCCCTTCCAGCGTCCTTTCCAGCATGGCGCATACATACAGACCACGTCTAATTACATGGCTGCTTCAAAACTACAAAACCAGACTCCTCAGATCTGTGGTGACCCTGTTTCAAACTAGGGTAAACATGCCTATTCCTTGCTCTGTCTCCTAGTGATTTGTATATCTCCACTCCCAAGACCTGTCCTGAAATGCAAATACCAAATATCAAATGTCACATACAAAAAAAAGTGTGTCTGCCAAGTCTCCAACTTTCCAACATCTTTCAGTGCCATTACTTTATTTTTCCTTGCAGAAATTTATTGTAAGACCAAAGAGACAAAATTTTTTAAACCACCAAAAATAAGAAAAAAGCAAACAAACCTATTCTGAAGTAGGCAAAGGATCAAATTAAAAAGCAGCCCCTGTAGCCAATGATGAGAACTCCATTCTGGAAAGTATCCCTTCTGCCCCCACCTCAATTTGTCAGTGACACAGCATGGGTTCTCAGGGAGGGCAAGTCTTTGGCCTTTTCTACTGAAATTTGGGAATAACCCTGAGTCATTTTGAGCCAAATTTGGTGAATGTGCTGAATGGCCAAGTGGGAGACAGTGAATCCCCCTTGGATTGTAATGGGAGAAGAGGGCTGGGCTGAAGGTTTCTGTGAGAGGCTTAGAAATGAGCCCATACCCGGGAGAAGCTGGTCGCCAAGAGGGAAGAAACCCCACAGTTTTGACCAATGGTAAAAGCTTTGGAATTTGTTTTTAACTTGGAGAAGAATTAAAAAAATAATACCCACATTTGCTAAACACTTAATACATGACTTATACATATATGCATAATATACTTCTATATAAATGTATAATCCTCCTAGCTACCCTTTTAAGCAGATATTATTATTAATTATTATCATTATTGTTTTATAGACAAGGAACCCGAAGCCGAGAGAGGTTAAATAACTCACTCAAAGTCATACGGTTAGGAAAACGGGAAGCAGGACTCAAACCCAGATCTCGTGGGGTCCAAAGGTCATGCTCTCAATTCCCCACACTGCTCTGCACATGGAACTTCTATAAACCACAACCAGCAGGAAACACTGAGTGAAAAAGAGAAGGAAGAGAACATCTTAAAACTTTATGGGAATGTTTTGATGTCTCTAGTTGCCTGCTACATTCATGTATTCAACAAATAAACTTGAGTCCCTACTTGACTTGAAACCAGGTGATTAGCATGAAGTCTTGGGAGGTGAGCAAGACAGACCCAGTCTCCACATGGCCTCTTGGGCTGAGAGTCCAAACAGGGCTCTGGACATATCACATGGAAGCATTTTAGAAGAGCAGCGACAGGATCCCCAACTTTTCATTTAGGAAAGATCACTCTGGCTACCAGGAATTAGATATGACTCTATCAACACCAGGTTCAAATGAGAAAAACAACGAAACCACAACTTGTGTGAATGAGGCCAACTCCTCCCCCCTCTACCCCTCCCAGCACTTTGTTTTTCCCTTTTCAAATGTCAAACAAAGTTGTTTTCCTCTGGTTCACAGGCCTATGGTCACGATTACACGGTGAGCAGCTTGAGATCAGAGTTTGTCCAATTTTGTTTCCCCAGCAGCAAGCAGAGTGCCTGTGATCGGTTCCACAAGAACTTTTGTTAAATGAGCAAATCCTCATTCTCATGATCCTGAATTACATTCTTTGCTATTTAATAGATGAAAAAAACATCTAGTCCAGAAAAGGCTTTAAATGATGGGGGGAAATGATACTTTATGTATGCCCTCTAACGAACAGTCCAGAGCACAATTACTTTTAGCCTCCAGGCCTTAGTGAAATATTGCTATTGTTTGCTATACAGTCACTAATGCAGGACTCGAGGGAAAGGTCCGTGAGTGACCGGCAGTGTAAGGGCATGAGTCTGTGTTGATCCTGCTATTGGTCGTTCATTCCATGATCAAGGACTTAATTAATGGCAGCTACCTATAAACGTAATAAAGTGGAACACTGTGTGTGTGCTTATTGTGCCACTTGCAAAGCCAAATCAGAATCTCTTTCCTTTCAAAAAACCCCTTTAACATGTCAAGAGGCATAATGAGGAAATATAAGCTAATCAAAAATTATGGTAAGAACCAAAATGTCAACATAGACACAGCTTCTCATTTGCTTATTGTTGATCTTAATTAAATACTGCATATGTTCATATTTTGAAATTACATATGTATTTTAATCTATTCCCTTCCCAGTTTATAATTCCAGTTTTTATTCTGGGAACTTCTTATCCTATACCCATTACTTTGGGAGGCAGCCCAGTCCCGGATCTTTGTGGTAGCAATTTCCCGGCCACCAGGGCCATCTCCTCTATGGGAATGAATGGGAATACATTCATTCATTCATTCATTCATTCAGGAGCACACCTGAGTTCTTCCTCTTCCCCAGGTGCTAGCTTAGCATCGGGGGACACAGAGTCGAGTCAGACACAGTCCTTGGTAGGGCATCCATAGTCTGCCAGAGAGAACAGACCAATCGTACTGATGTTCTGTCATCGTTTAGAACACTTTCTAGGGGTGCCTGGGTGGCACAGCGGTTAAGCGTCTGCCTTCGGCTCAGGGCGTGATCCCAGCGTTATGGGATCGCCCCACGTCAGGCTCCTCTGCTATGAGCCTGCTTCTTCCTCTCCCACCTCCCTCTGCTTGTGTTCCCTCTCTCACTGGCTGTCTCTATCTCTGTCGAATAAATAATAAAATCTTTAAAAAAAAAAAAAAAAAGAACACTTTCTAAATGGGAAAAATTACAGTGAAAAAACACAAGTTTCGCCCGGTACATTCAAAGTGCCAAAGCCGATGACCTTCCGTCCACATCATACTTTCCCCTTTTTGATGGCATTGCCAAAAATGCCAGAAAAGTCCTAATCCCAGACTACCTCCCTGGAATGCTGAAAGGATGCAATGCATAATGGTTGTGAAGTGCTTTCAAACCTGCGAAGTGCTGTTCCATAAGAACAATCTCAGCAGCTGTACTGGTGAGGGACTCGAGTTCATGCAGCGTTGTAAGTTCACAGAATAGGCTGGCCTAAAAAACGTCACTCCCGTTTTTCAGGTACAAAAAAGACGGAGTGACCAAGGGACTCACCCATGATACATAGTTTATGGGTTATAATTCATAATAATAATTCTGCTTGTTACCATCTCCCTGATTTAATCGGATGGAGTATTTTACAGCCTGCAGCTCAAAGCCTGGTGCATGATAGGTGTGCAATGAATATTCCTTGTAACTGATTTCCACTAGCAGTTTCGAATATCATGCTACAACCCCAATCCTCTCTCCAAGTGATAGGTGTCTTTCTGGGAACATCGTGGAAGAGAGCAATAGAGAAGGAAAGATGTTTGACCTCCTTCCAATAAGCCAGTGATTGCCCACTATTTACAGCAGTATGCCATGATCTGTGGTGAAGTGTAAGTAATTTTTACTAATAATAGCTCATAACACCATCTGATTGATGTTTGCTAATGATTTACTTTTTAAAATTAGAGCAGAATCATGGTTACGCCTATAAGAAATGTTTCTCTCTTTTTCTCTCTTTCTGTCTCTGGTGTTCAATTGTGCTTTTTTGGAGGAAGACGAGGGGTGAAAGTATAGCCAGGCAACAGTGGGAGTCGAGTCTCTTCGCTTGTCTGGCCCGGGCTGGTCCCTGCTCACCCACCAGGCAGCACTCTGGGTCATGGGGTGAAAGTAGAGGCCTGGACAATGCAGAGTAGGGACTGGCAGAGACCCATCTGCAGAGGATAACCCTGTGTGTATTGGCCAAAGGGCATCAGACAGATGGCTTGCTTTCTGGCAGGTAGGAGAACGAGCCGGTGGGAAGTCCAACCACAAACAGCAACATCACAGTCCCCAGTGAGTCACCCCAGCGTGGCTGGCAGCCCTGGAAGCAGCCTACAGCCCTTCTGTGGGGACGAGATTGGCAACAACTGGACAGGATGACAAGGAGGCAGAGTCCCAGTCAGATGTGGGGAATGTGGGGCATCAGGGACCTAGAAGGCTAGAAGGGAAACTGAGGCAGATCAGTAAAAACAGGACTGGAGAATGGAGAAATGCTGACAGAATGAGGCCACATGGGTATAGGCTCACCTTGTAAAACGGTTTCCAGATCTTTGGCAGCAAGACTAACTTTAGACTCACCTACCGGTGGAGAAACCATTAACATCCCCCTCAGCCAGGCAGGGCCGGGGCAGGATGCAGGCTCCCTCCTGCCACCTTCTGACCTTCTCTGGTCTGTGCTGACATTCTCCACATTCGGCACACTGCTCCCTTCCTGGCAGTGCCTTCTCCTCAATCTTCTGTGGGAGCCTCTATTTCTGGGTTCCTATCTTTTCCTTTTTCCTGGTTCACTTCCTTGTTTGGGGAAAAGGCATCCTCTAGGAGGTATATGGAGAAGAAAAAGTTTCAAACCTCGAATATCTAAAAAGGTCTTCTTCCTACCCCTACAGGTAGAATCCGAAGTTAGAAGTACCGTTAACTGTTGAACCACACTGGTTTGAACTGTGTGGGTCCACTTATACATAGATCTTTTTCATAAATACTGCATAGTACTACAAACGTATTTTGTCTTATGATTCTTAATGACATTTTCTATAGCTTGCCTATCGTAAGAAGACAGGATATAATACATAAAACATATAAATTATGTGTTAATTGACTGTGTTATTGGTTAGTAAGGCTCTGGTCAAGAGGAGGCTATTAGTAGTTAAGTTTGGGGGGCATCAAAAGTTATATGTGGACTTTCTACTTTTCAGGGGGAGGGGCAGTGGGTGCCCTAACCCCATGTTGTGCAACTGTACTTCCCTCAGATTTTGAAGGGCGTCACTCCACTGTCTTCCATTTCCCAGTGTTGCCATTGGGCAATCCAAAGACTTCCATATTCCTCATCCCTGGTCTGGGTCCAACTCCTCTCTGGAAACTTGTAAGATCTCTTTGTCCCCATGTTATGAAATTTTGCAATAATGTGCCTCAGGTGAGTGTACTTTCATCCATTGTTCTAGGCACTTGGTGGGCCCTTAAATCTCAAAACTCATGTCCTTCAATTATGGGTGACATTCTTGAACTTTTTTTTTTTAAGATTTTATTTATTTATTTGAGAGAGATAGACAGACATAGCAACAGACATAGCGAGAGAGAGTACAAGTGGGGAGGAGAGGGAGAGTAGGCTTCCCGCTAATCAGGGAGCCCAACGCCTGCTCAATCCCAGGAGCCTGGGATCATGACCTGAGCCAAAGGCAGATGCTAAACGACTGAGCCACCCAGGCAACCCATGAACTATTTAACTGAGGACTTCCTTACTCATTTTTTGTTTCTTCTCTTTCTGGAATTCCTGTTAATTAGATAAAGACTCTCCTGTTTGTCTTCCCGTTGATTTACCTTTTCTCTAATACTTTCCATTTCCTTGGGGTTTTTCATTTTGTTTTTTTGTTTTTCTCTACTTCCTGGGGGATCTCCTCAACTTTCTCTTCCAACCCTCATAATGAGTGTAACTTTCCTGAAAGTTTTTCTTTTCGTGTTTCTGCTGCCAGTGTGGATTCCATCTCCTCCAAGTCCTTTTACTTGGTTCGTTCTATGTCCACTTTTCACCCTCGAGGCCCACCTAGGTGTCAACCAGTATTTAAGAAGCAGAGATGAAAAACGGGCAAGCATGCAGGCGGGGCAGGTCTACAGGAGAGCGACAGTGGGGAGAGTGTGCTGACCTCTGTGTTGGGAAACCCTGTTATGGGTCCCTTTAGTTCTTTCTTCTTGGAACTAGTCAGATTCTCCAGAGAAGATCCTCCCAATGCCTTGGGTGGGAGGCACATTAATAGTCCCCCAAAGATGTCCCTGTGCTAGTCCCTAGAACCTATGAATATGTGACCTTGCATGTCACAAAGCACTTTGCAGATGTCATTAAGTTAAGGATCTTGAGACAGGGAAATGAAGCTGGATTATCCAGGGGGCCCACGACAATCATAATGACCCTTGTCAGCAGGAGGCAAGACACTCAGAGTGAAAAAAAGGAGGTATGACTACGTAAGCTGAGGTCGAAGTGAGGAGAGGCCACAGTCCAAGGAATCCATGCAGCCTGTAGGACTGGAAAAGCCAAGCAAACAGAACCCACCCAGGGCCTCCAGAAGGAACACAGCCCTACCGACACCTTGATTTTAGTTGAGTCCAGAACTGTAAGATCATAAATCTGTGTTCTTTGGTAATTAGAGCAGCAATGGAAACCTAACACAGCCTGACGCTGGGGGCAGGGGATGGGGATGGCCTTGGCTTTCAGTGGGCAGATATGTGCTCAATGTCTTTGCGTTCTGAGTGGTCTCCTACCTTAACTGTACCTGGAGTCCTTCAGTCCAGAGAAACTCTGCTGAACACTCATCCTCTCTAGAAGATAAGCCTCTGGTTTCTGCAGGGACAGGGCGGAAGGGTAATCGCCCAGAAATGTGAAGCAAGGGAGAGGGTCTAGGGATCCACCTGCCCCCCTCCCCTCGATTCCAGCTGAGCCTGGAGCTGCCAATCCCTGACCATCTCGGGTCGTGCACGGGAAATCAGGCCGACTTACAGCTTTCCCCACCACTGACTCCAAGCCAGGCTTTCTCCAGTCTACTGTCATGTACTTGCCAGCTGCTCAAACACTCCCCTTCTCTTCTCTCCCATTCTCCCTGTCTCCATCAGATTGTGTCTTTCAAGCAAAATGAAACAAGTGAAAGACTCCCCTGATTTTAGGTGAGTGTCTGAGGGAGTAAAGCTAGCCCCTGTGCTCAGTCCTCCACCTTCACTAGGGAGTCTTCCCCTCACACTTCCTCCAAGTTCAAAATTCTGAGCCCCTGCGGGGAAGCCACACAGAGATCGCACACCCCTCTCCCTCACAGTGCAGCACTGGGGCTCCCCAACTGAGGCCCTTCCTCCTGTCACACTGGCTCCGGGGATTCGAGGCTGTGCCCCAGAATGGTTGTGGTAGTTACGAACGTAGGACTTCCCTATGCCTTGTGAACAGCCACTGGTCCTGACCCCTCAAGTCCACCCTTCCCCCAGCCACCCTGGCCACTGCACGTGCTCCCTGGCTGTCCTCGTCTGTGAGGGCTGCCGTAACACATACCACAGACCAGATGGCTTATACAACAGAAGCTATTTTCTCACAGTTCTGGGGGCTGGAGGTCCAAGTCCAAGATCAAGGCGTGGACAGGGTTGGATTCTTGGGAGGCCTCCCTCCTTGGCTTCCAGCTGCCCCTGCCCCCCCCCACCGCTGCCTTTTCACGGGGTTGTCCATCTGAGTGCACCCCGGGTGTCTCCCTGTGGGTCCTAACTGCCTCTTACAAAAACACCAGTCAGATTGGATCAGGACCCATTTTAGCTAAATCACCTCTGTGAAGATCCTGTCTCCAAGTACAGGCACATTCTAAGGTACTGGGAGCTAGGACTCCAGCATGAATTTGGGGCGGACACAACGCGTAGCCCATGTCATGGGCCCTCCCCTGATTCTGCCCCGGGACCCTGCTGCTCTGTGCCCCTGCCGTAACCGGGGTGACATCTGGAATAGCAGCTCTGTACCTGCCCCGTTATCCATGTCTCCTGGCAGGCCTGGGCTATGAAACCCGTCCCTCAGAGACAGCCACAGACCCAGGCCCCCTACCTTGGAGCATAATGGGAAACCACGAAGCCCTTTGTGTGCGGTGTTATATTTTTGTGTCCCCGCTGCTAAAAATATTTTTAAATAAAAATGAAAACAATATATACTGTATACATGCATTGTATAGGACTCTAAAAGAAAAATTTTCATTTATTCCCTTGAAGGTCTGGCCTACTTCTGTTCACATTTCAAGTTTCTGTTAGAAAAGGAAGTAAGAAATCCTCGGACAATAGCTGTTGAAACCCTAATTAGATGGGCCTTAAAAAAAAAACCGTCTGCAGAGGGTAGCAGCCTTCACGGGGGAGCATGCTATGGTGGATACAAGCAGAGGCTTTGGAATCAGCTAGAACGGCATTTAAATTCTGTTTCTACCACGCCCTAACTCTGCGACCTTGAGCAGACCGCTAAACCTCTGAGTTTCCTCGTTTGTAGTCATACATGGCTCATGAGGCCATTGTGAAGGTACACGCAGTGTCTACACAAGGTCCGGGCAAGAATGTGCTGCTCCCTCCCCTCCCCCTCTGACTGCTGACCCGCTGAGATCTACACAGCGCCCCACCAACCAGACCTCTCCCCGACTCTATGCTTAATAAAATCCCCACTCACCCAAGGAAGAGTGTTTGTGCAAATCCTATGTTAATAGATTCCTTTGGCCAATTCACCAGACAGGTTTTACATTTGAAAGAATATTTGACAGTTTCTCTCAGCCTTTCTCAGGGCCCCGGGGAAGGTCTAGAAACCTCTCAGGATTAACTTCTGGCTCTCATCCCCTAGACCAGCTCCCAGGGCCTGCTAACATGGTTCTCCAGCTACTACCTTCCTCCCCTTCTCCCTCTCCGCCCGCCCCAGAGAAAGTAAAAATAATCTTGCTGACAAAAGTTTGGCGAAGAAATTTAGAGGGAAAGGAGGAAGAAAATGAATATTTACGGAGCACATTTTTTTTCCTGTGAGGCACTTGATATCAGTTACTCATTTAGTCTTCCCAACCACTGGTAAGGTAGACATTCCCTCTTCCCACTTTACAGGTAAGAAAACTGAGACGCAGAGAGGCGAATTAACTAGAGCAAAGCCACACTAAGTGGCAGAGAGAGATGCAAGGTGTCAATGAGACTGAATCCAAGTCCAGGGCTCTTTCCAGTGTTTAAACTGGCCCCCACCCCCGGGCCCCTCAGGTCTCCCTATGGTATCTCTCTCTGGTGTTCCTCAGCTCCCCTCTTAGCATCCAGGCCTTTCTCTTTGTGTTATAGTTCCTTGCAGTCATGTCTTCTCTTCTTGACTCTTTGAAGCCAAGAGGGGTGCCTGATTCTTTTTCCTGCACGTCCTCCACAGTGCCAAGCACGCAGTAGGCACTTATGATGTGTGTTCAGTGGATGAAGAGCTAAATACCAAATGCATATATAGATCAATAGGCAACACATCTCTGAATAAATGAATCTGGAAATGAATGAATGGATGGATGAAAATTCACAAAGTGAATGCATGCACATTGATGGAGGGCATGGATAGCATGAATGGGTCAAGGTGAATGAATGAATATGTCAATGAGCGTGTGAATTAGTGATTCAATAAATATATAGTTGAGTGAATGAATACTGAGTAGACAAATGTATGAGTGTGAATGAATAAATTAATACATAAATGAAATAACATAAGGAGGAGTGAAAAGATGAATACATGAGTGACCTGGTGAATGCAGACATGGGGGAATGAATGAATGAGGGAATGAAGCAACAAATGGGCTGAATGAATGCCTTCCTCATTTCCCCCAGGACTGCCCCGCCCCCTTGAGTATGCCCATGATCAGAAAACCTAAGATTCAGAGCACCAGTTGAAATCCCAAGAGGCATCATTCAAGTTGAGGCTGAAGGTCTGAGGGGGGGGATTGACGGTTAATGCCCTCTTGTGCCTGGAAAATACCTTTGCTGGGAGTCGCCTACAGCATCTGCCACATCTCCTAAGAATTAGGTGCCAATCTGGTCCCGAGGAGCCCACTGGCTTCAGCAAGCAGGAACTGGTCAGTGCTCCAGGCGCTTCACGGGGGGGGGGGGGGGGGGGGGGGGGGGGGGGCTCATCCCCTTTGCCCTACTCCACACTCCCACCTAGCACCCCACTCCACCCCCAGCCCAGAGCGCAAACAGGCAACCACAGCAGGCGGGGAAGTTGCTCCTTAGCATCCAAGAACAGCCTCCTTTAATGAAGAGTCTGCTGCAATATCTTCGCAATGGGTAGCAACTCACATGTTCGATTACAACAGGCTGAGCGGCTCCACACTCCCCAGTGCCAGGGCTCAGGGAAAGAGGGAGGGGGAAACACCTAGACACTGAGCAAGACCACACAGCTCCTGACACAAGCAGCCCCAGGGTCCTGGCTCCGTCTAGAGTGAAAGAGCCACCACACTTCTTGCCAAAGAGCCCAGCACCTTAACTAATGCCCTTGCCTGCCCATCGCTGACGGATGCTCTCCTTCGCTTCTTTTTTTCTCCCCTTCAGAATCTGAGCAGGGTTTGAGTGACTGACAACCTTCTCCCCTCTTGGCCCTGGGAGCTGATTCGTTCAGGACTGTGGCAAACCGGTATTTCAGGTCCCCTCGGCAACCCCAGTGCCCTGTCTCCCGAGGAGGATTGTGAGGATTGCGTTTCCAAAGGACCCTGAGGAGACCAGACTTCTGGGTGAGAATCAACACCTTCCTCTTTGTTTTGGCGCTGCCACATTCAACGTGGGTTGCTGTTTCAAAGCTAAGAGGCTGATTGGGAGGAAAGGCTGTCCTGGAAGTTAGGAATGACATGGAAAGAGGGAGGCTGTGTTCCGCTGCTGGGCTGGGGCGGGGGCGAGGGGAGGGCACACCAGAAAGATCCCTGGGAACACGACTTCCCACTTTCAGTTTTCACTCTTGTCATTGCTTGTCTTATGATGCAACCTTAGGGTAATGCCAGCCACTGGAGGTCAGGGTGCCCCACTGGCCTCAGACTTTGTCAATCCCTGAATTACTCAGCTCAGCTCTGCTCATGCAGCGGAGATGTCCTTGCTCACAGCCACAGCTGAGCGGCTGGGGAGGACCCTGGGCTGTCCACACAGACTTGGGAGTCAGGAGCCAGTGCTGTAGCATTCAGTGTGACATCTTCCACCTCTGCTTGAAAATTCTGTATTTTTCCAGAAGGGGCTTTGAACAGAGTCTGGGAGGTCTACATACCTGTTTCCATACCCACCCCTGCCCCCCAGCTCAGTTCTGTGGCTTGTTGGAGGAGGACAGTGGAAGAGGAGGGAGGCAGGAGGGGACAGAACTTGGCCTCCATGACTAACTCCAAACAACAGCCACGAACAAAGATAGTGATGTGCAAATTACTGATTTTTATTGGACACTTTGGGGAATATAGTTGTTTGTCGGGAAATGAAAGAGAATGTTTGTGCTTATAAAATTATATGGAAAATCAATGCAGTGTTAAGTATATTTTTCAGTTATTTGAGGCAAGGACTGTTCTCCAGCCAATTCTAGCAAGCTCTAAGGGAGTCAGAGATGTCCCTAAGCACAGCCAAGGGGGCTGAGCAGAAAGGTCAAGCCGCCGTTTATTGCTACACTTTTTCCCTGGGGAAATGCTCAAGCAGGCATGAAGTGACATGGGCCATGCAGAGTTTCCAGTGCAGTCGCTAGACGTCAGTTACCGACATCGGTGCTGAGACTGTGCTAGACAGAGTGCCCTGAAGTCTAGACCTCATCTCTAGCTTTCTTGTGCTCCAACCTAGGGATTCTGAGCCCTGACTCCAAGAGGGGAGAGGAAAAGAGATACGCACTATCTGAAATGTGAAAGAGAATGGGAGCTCCATCTTGTCTCAGTGGCTGCCAAGTTGTCAACTATCAGAAATGGGGTGTTGGGTGTTTGGTCCTCCTAAGTGGCATCTGTGGGTCTGTCCAGCTCTGGGCCTTGGACAAGGACAAGGCCCTGTGAAGGAGAACATAGGAACAGCCAGGGTATCTGCTCCTTTGCAAAGCATTTGTCATTGTATTTTCACTGAAGAACTTTGACAGGAAGGAATGAATAAGAGTAAGAAGCCAAGCACATTAGACAGAACTTTTAGCAGCTCAAAGATTGATAGGCAAGAAGTTACCAATAAAACTCCCACTGATGACTATAAATCCTTTACCAGACAGCATCACAATTATTTTGACACTGAACTGGGAACCAAACAGTCTGCTCTACCCTCATGTGCTGTGTGGCTCAGGGCAAGTTACTGACCTCTCTGGGCTTCCCGGCTCGTTTACCTGTAAACTTTATTGTACGAAGCTCCTTAAGGTGTCTTCCTACTCTAAATCCTGTGATCGTATGGTAAGAAGTTCTTACTGATTAGTAGAAATGATAGTTCAGGAAATGGAGAAGACTCCCGGGCTGACGGTGGTACAAGTTTTGGTTCTGTCACTTAGTAGCTATGTGTCTTAGTCACGTCACTGAATCTTCCTGGGCGCTAGTTCCCTCGTTTGAAAAATGGTTTTGTTAGTTTGTTTTTCTCGTAACAGACTTGCAGTGAGAATTAAACGTCGTAATGCATGCCAAACATTGAAGGCAGTGCCTGTCACGTCAGATACATGTTGGCTATTGACATTACAATAGTAGATGAAGAAAACAACACATTTTAACAAAGTATCCTACTGCTCAAAACACTTACGGGAACGGATGTAAAAATAAATAAGAAATCTCAACTAATTATTCTCAAAGACCAAAATGATTCCTTTACAACTTCATGAGAGATACAGCTAAAGGACTGCATTAAGATATCCACTACCAAAAACCAGCAAAAGACATCATATCCAAATTCCATTATTATTATTTTCTACTATGGGTCAATTTCACCATCTGTGAAATGGGGGCAACAAACAAGGGCTGTTGGAGAATTAACTATTATGCTATCTACAAAGGAGCTTTCGCACTGTGGTACCAGTTATTATGTTGGCATTTACCACTCAGAATCCATAATTACAAAAACAATGACCTCAAAGAACAAACAAAATTGAAATCTGCTTCTTAACATAATTTCCCTGGTACTTTGGCCCTGTTTTCTCCACAAGAACGCTTCTCGTTGCTCATCTTTTGTGTAGGGTACACTCTTTGTTTTTCAAAGTGATGGCTGGAGATAAGTGAATACATTCCCTGGATTCTACTCAAATATTAGAAATTTCTCAAGGCTCTGGCTATGTTGCAAACACCATCCTCAAATTCTTATCTCAGGACCAGAATCTCCTTGCAAGAGGGCAGTGAAATTTGGGGATAAAATGTTCTTGGCCGACAAGACACTGCCGGCTCTGATTACCACGTATGGCAATCACAGTCCCAAACACGTAATCCTGAGCATTGGTGGTTAAGATTGGAAGACCAATCCCTTAAAAATAAAGACGATTGACCCTGTTGTTCTTTTTCTGTTGAGAAGTATCATTAACATACAATGTCATGTTAGTTTCAAGTGTGCAACGTAGTGATTTGCTAATTCTATACATGACCCAGTTCTCCCGATGATAAGTGTAGTCACCATCTGTCACCAACGTTATTGCAATATTATTTACTATATTCCCTATGCTGGACTTTTCATCTCTAGGACTCATTTATTTTATAACTCGATGTGTGTACCTTTTAATTCCCCTTACCTATTTCATGAATCCTCCCACCAACATCCCCTCTGGCAACCACCAGTTTGTTCTCTGTACTTAAGAGTCCATTTGGTTTTTGTGTGTCTGTTTTGTTTTTTACATTCCACATATAAGTGAAATCATATGGTATTTGTGTTTCTCTGTCTTTTTGGTGTAGAAATGGATACAGTACCTATTTTGATGGTTTGAAGGTTTCACCCTTCGGAACCTCAGACTGTGACTTAGATAGATTCCCCACCCCATGTTGGGCCTGAGGATAAGAGTTCATGAATGTATTGAAATTGAGGCCTCAGTTTCCAAAAGAGGAGTAAAAAAAATTTCCAAAGTCTTTAAAATATAAGATCAAATTTAGGTAACAGAAATATCTCTACTGTATATTTTCAAATTTACTTGCAATAGTGTTTGCTGGTCAGTTTTGTCCTGTGGATTTCTCTATGAACCTCTAGGATGGGCTTCCTTCTTTCCTGGCATGGGTAAGCATTCCTCTCTCTCTCTCCCACCCACCCTCACCCACACGCTGAATGAATTACAGTTCCCTTAACTTTATGACGATCTTTCCTCCTATGCCAAAGACAAAGGAACAATGGGTTAATTCAAAAGTTCTTTCTTAAGGGAACACGATATATTATGATCTCAATTATGAGGAGAGAAAAAAGAGTAAAACCAAATCAATAAAAATAAAAGTACCATTCTTAAGGGTAGAAATACAACAAAATTTGATTGTGGTTATCTTCACATGGTGGCTATACTTTTTTTTCTTCTGTTTTTTGTATTTTCTAAATCCCAATGATGTATGTATGTTACATTAAGTAAAACATTTTTACAGTTCTAAAAATAATTTTTATATTAAGTAATAGTGCTTTTTCAGCACAACATGTTTCTACTCATCGAGTCAAATTGTAACTAACAACATTTCACCTGTGTGGTAGCAAATGTCTCCCTGGCATTGTACCCCACTTTTAAGTAAATATCAAAATGCATTTTGCATGTTACCATGTCTGTGGTGTGACGGCAGTAAACAGGCACCCTCTGACTGTCTTGTCTTGACTACCCCTACTGTTAACGATCTGCAGTCTGACTCAGCAGCCGCTCTGTGTGATGGGCTCTGTGTGGGGCTCTTCGGGGCTGAGGTCTGTGTTGAGACTTTCTTGGTGGGCCTCCAATACAAGTTGCCTGGATATTTTCTTTTCTGATCTGTTCATAAAATGTGGGGAGTTTTTTCTTGATGATCAGGCAATACGTGTTTCTTACAGAAAATGTTAAATGTAGAGAAGAAAATAAGACACCCACAATATCCTTATTTCCTTCATCCAGAAATAATCACTGTAGCACCCTTGTGAATTTCCTTCATCTTCGTGTGTGTTCTATGCATAGGAAACATTTGAAGACGTTGAGGTTATATTGTATGTATGTGCATATGTAAGTATATATATGTCACCAGCATGTTCTAATGTTATCATAGCTCTTTCGTGTAGCAGTGTTTGTGCCTGCGTAGTAATACTTGGACCATATTTAATTCAGCCAGTCCTCTTTCCTAGGCATTTAGATCTCTTTATTCCCCAGTTTTTGTTAATGTAAGTAATGCTGTGCTAAACAGACATAATTCATATTTCCATCTTTGATTATTTCCTTAGTATAGATTGTCAAAATTGTAATTAATGGGTCAAAGAACACTGACATTTTAAAAACTTTTTATAGCCGAAAAATGCAAAGGGAAACAATAATGAGAGGCAAGTATGCGTGTATCAAATAAAAAAAAGTGAAAGTATTTCCCATGTGCTTACAAACACTGGGGTTTCTTTTCTTTTTCACCACTGACATATTGATATACAAAAACCAGTGCTTTAATAGCGTCTTCATTTACATTTCTTTGATTATTAGTGAGGTGTAGCTCTATTTCATGTTTATTAGCCGTTTGTCTTTGCTATGAATTCATGCCCCTTGTCCATTTTTTCCCATCAATTCATAAAAGATCCATCTCTAATAAGATATTAGGGCTTTGTCACTTCTAAAAATACTTCCTCAGTGTAATTTGCCTTTTATTTTTTAATGAATTTTTTGATGTGCAGAAATTTAAGCCTTATTTAGTCACTCTACTGATACCTTCAATTGTGATTTCTTCCCTTTATTATCCTTAGAGGTGCTTACTCTTTCAGAGAGCAGATACTCACTTTCAGCATTTTCGAGTTTGTTTTTAATATAAAAGTAAAGTGTGAGCCGTGGCCAAGGATGAGTCCTATGAATGTTATCAGGTAGCTAAGGCTTCAGGAGGCTCTTTCTACCTCTTGCATCATTAGAGCAAATTGAGCGTTTGCTTTTGAGACGTGCCCCGTGTTTCTGGGGATGCAGGCACAGGGCAGAATAGCAAGGGGGATCTGCAAAAAATCCGAGAACAGGCATTTTGAGAAAGTAGGCACGGGTGTTTCTGCTGTCATGTACTAAGTGCGATTTTAAATGTTAGTAACTGGGAAGTCATTTGGCAGCAGGGCCTCCTAAATGCTGGTCCTAAAAAGTGAGTCTGCGAGAATATGTCTGTGTGCGTGGAGAAGTGCATGCTGCCATCGGCCTGGCCGAGGGAGGGCTATGGCTGTGGTCTCAGGTGGCAGATAGGAAACTAAATGATTCTGAATTAGATCTTTGCTCTGGGTCACAGCTGACCAACTCGATTTTCCCCTGTCCTTTTGAGGCAATGGTTTTTAGCTTATTTTGGACCCAGTGAATTCTGCACAGAAGAAGAAATCTGGGCCCCCGAGCAGCAAGCAGCTCAGTGGTAGTGGAAAGAACACGGACTCTGGAGCTCAACAGACCACAGTCCGACTCTTTGCTCTGCCAGTTCCCGGTAGCATGGCTTTGGGCCTTAGTTTCCTTACCTTAAAGTGGGGAGAAGAGTTAGCTGGCATGGTTATTGTGACCAGGACAGTGCTTCACACGTGGGCGACGCTCATTGCCTGGCAGCTTCGGATATATATTGATTGTCAGGATGTCCTTCGGGTCTCGCATGATAACGCAGAGGACCATGTGTGCCAGTCCCCCCAGCAGGCTTCTCGGGTGCCACCAAGCTGCAGGGACCTAATTTCTCCCTGGCAAAATCAGGAGAAAGGATTTGTCTTCTTCTGACTGATGAACTTAGATACATGGAAATCTAACAAAGGTATAAGAGTAGAATCATATCCTGTTGTACATTTGATGATCTGCCTTTACTGGAAAAATTACAGGAAGTCGGAAGCATCCTGGAAAAGCAAGATGCCCATAGATACTGTCTTCAGTCCCTTCACATTGGAAACTCTTCAGATCTTCCTCGAAGGTGGCCCTGTTTCTAATCGATCTGCCTTATTATTTGAGCATAGAATACTGATTCAATACGTGACCATAAAGAATTACTTTATATGGGAGGCATTAATTATTAATACTTCTCTAAACTAATGTTGGAAAATTCTTGTGGCTTCATGAGGTATTAGATAGAATTGAATAAGAATATAATAACAACAAAATGAAACTGTAGCTCTTTACTGAGTAGCTACTAGGCAACAGGCACTGTACTAGTCCCTGAGGTGGAAGGGGGGTGGGCATGCTATCAGGGAGAGGCAACAGTCACGTCAGGACCACCAACTTGGCCTTTAAAGAGGTAAGTAACACTGGGGAAGAAGATATAAAGGTGAACATTTCAATGGCGATGTTAGATTTAAGTAAAACTTCAATCCCTGGCCTCCTTCTGAGTATTTTAAGAAATAGTGTTATAATCCTTAAGTATTTATGAATTGATTTTTATGACATATTCGAAAGGCAGTAAATAAAATTTAAGAATCAAAATGAAAAACTTCTTGTGTCATTGCCTAGAGTGTAGAGCCCTCCCGTAGGGCATCTGAGAAGAGGGAGACCTACCAGATGGCACTTAGATCAAGCCCCTCGCTCTATAAATGCGGGAGCTGAGAGTCCCAGGGGAGGTCTCTGTCCTCCTCAGGCCCCACAGCCAAGTCAGAGTAAACCTCTCTGTTGCTTGACTTCCAGTCCGGTGCTCTTCCTTCCACACCATGGGGAGCCACCCTGAATACCAGCACGCCCCCAGCAAGGGGATGAATTCTGCGCAAGGGTCAGAAAGAATTGAATTCAAATCACTTGCCCTTCGTGTAACCGAGAGAAGTTACCTAAACTGTCTGATTCTCAATTTTCTTATCTGTGAAACAAGGAATATAATAACCCACTAAGCTTTCATGCCAGAAATTCTCTAAGGAACAAATGAGCGATGTTTGTGGGGGCTCTTAGAAAACCGGGGGAGAGCCATACATGTAGTTACTTTTAAGCCACTGTTAAAGTGACAAAGCAGGGAAAATAGAGTTAAACCCTCTGGTTTAGAATAGTCCACACATCCTTCCACATCACACAGATGATGCCTCTGATTTCCGTCTATACACATTTCTGAATAGCAAATTAGGTAGGGAAGGACCTACATAGCTGAGAGGTCTTTATCTGATGCATTAGACCAGTGCCATAAAAATTTCAATCCAAGCAGAGGGAAAGACACTTTTTGAGGGAGAAAAGTGTATAATTCTTAGAACATTAAAAATATGTGTCATATTGTCATGCCCTTTGCAGCTTTAGAAGCCTTTTGTTTGTTTGAGAATAGAATAATGTGTTACGTATAGGTTTACTCATAAAATTATCATGTTGGGAATTCTAAGTTTAAAGGTACCATCTACTCAGACAGTACTTACAGAGTTAGTCATTTAGTTGACTTAAGAGAAACCTCTAGTGTGCTCACAAATGAAACTGCTAGCCTTGAAGGGAGGCCCCAGCTCCCTGTCGATGCCGTTTGGAAGCAGTGGACAGAAACCTTAGCAGAACACCAGCAGCATTAGCAGAAGAACAAAAAGCCAAGATTTTCTGGATTGGGGGTCCTCACAAGGGTTAAGCCGATTCAGAAAGCACTCGTTTCCCCAAATGGTCAAGTGTGGTTACGAGGAGGGAAAAATTCTTTTCTGGAGACACCTTTTGCCACGCGGAACCTGGGCCAGTTAGCCTCGCTCAAAAATATGTATTTCTTCTGACACATGGTTGCAAATCACACTTCCATCATCCCACCCCGCCCTCCTCAGAGAATGTAGCAGTGCAGAAATGCTTCCATATGCTGGGAGCTGGTTTCTGCCTTTTCGCTGAGGGGGATAAAGAAAAACGTAGTGGAGTAGCCAGCTTGCAGATACGAGTAAACGGTTTGCTGTAGCACAGAGAGATTGAGTAATAGCAGCCCTCAGAGTTAACCAGAAATAATTGTGCAAGCCCGTAGGCTCTGGTTCACTGATTATTGAGGTTTTTGTCACAAAATGGCCTATTAGCAGGAATTTAATTATAATTTGCATAGGTTATGGCAATAATCTAAAACAGGGAAAACATGGCTCAAGAGTTCTGAATTTAGAAATATTTAAACTGGGAGTTGACATATGGCAGACAGAGCTTGGCATCAGAAGTCTTAGAATCTTGTCTCGGCTCTGGCTCTTGCTGGGTGATCATGGACAGACCAACGTTCCTCTCTGGGTCAATTTAATCAATGAAAGATGGATACAGTACTAACAAAAATACCTACAGACAGAATTGTGCTCCAGCAAATAAAATCAAGTAAACAAAAGTTCTTTGTCAACTGCCCAGCATTCTGCAGACACCCGTGTTGCTGTTGCTGGGACAGAAATGGGGAGACCACAGGCACCGTGCAAAGCGCCCTGGCTTTCAAGCCAGGCTCTCCGAAGGTAGCTCTCAACTCCACTCCTTTGCATAAACTCAGGTTTTCTGGCTGTTGGCTTCCATTTCTTTATCTGTAGCATGGAGTCACCCACAATGCCTATTTCACATTTCTGAAGTGATACACAGAGAAGAATCTGGTAAGCTTGTGACATCCTCCCCAGGGGCCGGATCTGCAGCTGCTCTCCACGGCCTCCTTAGTGCTTAGCACAGTGGCTAGGGCACTGCGAGTGCACAATAAATACGTGTGGAATGAAGAAAAGAATGATTCTCATCTTTCATGTTGTCTCGGCGCTCAGGGCAGAGCCAGGTAATACATGGCTTCCAACTATAAACCTTTTCCCAAGTGCAGGGTTAGGCAAGTCACCACTTGTTTTGCTTTCTGTCTGAAGGGACATGTGCCTGGTGTTGTCATTCCTGTTCTGCTCGCAGATTTGGAAATGTAATCGGAGAGGGGAAGCGACCCTGGCCAGTGCCAGCCTCCCATTGGCCTGAGGACACACGCAAAGCTCTCCTCTTTTACTCCTCCATGGGTACACGTAAACGTCTGAAGATCCACTGTTATGCAGAGGAAGCCCACCTCCAGGGTAGCTCCTGGAAACCACTGCCCTCATTTGCGAGGGTAGGGCCCCCTGGACACAGCAGTGGACACTGCTCTGGGATCTCAGGGCTCCACTCCCATTGCTTGCATGGGAATTACAATAGTGTCTTATCTGCATGGTTGTAGAGAAAAATCTGTCTTTTCCCAGTCTTAGGGAATTACTTCAGGGGAAAGTCAAATATCCTGACTTAAACATCTGAGTCACTCTTTTACAATGATTTCCTTTTTTTTTTTTTTAACTCTTCTTTCTTTCTTCTGAACTTTTATTTAAATTCTAGTTAGTTAACATATAATGTAATACTGGATTCAGTAGAATGTAGTGATTCGTCACTTACATATAACACCTCGTGCTTGTCATCACAAGGGCCCTCCTTAATGCTCATCGCCCCTTTAGCCCATCGCCCATCCACCTCCCTCCGTCAGCCCTCAGTTTGTTCTCTATCACTAAGTGTCTCTTCTGGTTTGCTTCCCTCTCTCTTTCTTTTCTCCCCTTCCCACATGTTCCACTGTTTTGTTTCTTAAATTCCACAAACGAGTGAAATCATATGGTATTTGTCTTTTTCTGACTGACTTATTTCACTTAGCATAATACTCTCTAGTTCCATACACGTTGTTGCAAATGGCAAGATTTCATTCTTTTGAATGACTCCGTAATATTCTATTGTACGTATATATCACATCTTCTTTATCCTTTCATCAATCAACGGACACTTGGGCTTTTTCCATACTTTGGCTATTGTTGATAGTGCTGCTGTAAACATCGGGAACATGTATCCCTTCGAATCACTATTTTTGTATCTTTTGGGTAAACGCCTAGTAGTGCAGTTGCTGGGTCATTGGGTAGCTCTATTTTTAACTTTTTGAGGAACCTTCATACCATTTTCCAGAGTGGCTGTACCAATTTGCATTCCCACCAACAGCGTAAGAGGGTTCCCTCTTCTATAATAATTTTCTAATCAAAAATTATTATTGGTGGGGGGCGCCTGGGTGGCACAGCGGTTGAAGCGTCTGCCTTCGGCTCAGGGCGTGATTCCGGTGTTANCCTTCGGCTCAGGGCGTGATTCCGGTGTTATGGGATCGAGCCCCACATCAGGCTCCTCCACTGGGAGCCTGTTTCTTCCTCTCCCACTCCCCCTGCTTGTGTTCCCTCTCTCGTTGGCTGTCTCTATCTCTGTCAAATAAATAAATAAAATCTTTTAAAAAAAATTATTATTGGTGGAAAAAAATTACCAGGAAGGGGTCACAGATTCACAGAGTCATTAGGAAACCAGAATTGATGAAAAGATTTCCCCTGCAGTTCACCTGAATCTATGCCTTACCCCATGTTTTACAGTATCTGTAAGAGTTGGAATAGCCTGCCAGACAGATGCTGTTCTCAATAGTATCTTTAAAAATATCAAATTGAGAAATTTTGTACTTGCAAAGATGTCTTAAAATGAAGTCATGAAATTACCAAAACTTCTAGGGCCCTACCCCAAAGTTTTTGGCAATTGGATCCCATCTTTTCCCTCTTACCCCCAGTCTTAGACATCTTTGCTTATCTGACTAGCAAAGCCAAAACATTCCTTTTCTTTAGACAGTCCTGCCAGCTTCCCTAAGAAAGCCCACTCGGGAGGCTTCTATGTTGGCCATCGACATGGTTTTCTTCTACAGGGGAAAATAAAGAAAGTTCCTTTCTTCTCACACACGGATTTGCACTTAAAAATGGGCTGCATGCAACTGTAACATCATTTCATTTCATCTAATTAATGGCTATCATGGGTAAAGTAGAGCATTATGCTTAGAATTCTATGCACAGAATAATTGCTCCAGATATATGTACCGACTGTTACTGATACATATAGTAATGGAGTTTTGACAATACTGTGCTTTTAAAGCCTTTTAAGAATGCCATGGGCATGTCTAAAATAAAAGCAGTGTGAAATGAGAATTTTAAAATGCTACTATGGGCATAAAATAAAGCTGAGCCTTAACCCTTGTCCATAGTGGATATAATATTAGCTTAATCCTCATCCTACTGTTTAACCTCAACTAGATTTCTTCTTTCATCTCAAAATATGTTTATTAAGCGTGTGCTGGGAATTAGGCGTACAGTAGTCAACAAGAATCTGTGCTCCTGAAGCTCCAGAACTGCGGGGAAACCTGATACTGAATAAGCAACTGCTGGTAATTCTGAGTGCTGTTAAAAAAAAAATGGGGCGCCTGGGTGGCGCAGGCCTTAAACGTCTGCCTTGAGCTCAGGGTGTGATCCCAGCATTCTGGGATCGAGCCCCATGTCAGGCTCTTCCGCTGGGAGCCTGCTTCTTCCTCTCCCACTCCCCCTGCTTGTGTTCCCTCTCTCGCTGGCTGTCTCTCTCTCTCTGTCAAATAAATAAATAAAATCTTAAAAAAAAAAAAAAAAGAGTGAAGCCCAACAGTCAGGTTTGAATATTCTCTTTTTTGGGTCTGTTACAAATATCATCCTCTAAGATATGCTTCTGCTCTGCCTGAAATGTCCTGCCTGGCTTCCCTGTGAAGGGAATCTTTCAGACGAATGTCATATTGTCTCATGTGTTCTCTGACCTCTACAGGCAGAATTAGGGGCTTTTCTGTGCTGTGTTCCCAGAACGGCATCCAAGTCCTTTATTAAGAGGCTGTTTTTTGTCTTTCAAGGGCTCTGGGCCCGAAGTCAGGTTCCTTGTGTTTGAGTCAGAGCTCCACCCCTTACTAGTTGCATGGCCTTAAAGAATTAAGAATTACATAGCCTCTGGCCTCAGTTTCTCCATCTCTGAAATGGAAATGTATAATGGCATGTAACCCTCAAGATTGTTGAGAGGACTGAATGAATTAATCTTATAAACAGCACTTAAAATAATGCCTGGCATGTAGCAAGTGTTTATTAAGTGTTGACTCTTGCTATCATAGCAGTAATTAAAACTTTACATCGAGACTCTTTAACACACCTGTCTTCCTCACTAGACCTTAAATTCTTAGACTTCAGGGCCCTTGATTCAGTCATCCCTCCATTTCTAGTACTTAGCACTGGGGCTGGCACATAGTAGGTACTCAGGCAGTTTGCCACATGAGTGGAAGAGGGTAAAGTCCCCCGTAAACAGGATGCACAGAATCCAGATCAAGGAAATTGAGGTCAAAGTTATTTGAGGAACTTGCCCAGACCCCTATATATGATTTTGGTCTGTTTCTTGGTGAAGAACCAGAAAGCAAACATAAGTAAGTGTATCCTCCGAACAATCTCTTGAGTGCTTCTCGAATCCTATTTAATTGCATGCTGCCTTCAGGTTCCTTGGACACCACAGAAAATAACTGACATTGCTTTAGAGTCAGCCATCACATTCTTTGAATGAGAAAACAATATCATGTCTCTCTCTCTTTTTTTTTTTAATTATGCCAAGCCACATGCAGGAGAGGCCTACAACACAACGCAGTCTCACTTTGTCAAGTGTCTCTCCTCACAGGCTGCATCCCTAGCATTCAAGTTAAATAATAAATAATACAGTGTGAGGTGTATTTTTTGGAGGGGTTGAGGAGGAGGGGAGTTAAAGGACCAAAACAAAGGAGGAAGGCGACGAGAAGCTGGAATCCGATTCTCAAGGGCCTCCAACTCTTCTTCCAGCTGTGATTGTTGGTGAATGTTTCAGACAGAGTGACTGGAGTGGGGATGTGCTGTGGCAAATGGCTTAAACAATGGCTTTGATTTCATGGTGATGACACAGTTGCACCGTATTTGTCGTGCTGCTTTCAAGCGCTGTCCCGTGCAGGCTTCCTATTTGGAAAGACGCGTCTCAACAGACAAAATGCTGCCCCCCCTCTGCAGTGTCCAAAGAGAATCAAAACAGCCACTGGGGACTTCTGATGGGCACCGTGGCATCACCCATGTCCCAGAGTCAGAGAATGAGAGGCCCAAACTCACGATCATGAGAAGTATACTTGCTGACGTTCACAGTTGCCAGGCATTATTGGAAGTGCTTCACGTCATCTATTTCGGGGTCAGCACCCTGGAGCCTGTTTTTTATACAGCCCGAGAGCTAAGAATGTGCACCTGTTTAAAAAATTGTAAAACAAACAAACAAAAAACCAAAAACCAATAAGTATAAGAATATGCAACAGGGATCTTATGTGGCCGGCAAAACTGAAAATAGATACTCATTGGTCTTTTACAGAAAAGTCTGCTGACCCTAGCTCTGTCTCATTAATACAGTCAATGCGATAATATGAGCATTTATTTTCCCCGTTCTGTAATTTGGACACTGCTTCTTAGAAAGGATAAGTACTAACCTGACATTGCCCAGCTATCCACTGCCACCACTACCCAGGAAACACCAACGTAACAACTTACAGGGTTTGTGCAGACGATGTAGATGGGTAATAGGGGCCTGCTAGGGGCTGCGACAATGCAGAGGGCACATGGCCCTTTAAAAGGACAGTCATAAGGCAGTTCAGGCCAAGAGTGGCTCTTCAGGAATGCATGGCCCTTGTTGCCAGTTTTCTGCTCTTTCAGGAAAAGCCAGGAAACCAGATTTTATGCAAAAGCTCCTTAGTTTTAAAGGCTGGCAACTGATTCAACATTTGAAAAATGCTGCAAAGATCAAGCACAACATGCCTGTGGGCTGAATACAGCCTAAGAACCTCGGTTTGAAACGTCTCCATATTACTTTGAGTTCATGTGGTCCACGTCCTTCACTTTATGCATCACATTTGGTCCAACTCCTACACTTTACAGAGAAAACTGAGAATTAGAGGAGGGTGAGTCTTTCCCCTTATTTTTGTAGTTTTGGAAACAATCAGAGAGGGTGACTGAAAAGTCCAAGGTCACACAGCTAAGTAGAGACAGTGGTGGGTCTCCAACCTCAGATCCCAGTCTTATTCCAGTGCTTTCCATTGGCCCTCTGATGACTTGAGTCTTTGAGATGCCTCTCCCAATTTCCTTTACTATGCCTTGTGTCATACGTGAAACAGGATTCTAACTGGTCCTAAACTGAGATTCACACTGAGCTAGCTGTGTCTGGCAAGGCGGTGGACCATCACCCCTTCCACCCAAGTTGGAAGCTGGCCTGACTTAGACTCACGTTCAGAGTAGCGAATTCTAGGATTGCTGGGAGCAGAGGCTAAAGAGGGAGAAAGAGACACAGGAGGACAGAAGTTTTATTTCCCTAGGTCAGTAAGCCTACAGTCTGTAACTGGCAACTATTTTCATAAGGAACCTGGGAGATATAGTGCTGCTGCTGGGGATCCAGGTAACTTGGACTGGGAAGGGGATTCTCCCTATTTCTGTAAGGAACATAGTACAAGACCACTGAGGACCACCAGGAAGGACCTCTCCACCTTTCCACACCTTCAGGGTCCTGTGTTGCAGAACCCCTAAAGCTCCAGCTCCAGAAGTGACATGCTCAGAGAAGACCCTAGAAGCAGTGGGGAAGGTGAGGGGCTACCCTCAAGTGACTTCAAAGCTGGTGGAAAGAAGTGAGCATCTTGCAGCCGAAGCAGTAGAGGACTGTGACCACTCATGAGACACACCAGGGACTCCTGGGGAACGTGTATGGAGGGGAGAAATGAGTATCTGGTGGTCCTGCTTGTACACACGTGGGGAGGAAGATGGGTTGGGTACCATTACTGTTCGCATGGCCTCTTTTGTACCTGGGAAACTAGGTGCCATGTGATGCAGCTGCCTTAGAGAGACCACAGTCTGAAGCTTCATTACTTAAAGTTCAACCCCTGGGCCAGCAGCATTGGGGTCACCTGGGAACTTGGCAGAAAAGCAGAATCTCAGCTGAATGCCATACCTACCAAACTCACATCTGCACTGTAACAGGTCCCCAGGTGATGTGTGAACACAGTAAAGTTTGAGAAGCTCTGGCCTCGGGATTACAAGTGACAGCTCTAGACAGATTGCCGGTTTAATCTGAGATCAGCCACATCTTTGTTGTGTGATATTGACCAAGTGATGGAATGTCTCCACCCCTCTATTTGCTCATTTCTAAAATGGAGATAATAATGCTACTTCTTTATAGGCTTGTTGTGATGTTTAATTGAGATACCATTTAAGCATGGTGATTGATGCATATACATCCTTAGGAAAATTAGTTATTGTCATTACCATTATTACTTTCTATAAGCTAGAACTTGTCACCAAAGCATTTGTAAAAGAGGCTTCTCTAGATTCTTTGCAATACCATCTCCCTCAACAGCACAGTGAAATTTCCTCCTGCCCCTGGCACAACCTGCCAGTAATCATAGTATAAAAAAATATAGCTGATATTCTTCAAAAGACTAGGAACTAAAAACGCAGACCAGATAGCATCCCAGTTATTCTCACTACAACCAACAAGGCAAGCACTATTAGCTGCTATTGAAAAGTGAGGAAAGTTAGGCTCCCAAATTCATGGAGGGCCCTGGGTGTGGACAGTGGAACCACAGTGCTTCTCTAAGAAGGAACTCAAGCCCCTGGAAGTGGTTGAATGCCTCTTAAAGTGCTGGCCTTATAGAAGGGTTTGGACATCTGCTGCACATGGAAGGTTTACTGTAGACTTTTACTCCTCCTTCCTCCCCAACACCTACTAAAACGGAAGAGAAATGAATAAAAGGCGCAAAACACAAAACCACGAAGAAAACAATAATTGGAGAGGAGACAATAGGATTTTGAATCTATAAAGCAGATGGGCAAGAAATAATTGACTTAGGCAGACCTGAGGAAGTAGACCAGAGCTCTTTGTGGTGAAAGCCCACAAGCTATCTCATTTCACTGCAGAGCCCCAGGAAAGCTCAGAAATTGGGAGCTCAGGCACTTCTAAAAATGAGGGATCTGGGTGGGGTTGAATGTCTTAAGATTCCCTCCTCCTGTGTCCTGCTCTCCTCCTGAGTGCCTGCCTTCTCCTCAGACAAGGAAATGACTGAAGATCTACTGTCCAGAGTGAACAAGTGAAAGAGAAACCAGATGTGTGGAAACAGTGCAACTAAGAGTAGATATACTGTGCTGAAAACAGGAATGAGAGGAGTAAATGAAATCCGTATAGAAATAGTGAGACTGCCTCCTAATTCCCTTCCCCCGTGAAGCTTCTAGAAAATCTTTGCAGCTAGTCTTGTCCTCCTGGAAGAGACTGGAAGATTCCTTTCTGGTGAAACTGAGTGGCCCTTGAGAAAAGACTTACAGATACTGTTAAGGAATTGCCAATGAATTAGACACATGATCCTACAGGCAAGCCCACTAGGCAACAGATTTTGCTCTTACATGCTAAAATTTCCAATCAGTTTTTAGTTAAATAGGCATGGGTAGTCACAGATCATCGATATCTGAGCAAAGCCCTCACAATAAAAAATAAACACAAAAACAAATAACAATTTTAAAGCCTCGAAAACATAGAAACAATGCAGGGAATAGTAGAAAATTTCACAGAATAGATCATTAATATCCTTAGAGAGATAAAGAAAGATATGTACATGAAACCAGAACTAGAGGCTGTTTGAAGAGAAAAATACCCAAACCACTAAAACAGGTTCTGAAAATTAAAAATATGACAGCAGAAATAAAAATATCAACAAATGGGTTGGTAGACAAAGCTGAGAAAACCTCCCAGAAAGAACAAAAAGACAAAAATATGAGACAGGAAAGGGAAGATTAAACAATTATAAATGGTCTATGAGCTCCCATATCTGACTAACAGGAGTTTTGGAAATAGGGAATAAGAAAATCAGCAATGAAATATTTCAAACAAATCCCTCAGAGTTTCTGGTGTAAAAGAACCCAACAACAGTTCAGCACACTGGAGGAAGGAAGACTCATGCCACTCATGGTGTGATTTCTGAAGAAATTTTCTGAAGAAAAGAGAAGATCCTAAAAAATTTCAGCAAGTAGTGTGTGTGTATGGGGGGAGTTCACAAAAAACGGGATAAAGAGTCAAAAATAGTATCAGACTTCTTAACACTGGAAACAAAAGGACAATGGAAACATCCGTGTCCTTAAAATTATAGGGAGTTTATTTCTAACCTAAGAATTCTGTGTCTAGCCAAAGAAGATCTCAAGAACTTCACCACCCACATGTTTGTTCTCAGTGTGAAGGGTAAACAAAAAAAGGAACACATGGGATCCTGAAAATCAAAGACATAAAGAATAAGTGTGAGATCCAATCAAATTTCCGGGAATAGAGTAGAGCAACAGACCCTGACACAAAAGCCACTAGCAAGCCTCCAAAGCAACCAGTCCATATCGGAACCAATGAGACAAAGGAAAGGAAAGCAAAACAAATATAATGAAAGAAAAGAAATTGGCAGGTTGTTTGATGGATTGGAATGTATCAAGAGAAGATTTATAACTTGGTAGAGAGTTTGGGGATGAAATGGTGACAGGTGCCTAAAACACTAAATAAATCTGAAAAAAAAGAGAGAGCGAGCCAATTGGTAACTCAAGAGGAAACAAAAATTCACACAAGAAAGTACATCATAGGGGCGCCTGGGTGGCACAGCGGTTGGGCGTCTGCCTTCGGCTCAGGGCGTGATCCCGGCGTTATGGGATCGAGCCCCACATCAGGCTCTTCCGCTATGAGCCTGCTTCTTCCCTCTCCCACTCCCCCTCCTTCTGTTCCCTCTCTCGCTGGCTGTCTCTATCTCTGTCGAATAAATAAATAAAATCTTTTTTAAAAAAAAAAAAGAAAGTACATCATAGTACCCTACTTGGCTCCACTGAGAATAATTCTTACAGAATCATAATGATGGAAATACTAATGTTTAAGCAAAGATTATGAAGTGAGTATATTGAGAGGATGAGGAAAAGGGAAATCTGGGAAAGAGGGAAAGGGCAGTTAAATTATCATCTTCAATAATAGAAAGTATATTGATAATATCTAAGAATTAAAAATCCAGGAATTGCAGTAGAAACAAATTATCTAGTAATATGGAAATAAAAACCAGAAGAAACAGCTCAAACAGTTGAAAGTGGTTGCCCCGGGGAGGAGGACCATCACGTGGAGTAAGGGGGTGAATGGGAAGGCAGGTGACTGCTCTTTTGCATTAAAATCCTTTTAGAATATTTAACTTTTAAAATTATGTTAATGAATTACTTTGATTAAACATAAAAATTAAATCGAACGATAAGTTTTGGCATTTTTGTGGGCCTCCAAACCTCATGCTAAAGAAAGAGCGCTCTGAGGATAACATTCTAAGTAACAGACAGGACACTGCAGGGTATTCTTGCCTTACTATAAAACAAAAGCATAATAACAATCACCCAGAGCCAGATATTATGCAGGAGAGAGAACACTGGACAGGAAGTTGGTAGTCCTGGGGTACCTGGGCGGCTCAGTCCTTTAAGTGTCTGATTCTTGATCTCAGCCCAGGTCTTGATCTCAGGGTTGTGAGTTCAAGCCCTGCATTGGGTTCCACATTGGGCATGGAGCCTACTTAAAAGAAAAAAAGAAGAAGAAGTCAGGAGCCCTGAGTTCTAACCTTAATTCTATCATATGTGATCCTTTTCAATCTCTGCTTTCTTTTCCTATAAGACAATATTCCTATTCTGACTCCTTCACAGTTCTGTGATGATCATGAAAGATAATGGATGTAAAATGCTTTGTAAATTGTAAAGTGCTCCACAGATGTAATTATTCTACCCACATATAAGATTGGCTGACAGTTTACTATATTATAATTTATACCATTTGGCTTATTTTTGGTTTTTAACAATTTTTTTTCTTATAGCAAAAATAATATAGATTCATTATGGAAATCTTGTAAATACTAAAAAGCGAAAGAAAGAAAGAAAGAAACCAACGGAAACCAAAAATTACTTTTAATTGCATCATCAAGAAATAATCACTGCTAACTTCTGTATCTTTGATATATCCATATGAAATATATATTTATGATTTCTATATACATATTATTGTTTCCCACTAAAATAAATATTGTGGCTGTTTTCACAAATCAGTGAATATTTTTCTATAGCATCATTTATTGTTTGTAATGGAAGGAGGAAGACGCAGATAGAAGACTGAAGAAGTTAAGTAAAAACTGAATTAGAAGTAATGGAATAAACACATAGTGAATTTTCCTTTTTAAAGAATTTCCTAAACCTGCCAATTAAAAAAGGCTATAAATAAAAATAACCCAGTAGCAATAAGCAACTTGTAATAGCAAGATTTTGGTTTCTAACTACCATTTCCCACTAAAAAGAGCCAGGGTCCTCCTAAAATGGGTGATTTCAGATCTGGCACAGGATAGGTACAAGATGAGCCTGAAACATCCTAATATTGCAGGGTGGGATGGGGGAGGGGAAAGAGGCCATCAAAGACCTGGGAGTCAATATGAAGATGTTCCCATTGGCCAAAGATATGGCAATTTGAACATCAGTATGAACAATAACTAAAATGAATGAAAATACATCAGCCATATTGAAATACATGAACTCATAATGACACTTAAAAAGAAAAGAAAACAAAACAAAACCTCTTTGCTTGCCTCTGGCGAATGCTAGGGAAACAAATCATTCTTTGGGAACCTGGTAAGTAAAAGGAAAGAATCAAACATTTATCCTGCCTCTTCAGGTCAGCAAATAGTTCAAGAGAAGAAGAGTTTATTTTCTTTTCTTTTTAAAGATTTTATTCATTTATTTGAGAGAGAGAGAGAACATGAGCTGGGGGAGTGGGGGCAGAGACAGAGGGAGAAGCAGGCTCCCCACTGAGCAGGGAGCCTGATGCAGGGCTTGATTCCAGGACCCTGAGATCATGACCTGAGCTGGAGGCAGATGCCCAACCAGCTGAGCCACCCAAGCCCCCTGAAGAAGTTTTTCTTTATAGAAGTATTCCATTAAAAGCGAAGAAGCCTGGATGGCTCAGTCGGTTAAGCGTCTGCATTCGGCTCAGGTCATGATCTCAGGGTCCTGGGATCAAGTCCCTTGTCCAGCTCTCTGCTCAGTGGGGAGTCTGCTTCTCCCTCTCCCTCTGCTGCTTCCCCCTGCTGTGTTCTTTCACTCTGTCTCACACTCTCTTTCTTAAAAAAAAAAAATGTGAAAAAGGAATGACTGTCGATGAATCAGAATATGACCAGTACAACCTCTAGGTAAATGATGAATCTAGTCAATGAGCATCACAGACTACTAACATCACAAAGACTGGTGGCAGTACACAGTAACATCTAGACAGTCTTACCCAAAAGAATTAACTCTGAATTGGGTCAAGCTTCTAGAGCTAACTACCAATTTATGGGAAATACAAGTTATAGAAGAACGGTTAAACTAGAAGTGTGCCTTCAGTAAATTCAGGTTATTGGAAATTCTCTTGGACAAACAACCCTGTCTTTTTAAGAAGTAATGTACAAGTGGGGGCAAAAATAAATGGAGGAAAGGCTGTCAAAAGAAGTAGGTGTAGCAACCAATTGCAATACAAGAAGTTTATTTGGATCCTGATGCAAACAAACAAGCTGGAAAAGTAAAGATTTAGGAAACAATCAGGGCAGTTTGAATGGTGACTGGACCATTGATGGCATTAAGAAATTATTGTTATTTTACAATGTAATAATATATTGTGTTTATTTTTAAAAAATAGATTATGTTTTAGAGATATTTACTAAATTATTTATGGATAAAATAAAACGGTGCCTGAAATTTTCTTCAAACTAATGGGGTAGGTAGTAAGTAGGGAGGAATATAGAAACAACAAGATTGGCCATGAATTTTATAATCATTGAAATTAGGACCACCTGGCTGGCTCAGTTGGTAGAGCATGCAACTCTTGATCTCAGGGTCATGAGTTCAAGCCCCATGTTGGGTGTGGAGCCTACTTAAAAATGAAATAAAAATAAAAAATAACAATCATTGAAATTAGGTGATGGGTATAAGTTATTCACCAAACTTTGTATTTGTCTCACATTTTCTATAATAAGTTAAAGAAAGGTCACAAAAATATGTATTGTAAATTCTTTCCAGTTCACTAAATATTCTTTTCACTGTGGTCTATAATGGCTATATATTAGTTTATCATACTATGATATATCATAATACAATTGATTCTTGACACTTAGATTGTTTCCAGTTTGGTGCTATCACTACCAACACTGATTAACTCTTTTACATAATTCTTTACATAAGTCCATCCATAATTATTTTCTCTTAATTAAATCTCTTAAATGTAGACATAGATTCCTGGGCTGAAACCTTCACACAATGGAAAGCTTTTGGTAAATGTGGCTACACTCTCTTTCGGAAAGGTTGTGCTGATATCTACCCATTGGCATTATAGGGAGAGTAACTATTTTCTGGGCATGTCGTATTTCTCTAATACTTTCTCATTTGTTAAGCAAAAAAACACTTTGAATATTATTGTATCTGGCATTTCGTGGAGTTATGAATGAGTTAAATATGTATCATATGCCTAGCTTTGTTCTTTTTGGTAAATTAGCTTTTTATGTTCTTTGCCTGCCTTTCTATTGAGATGTCTTTTTCTTGTACATTTGTTAAACCTCATTATATATTAAGGATAATAGCACTTTTTTGTGTATGTTTCAAATACTTCCTTAACATTTTGTTCCTTTGATTCTTGTCTTGATTTTATAAATATACAAACATTTCAAAAATTTTATACAGTCAAGTTTTTGACATTTTTCTTTTAATTTTTTTCCTTTTCATGTCACACTTAAATATGGCTTCTTTCTGCATTTCCAAAATGATGTAAATTGTCACCTATTTTTCTTCTAGAATTTTCTATTTTCATCTTTTATATTCAGTGTGAAAAATTTTAAAGGGATATTATAATGGACAGGGATCTAACTTCTTTCCCTCCAAAATGATTTGTTGGTTACAATGGCACTGTTAATTGAAAGGTTCATCCTTTCCCGACCGATTTGAAACTTCAACCTCTTTTGGGTTGCTTCTTTTTAAGAGTCAACAGACTCAATAGTTATCATATAATTTAAGTCCCTTATTTAAGGATTTTGAGCAGCTAGCATGGACCTAATCTTAGGTTAAGTGCTTGATATTTATTTTAATGAATATATCACAATCACCATGATCTCTCTGGTTAAATTCAGATGGTACATCCAAATGATGAAATAGTATACAATCATAAAAAAGGATGAGGAGGCACTTATTTCCAAGATATATTGTTATATGGAAAAAGAAGTACACAGGCCAGAATAGTGTTTATTTGCGAATTAACATTAATGCTACTCCTTTTGTCCCACAGGCGGATAAGGCCTAGGAATGTTGAATTATATTCTGATTTGGGAGTAGTAATATACTTTATTTTATAGGGCTGTTACAAGAATTAAATGTATGACTTTGTATAAAGCATTAGGTCAGCCTCTGGCATCACAGTCATTAGAATCACCCTATGGAGGCTTGGTAGTTTAGTGAAGGCCTTTGTGGTTGCTTTTGTGTTTACATTGTTACATTCCCGATAACCCCTGGGCAAATGGCCTCTGGACCAATAAACAGTTCTAGTAGAGGCTGCAGACTTCTGAGACTAGGAAATGGATCTGATTTAGCTTTGTAGAGGACCAGCATCTGCCACCTGGTCTACCCTGCAAAAAAGGCATATTCACATCAAGTGGCAAAGAAGTCTGTTAGGCAAGTAAGAAAAAAGACAGGACAAAAATTAGCAAGAAAGGAGGCCTTGGCTGAGACATCCTCTTTGGAAAGGATCACATGTCCTTAAGCATGCAGGGGGGAAGCTTTAGGAGACCCCCTTTTGAGGAGACCACTGCCAGCAGCCCTCGGAATGGAAATGTTATGCAAGTGATGTCAGCTGATGTAACGCCTCTCTGGGGGCTGACCTAATCAGAGAGGATGCTTCCACCACAGAATTCTCCCAGCTAGTCATCTTGACCACAACAGATGCTGCTATTTTCTGGTTAGTCTTTGCCCTGTTATCTGGGTGCAAACGCCTGTGGAGGAGCACAATCAGAACCATTATGTGCTCCTATGAATCTCAGCTCCACTGTCTGAACTCCAAAGCAGAAAGTAAGCATCGGCCAGGGATGGAGTAAATTCATGTAAAATACCCATCTTTCCCAAGTGCTCATGTGTGCACTCCCACAGGCCCTCCAGCCCTGAAGAAGGATGGGATCCCGCATTCATTCACTCATTTAAAAATATTTATGGAACTATGTACTCTGTGCCAGGCTCTGTGCTAGGTGCTGGGGATCACAACAGTGACCAAGACACTCATGGAACTGAGCTTGCAACTTACATTGCAAGATGGGCAGATGCTTAAAGAAGAAGTTAAACAAATTCATACACATGCAATTGCAGCTTGTGAAATACATGATGAAGGAAATAAACAGGATGCTATCATGGAAAGTCACGGGATGGCCTGCTCTAGACAAGATTAACCACAACATCAAATGTACTACAGGGGTTCATGGAGAGCTCACTTCACCGCCACTGCCGTTAATCCCATCCATCCATCCATCCATCCATCCATCCATCCATCCATCCATCCATCCAATACAGTATGTTGACTAAGAGCCTGAACTCAGAAGTTCAAGCTGGAATCTGGCTTTGTCATTTATTAATCATTAGGACCTTGGACAAACTGCCTAACTTCTTTATGTCTCAGTTTTCTCAACTATGGAGTAGGGACAATCATCTTAGCTACGACATGGTGTTGCTCTAAAATTTAAATGAGATAATGCCCTTTGCTCAGTCCTGGGCACAATGCTCAGTACATGCTGGCTGTTTTGTTACTAGTATCTGTTTCTTTACTCCATGCAGGATATTTATTAAGAGCCCCTACGTACCAAATGCTCTGCTGAACATTGGAGTGAAGTGAAGTGGGGAAAGAGAAAGATCCGACTATTCTCCAAAGGAGAAAATGCGTGGAAAACCAAGCAGAGGCTTTCTCCTTTTCTAGGAGACACATTTAGAAGTCATTGTCCACCCCCAAATACTGGCTCTGAATTATCTCAAGACAGAAAGACAGCAGACAGGTTAGAAAAACCTCCCAGAAAGACAGCTCACCGGTTAAACTGAGTTACCTGCCAGAGAATAATACCTAGCCTCACCCCTTAGCTTTTAAAAATGGGGTTATGCTGGGGAAGGCGTGATTCTGGAATTCTGGAGAATGGGGTCTCCTTCTGATTCTGTTGAGCCAGAAGCACACATGCCCCAGTTTACTCACCTTCCCTCCCAAGTTACCTTGAGGAGTTGATAAGAGAACTCACAGTGAAAGTGCCAGAGCCCCATAGAGGGGTTTCCAAGAATGTCTCCTGTTCTTTCTTTAGTTCTAGCCACTGCTCTGCCTCTCTGGGTCCCTGTTCCTCCCATGCAAACTGGAAGGAACAGGATCCTAGTGGGAAGGGGGGACAGGGGGTACAAGGCTTGAGTAGAATCAACAGAAGTGGAGGCCTTTGAAAAGGTGAAGGGCTCTGCTTGTGTAAGGTATTATTATTAGGTTGGGGAACCTACGCACATAGTAAACATTTCTGTGAGTTGAAAAAATCACAAATAGGGAACCTTACCGGGGAGCCGTTTACAGCAACCTTTTCAAAGAATGAGAACATCCTCGGGCTGGCACTTTTCTTGCCTTCTAATTGTGAGCGTTTGATGGCACTTATCAGTGGATGTCCAAATCCTACGTATCCAGTTTGTGTATTTCACGTAGTATCCGACAACAGGCACAAAGCATTGGCTCTTCCCCCCACGTGTCTCCTTGCCTGAAATACCTGCTCTGAAACAATTTTATAGTAACTGCTGGACTATGAAGAGAAGAGGTTTTGCAAATAAATATATTTCCTAATTAAAAGTTGCCCTTTAAAGGCTCACACTTTCTTGGCCCCACTATAGGTTTTCTTTTCCTGGTAACATAGCATAGAATCAATAAGGGCAATGTAAATGTCTTTAATGTATACAGTTTCAACAGCTCTAATAACATATCTGCCTGCATAAGAAAAAACGCCTTCTCGCCTCTTCAGCCCAGCTGATAATTTCCCCTGATTTCTTAAATGCCCTCTTATTTCACTCTCAAAGATAAAGCTTAAAAGGCAGTTAGTCTTCAGGGGGAGTGGGAAGGGTGGATTGAAAAGGGATAAAGTAGAAGAGGGGGGTCCCAGCCATTTTTGTTTTTTAAAAATGTCAGCTTTTAATTTTTGTTATGAAAGTAATGAATGTTCATTGTGGGAAAGTTAGAAAGTATCCAAAAAGCTTGGAGAAGAAAATATATATTACTCATAATCCTATCACCCAGAGGCAACCATTGTTAATATTTGGCATGTTTTTGGTGAGGTCTTTTTTTTTTTTTTCTTCAGATTTTTCTCCAGGAAGATTTTTGTGCAGTTAACAATTTTGAAATCTGCTTTTTAAAAATGTTCCATGATAGCTTTGGCATTTTTTCACAGCCTGAGAAACTCTGCAAAGAAGAACAACTTTAGAGTGGCTATATAATCTTCTGACAAGGCTGTCCCCCAGCTTACTTTTCCTACTTGATGATTTAAACTGTTTCAATTTTTTTCCCATTATTACAAATAATGTACTGCTATTATATCTCATCTATTGGTTTTGTTTATTTGTTTGTTTTTCTGGGTTGCACGTGGGGTTGGCTGTTTGGAGGGTCGTTGGCCGAATTTTAGAGCTGGGTTTCTTGTGGCACAGAGCAGCCATACGGGAGAATATCAAGCAAGCTACAGAGTTAGATTACAGCATGGTAATGTCCAATCTCCCCTCTACAACCTCCACTTCCTACTGAATGCTCTTGACATGGAAGTGAATAGAGCTACCCGCAACCCAGATACCCAAGCTTGAGAATCAGGAGTCACTTTGGACTTCTCCTTGCCCACCTCCATTCAACCAGTCCCCAGAATCTGTTTATTTTACACCCTCCATCTCTCTTAAATTTTTCCTCCTTTCTCCACCGTCACTGCAATTGCCTGAGTTTACTAAATGACCTAATTCAGCATCTCTGGTCTTCTCAGGCTTTTAATCCACTTCTCTACACTGCTGCCAGATCATCTTTTTCAAATACTTAGAATCCCATGCCTCCTCTACTTAAAAGTCATTGATAACTCTCCGCTCCCCATCCCCATCCTATACCTCAGCTTTCAAGATGTTTGAGTTTCTTAGCTTCATTCAAGCCCTCCTCAAAAATCCAACCTGATCTACTTGTCTAGACTGTCCCAGGCACTCCTTTCATGTGCCAACTCTGAGGCCATAATCTGCCTCATGTTTTTGTCCATGTCCCTATTCGGTAACCTCTATTTAAAAAGCGCCTCCCTTCCCTTATGGTCAAGCTAACTTTCTTGCCTTCAAAATTCAATTTGAATGCCACCTCCTACAGGAAGTCTTCACTTACCTACAGGGATTCGGTTGGGGAGCCTTTTGTGCTCACACTCTTGTCTCTTCCTTAGGCAGAAACCCACCATACTGTGCCTCTCTTTGAAGGTGGGGATTTCTTCATCTTTTTAAACCTCTAAATACTTCAGTTGTGTAGGTCTTAAAAACAAGGAAAGTCTTCTGCATAAACACAGTAATTATCAAGATCAAGAAATTAACATTGTCCTATTTATGTCCCAATCCAGAATCACATGTTACATGTATTGTCATGACAGCTGAGCCGTTCCTTTAATCTAGAACTGTTGCAGAATCCCTCTCTTTCCTGATTTTGGTGTTTTTGAAGAGGACGTGACAGTTATCTCATTGAATGGTCCTCAAGTTGGGCGTGTCTGATGTTCCTTCCTGATTAGATTCAGGTTATTCATTTTTGGCAGGCATACCACAGAAGTGAGGTTCTGTCCCTCTCAGTGTGTCACATCAGGAGGCGCATGATGTCTACCTATCACATGACCAGTGATACTGACTTATTAATTACTTAAGGCAGAGTTGGCCAGGTTTTTCAGTTGTAAAGTTACATTTTTTCCCCCTTTGAAATGAATCAAAGATACTTTGAAAGGATGCAAACTATCGTGTTTCCTATCATACTTTCACCTGCTACTTTTAGCTTAGGGCTCTGTTTTCCCATCAGTCGAATGAACTGCACAGAATGAACAGTGGATTCCAAAGTTTTCACTCAAGGATTCCTTTATTATCCCTTCTGCCATGGATCTCATATATTGAAAGATTCTGTCTACCAAACAAATGATATTTCTCAAGGTGTATGTGACTCATTTCCCTATTACACATTCATCAGCACTGTATGCTCACAAAGGCAAGGCTTTCTTGCCTTACTGCTGAATGCCCACAGCCCACCACAGTGCCAGCCACAGAGTAGGTGGTCAACAAATATTGGTCAAAGGACTGAATCTAACTGCAGCTCATGGAAAGCATTTGATATCTGTAGTGAGGACACGAAGTTGATAAATGCCATCCAAAGGCAGAGATTTGACATTTTAGTTAGTCTCAGAGGCTTTGTCATTGGTCAGTGTTCAGTTACGAAGATTTTAAAAATAGATTGGACAGAGGGTATGGAACCCCCCATCTACTCCTAACCCTATTCCCGACTTTCCAGGAAGCCTCAGGAGATGTTGAAGGAGCATCCCAGCAACCCAAGTTTATCATCTCTGTGATTCCTTTGTTGTTGGCAGACCACAACTGGCTAGACAGTCTCCTGGTCATACAACAGAGTTTTTAAAATACCCTAGACCTTGCTCCACATTTCTCTAACATTACATTGTCACATTTCCTCCTTCACCGCACACTGTAAACTGCGGAGATATAATGTAGCAGAAGATCATGGAGTTTTTAAAAAGGATGAGGGGAGGAGAAAGGAAGTCACATTTTTTGAACTTCTATATGCCCAGTGCTTTCTTTCCTTTGTTCTCTCTTTTAACCCTCACCGTAACAGGTGAGGTAGGAATAATTATCCATTTTACAGAGGAGAAACCTGAGGCAGGGGCAGAGGTAATGGCTTGCAGGACGACATACAGTTCGCATGCAGCAGGGCTGCTGTGGGAATTTCTCCAGTCTCTCTCCAAAGCCCTTGCAAGTTGTCACTGACTGCACCAAGCTGCCTCTCACATCCCATGAAAATGCCCTTCTCAAAATGTGCTGGCGATCACAGTCCAGAAATGCAAAGGACAAATCTCTTGGACCACGTTCTCTGCAGTTATTTTTTAAAGGATTGTTATCACGACTGAGTAGCTGTTACCATGGTTTTAGGGAAGTTGTCCGAGGGAGGGCCTTTCTTTGGGCATCTTGTGAGCCCGAGGAACGAACTCAAGTTCTCAGCTCTTAATTACCTCTGGCTGTGCTGCCGCAGCAATGAGAGAAGGACTGTCCCTGGAAAAGTGTTGAGGGTGTGAAATAACATCAGGGGGTAGGCGGGGAGGGAAGCCACTGGCCCCAGCGAGACCCGAGGACCCGCGAAGAGGGGGAGGACGGGCAGACCAGACAATACCACAGAGACACGGGGGAGACGGCCAAAGCGGGAGGAAAGAGAACAAAAGGCAGGAGGAGAGGAAGTAGGGAAAAGTCGGGACAAGGAAGGAGAAAGTTTGAGAAAGGGACTGAGCGAGCGAAGACGGTAAAAGAGCAGACTGAGGAAGATACTGAACTGAGACAACTAGGAGAATTCGAGAAAGAAAAAGCAATAAAAGGGAGCAAAGATGGAGAAAGGAGCGGAGTGAAAGGAGGGAAAGGGGAGAGAAGAAGCCATCGGGGAGAACACAGAGACTGGGGCGAGCCGAGAGGCGGCGAGGGGCCCCGGGAGGGCGCGCGTCACCTGCGTGGCGCCCCCCCGCGCCGTGGTGCGGCCCTGCTCGCAGCGCCCGTGCGCCGCGGCTCGCCCGGCCTCGCAGGATTGGCTCCCGCCTCCCATTCATGTAACCTGCGTGTGCGTGTGAGTGTGTGTGTGTCTCTCTCGCTCGCCCTCTCTGTCTGTGTGTAAGAGAGCGAGGGTGGGGGACGGAGGCAGGCAGGCGAGCAGGCAGGGAGGGGAAGAAGAGGAGGGAAGCTATTAAACACACACACTCACACACACGCGCGCGCACACACCCGCCCCAACCCCCCAGAAGCCTCGGGATTGCAGCTGTTTCATGTGGGGCAGCAGTGCTGGCAGGGACGCCGGCCGGGAGCGGCCGGGAGCGGGAGCCGGGCGTGCGCGCGCGGCTGGAGGCTTGCTGGGGCTCCGCTCCCCTCGGGAGCTATTGTTGGTCTCGCTGGAGCTGAGAGCAGAGACGGGACCCGCTCCTTCCTGGGCGCCCTGCTCGGGCTCACGGAGCCGAGGAGCCGCGCCGCCGAGCGCCAGAGGAGCCACCCGCGCGGCGCCGTGCCTCCCTGCCGCCCTCTTCCCCGCTTCCCTGGCGGTGGCAGCCTGCAGCCACGGTAAGGCGGCGCGCTCCACTCTACGGAAAAGCGCCTTGGGGACCGCGGCGGCGTCTCGCCGGCTCCCTTGCCCCTCTTCGCTCGTTGGCCGTGGCGGGGTCGCCGCGGCTTGCACGGACGCCCAGGGCTCCTGGAGAGGCTCTCCTGCTCTCTTGGCCCGCACTGAGGGAGGAAGGGTGGGAGGCTGGGCGGGAGGCTGCCGGCGAGGCGAGCCAGCCTGGAGCCCGAGCCTCCGTCGCCGCAGCCCCCGGAGCCCGCCGCGGACTAGAGTCTGAGAGCGAAGGTTAGGGGAGTCCCGGGAGGTGGGCGCGGGTCCGGGACTCGGGACTGCGGGTGGGAGGGAGGCGGCGCGCCCGGGTTCGTTTTCCTCGCCGGGATCCCCTTCCCCGCCCCAGCCCCAGCGTCCGCAGCCCCTCTGCAGACCAGCCTGCCCCTGGGCCCCGGCGGGCGCTGGAAGAGCCTGGGAGGCGGCGCGGGGCTCTGGGGGTTGCAGCCGGTCCTGCGGGGCAAGCACCGGCAGCAGCGGCCCCGCGTGCGCCGCGGTTGGAGCGGAGGAACGGAAAAGCGACCCCAGCCCCGCGCCCTCTGCAACCCGCGCGGCTCTCGCCTCTCGCCCGCCGCCCTGCAGCGGTGCTGACGTTCCCTTCCCAGCGAGTGGAGGCTGCAGCCGCGGGCTCAGAGCGCTCCTGGGTGTGAGTGTGACACTGTGTGTGTGTGTGTGTGTGTGTGAGAGAGAGAGAGAGAGAGAGAGAGAGAGAGAGAGAGAGAGAAAGGAGAGAGAGAGAGAGAGACACTACTCGCACCCCCGGTTTGGAGAAATCCGCTCTTGGTTGAAATGTGATCACCGAGCTCCGTCATTTTCCTCGCGTTTTAAAAATGCAGTCTACTGAAGGAAGCAGACGTGAAGGTGGTATCGGAGTGTGTGTGTGTGTGTGTGTGTGTGTGTGTGTGTGTGTATGCGCAACCAGGGAATACACAGCCAACTACTAGGGGCGAGGGAAGGTTCAACTGGTGAGTCCTCCTTGGCTGAGCGGTAGAGTGGGCTTCGCTGGCTGTGGCCCGCCCCTTCTCGGCCCTGTCCCCGCCTAGGCAAGGTTGGAAAGTACTGGAAATTCAACTGCGTGGTCTCTAACTTTGGAAGTTGGCTCCCCTTTCAGGGAGATACGTTAAGGCGATTTGTGCCCCTTGGTCCATGTGGACGAGGGTATTATTACTCGGTTGGGTAATAAGAGCCCTCTTTAGAATCGCGCCAGCCCCCCCTACTCCGTGTCTCTACCCCCCTCCCACCCCGCCAGGCCTGGCGAGGTTTGTAGAGATGCAGTTATCCATAAGACACCAATGCAGCGAAAGGGGCGCATTGAGGCAGCCTGGGTTTTGGTAGATCTTGCGTGCACCCTTGGTGTTTGACGAATCCACAAGATCGCCTTGCTGCCTTGTGGAAGGCTGCGGCGGGGCACGCTTGGGATTCGAGCGCGGGGGCGAGAGGGTGCCCAAGTGCTGAGCTGTGCGGCGGTGCACGCAAGATCTGCCGTACGGCATCGCGGGCAATTATATAAACTGGCTCAGTGATTACCCAGAACCGTGATGCGAGCACCGGGTTCGCGAAAGACAAGCTTGAAAGTTTGCCTGCTTGGGGAATGTAAGTACCGGGGCGCACCCATCCCGGGACCGGAGGGCAGGGAGACGCCTGACACCATGGCGCCCACCTCTGTGATCGGCATTGGGTGCTGGGCTACTGTCCCCAAAGAACCGGTTATCGACACAAGAATTGCGTAGAGACTCTGGGATTGATCGGAGAGAAAAAGCCGGTCAGAACTCGGGGTTCGTGGAGTCCCCAGAGCCCGAGCCTGTCGCGGGGGTGTTGTGAGGCCTTGCAGGGGATGCTCTTTCAGGAAACTAACTTTGCGTCCTGGGGAACCTCTAAGCCTCGCTTCTCTGCCTCTCGGATCTCCTCCAACCTATCCTTCACACCCAGTGCCCTTCACGTGTTTAAAAACCTGCCTGCGCTGTCTGGTCCGCGTTGGAGATGCCAAGCATTCCAGCCATCCAGGCCTACTCTGGTGGGGGGTTAGGAAGGAGAGTGCTGGCCTCTACCAGGGTTGGCCACCATTAGGTACCCATTCCTGGTTTCCTGGGCTAGCCGGGCGCTAATGGGGTAGGATGGGGATGAGTGCAGAGTATGGCTTCCGCCCCCTCGCTTCTCTCCTACGCGGACCGCAGTTTGCTTCGGTTGCGTTTATTCTCCTCTCCCTGCTTCCTATAGCTGCCGCAGCCTGTAGCATGTTGACGGTCTTTGATAGAGAAACCACAGTAGTGGAGTGCTTTTAAATCTTTTTTTCGCCTGTAGAGGGATAAACCACCCCAGACCTGACAGAGGCGTGCGGAACGGTGAAGTCTGAGGCACAGTGGCCCTGAACTCCCTCGCCCCTCCTCCCCTGCCCTCCCCACCCCGCAGGCTGGAGGTGGTGGAGTGCTTGGGTGGAGGGGAGGGTTTTGTTTTTGCCACATTCCACGGTCCTGAAACCTCGCATCCCCTCCCCCTGAAATCCCGGGTCTGAGTGTGTTCCGCGCTGTAAAATAAATCCTCCCTTCGCAGACCTGTGGGGCCGTTCGGATTTCCTGCTGCTGCCATGATCCTTAACAATGCGATTACAAAGCTCGTGCTCGGCTGGGGAAAATCCCCCAGGTGCCGGCCGGCCGCGCCTTGACCTTGCTGAAGGCGCCTTCAACCCGGCTGCCTGAGGGGCTCCGGGCCGGCCGCGGGGGTCTGGGAAGGAGGGCGCCCGGGAGGGGCTGTGCTTGCTCCGGACTGGGCGCGAATCCGGTCCCAGCGAGATGGCCGCGGGGAGGGGACGGGGCTCGGTGACAACCTGTTTCCCTGTGCCCTCCTGCCCCACGGCCTCCGCGCCTGCCGGGAGCAGCCGCCCTCTCCGCGGGCCTCTCGCGGTCCCCCGGCGTCCCGGGTCGGCTGCGCTGGCCGAGGCCCGCTTGCGCTCTCCGCAGTCGTCTGCCGGCTGCCCCCGGCTTCCGGCTCCTCCGCTGGCTGAGCCGCGCCGCAGTCCGCGCGAGCGGGGCCGCCGGGTGGGCGGGGCCTGCGGGAAACCCGAGCCCTGACCGCCGCGTTCCGGCCCGGTGCTCGCCCAAGCGCCGGGCCGCGCGGGGTCTCGTCCGGCCGCGCTGCTCCCTCCCCGCCGGGCCCCATCCTCCGCCCCCCGGCGCGCTCGGGGCGCTTGGCTGCTAGGCTCTGCCCCGGAGCACTCCTCGCCAAAGTTAGGAGGGATGTTTTCACAGGTGGTGGTGGAAGCAAGTTTGTGTGTGCATGTGCGCGCGCGAGTGTGTGTGTGTGCGCGCGCGCGCGTGTGTGAGTGTGTGTGAGAGAGAGAGCGCGCGAGCGAGCCTGGAAGGGGGGGTGTGCGGCGAGGCCAGACATAGCGCAAAAATGGGATTCCCCTCTTTGTAGGCGTTATAAGAGAATAATGAGAAAGAATCTGTTTTCTCTGGTGAGGGTGATGGTGGGAGTCCTTCCACCTAGTGGAATTGGACCAGTCTGAGCTGATTTCCCGGGGCGAACGAGCCTTGCGTACAGTAGGTCCTCGTGAATGTCGCGGAAGTGAACGCCCAGAGGTTCTTCAGGCAAAACTTAGGACGGAGATGTTCCCATAGCGTTAGGGGGCAAATTCAGGGAGGGTCATTTATTCCCAGCATGTGTCTTTAAGTGAGCGGGGGCAGAGTGCAGGTTGGCGTGTGAATTTACCGTCTTCTGAGGGTGGGGAAGTTGTCAGGGATGGAAAGATTCGGTTTTTGAGATTTCTTGGATTCATCTGCCAGCTTCCTGTTGTCATCAAGGCCTTTTTTGAGGGATGGGGGTAGAATGGGGCCAGTAAGCCAATAAACCACCCTAGTGGACTTTGGGGGGAAATAGGGTCAGCCTTGCTCACTTCGAGGCTGGGGCGGGTGGAGGGGGCAGGGGAGGTGGAACCAGTGTTCAGCCTAAAGAGGAATCGTCAGAGGGCAGTTCTACAGCGAAGGGAATAATCTGGAATATGAGGTAGTGAGCTCCCCACTGAACAGGTGTTGCAGTGGGAGACTGCGTATTATAGCACTGGAAGATTTGGACCTCCAATAGATCTGACTGTGTGGCATAATCCCTTTAACCCTCTCTGGTTTTGTGGGAGTAAATTGAGGGGATGTGACTTTAACTCCTTTATTTACTGGGTGGAAATCATGGCTCTGTGGCCTTAGTTAATTACCTTTGGTACTTCAGTTTGCTCTCCTATAAATGGGAAGATCTTCTCTAGTTTACAACAAAGTAAGGATTTATGTCACAAAACCTCACAGATGATCATTCCCTTCCACTTCCTTCATCCTTTTCCAACCCTGTGCATTTGTTGGGTGGGGGTTGGGCAGGAAAATCAAAAGCCCCAAAAGAACCAGCAACATTGCATCCCCGGGTCTATTTAAAAACAGCTCAAGTGCTTGAAACAAAAATATCTTCTCTTTTCTTAGAAAAGTCATTTCCAGTTTTGTTAGAATTTCTCCCTCATTGAGTCCTTTTTTATGACAGAATTACATCCTTGTGCAGATTGGCATGTTACATAACCTGATATTTCCAGATCAAGAGTTAAAAATATGGGAAAGAGGGTGATTAGGAATTTAAGATAAAGACTGTTGGACAGTACAAGCGAGGGACTCATGTAAGATGCCCTCTTACACTCTTTAACTCAGAGGGGTTGAAGAAAATGAGATTGAATGTCACCTGGTGTAAATCCTTACCTGGGTACTCAGCCCCCTGTCCAGTCCCAATAAACAGCTACTCTGCCTGAATCTCCAGCTGGCCACTGTTCTGTCCCAAAACATTCTCCCACATCCATAAATCTCAAAAGGGAAACAAGAACAATGGGATTTAAATAACCTCCTTGCAGATTTGATTCCAAGAGCCTAACAGGGTAAATCAACTTCAATTCTAGATCTGAGAGACCAATTTTTACCTGCCTTCTTACATGGTTTATCAGCCTGGCTTATTGTAGCTGAAAGCTGACTCACTCTATCTTTGCTCTTCACTGAGGGACAGACTGCTATGGGGGCCACTTGGAAAGTAACACATGCCCCAGTTCCCAGGGAGTCCAGCATATATGGATCCCTGAATGCATTAATTTTCCATAAGAAAAGCTTCTAATGAAACAGTGTAAATGTAGATGCTTACTCCTCTGTATTTATTACTTTGCCATAGTTTTTTTTTTTAAAAACTTTTATTGTGTTTATCCTAATTATCAAAGTATCTGTGTTCACTGCCCCAAGGTAAGACAGTCGAGAAAAAGCAGAAGGAAAATAAGTTTCACCATATTTTGAGTCGTGACGTGTGACTTTATGCATGTTAAAAAATGAGATCATTGTCGTAATGTATTGAATATGTATTTCATTTAATGGTAGATCTTTCCATGTTATAATATTTCTCCCTATGGCAACATGTTTAATGGCTCCCTAGAACCTCAGTGTTCTAATATGCCATCATTTATTTAACCAGTACTGAAATTTTGACTTTTTGTTTATTTTTAGTTGTTTTTTTTTTTAATTAGAACAAAGCTGCAATAACCACCCTTGTACACTGTAATTTTAGTATTAAGATAAATTCCTAGAAAGTAGGATTGCAGGGTCACAGGCATAGGCCATGCTAAGACTTCTGTCACACATGAGAAGCAGTAGGCTACACTGTGATTTCTACTTCATCTTTTAAACCAGAATATGGCTGTTGACTTTGCAATCCCTTATGGGCTTGAGAGCCTGGGTAGTAGAGGGAGGTAGGGGTGACAATCAAACCTCTAGCAGGGGATTTGCATAACTTTGAGCTGTTCTGCTAAAGTGATAGGAAAATCCTTTTTCTAGAACATTTTTCTTCCCTGGCTGTTTACGAATCATCACTTTCTGTAGCGCTTCAGCCAGCAATGGAGTTGAAATATGTAAATATGTTCCTCTGTATTGTAGGTGGGGCTGGCTCCACAGTGAATGACAAACAGTCCCTCAGAGAAGTGTGTGTGTCTAGCATTTGCTCAGGCGGTGGATTCCGCTGCTCCCTGCCCTTCCCCCTTCCCTTTTCCTTTGGCTCCGAGGCCTTGGAATGGCCGCCTAGGAAATCTGACAAAGGAAACAATTGGGACTACCCACAGCAAGCTTATCCCCACCTGCTGCAGGGCATCTTGCTGGAAAATCCATCCAACTGTCTCTCTTCAGGGTGCCTGGGCACGGTAAAAAAAATAAATTAACATGCCTACATGCTGTTCCCAAAGTGGGGGTAGTGGGCATCTCTTCCCATCCTGGTAAGGACCAGTTCAGTGAGAGGGTGTATTTGTCAGTCTTGCTTTCACGTGTCAAATTTCTGTGACCCAGAAAAGATCCCTTCCCTGTAGTTAGATGACTCCTCATCTGACAAAGAATTCAGTGGAGCCACTGGGGGAAATCCAGTCCTCCCATTTCCAAGATGTCCCGTACCCAGCGGGAGACATCAGGAGTCCCCTTAGATCAGAGAGAGGTCAGCTCAGCCTTGTTCCATGGTGTGGTCACCATGGAGGAAACCCACTGCACTGGTCGCAGACTCAGAATTCTGACAAGTGTTTAGATGCTGCCTTTGATACTGACACCTCTCCAGTCTCACTAGGGAAGGCAGTGGAACGGGTTTTGTCCTTTGTCATGTTCTGAACATCAAATCAGGGCCTTTCTTTCATTTGGAAAACAAAAAGGACAAAAGACAGAAATGTAGCAGGATCTCAAAAGCAGTTGTGCAGTGCCCCCTACTCCCTGTCTCCTGGAGTCCTGCATTGGTTTCGTGGATGGTAGCCTTATTGCTTGGGCCCACAGTGACAATGATTGTCAGATACAATTGAGAAAGCATTATAATCCTCAAACACCTTAGGGTTTGAGAATGTTTTCTTTTAAAGAGCTTGCTGTGGAATGATTGTTGATTCTAAAAGTCTGGCCTTCGAACCCCTTGAAAGTCATGCAAAAGATGTGCAGCTAATGCATTATGGCTTAGGGTAAAACACTTGCCCATTCTTGGAATCAGTTTCCTTCTCTGTACAGTTAGGTTGGGAGAGGAGTATGGATTTGATGTTTTATAAGGTTGTACTTTTCAAACCTTTAGTATGCACATACATCCCCCAGGAGTCTTGTTAAAGTCTAAGTTCTGATACTGAAGAGGGACCTGAGTGTGTATTTTTGATAAGCTCCAAGACGATGCCGTGGTGCTTGTCCCCGGTCCCCACTTTTAGTAGCCAGGTTTCAAGATACTTCCTACTCTGACGTTATTTCAGAAAGTAACAATAATGACCACCAGACGTCAAGAGGAGATGTCTTAAATTTATAGATTGACACCATAAAGGGATGTGTCCATTCTTTCCTTTTGGGTTTTGAGAATTGGCATCTTTTAGCAGACGGAGTAGGGAGGGACATAGTTTTCTCATCCGGTGGTTCGAGGTGGTGGAAGAATGGGGCAAGAGTCAAACAAACACATATTGAGAGCCTTCTGTGTGTTAGGTAGCTGCTATTACCCCCATGTTCTCGGTGAGGAAACTGGGACTCGGAAAGGCAAGCCATTTGCCCAGGGTCACACACCTAGGACTATCATTTGATCATAGGCCTCTCTGGCTCCAAAACCCTTGTTTCTTCTAGAATAGAAACTTTATAACTTTCTGGAATGCCATGTAATTAAAGCTGAGCGCTTAGCAAAGTGTATCTCTTTAGAGGTCCTTTTACTGGGTCTACTTTGAGAGTGGATGAAGACATTTAAAAATTTGCTTCATTATCATGCAAGCACTGAAAGTGCTTAAGAGCTTAAAAGCAATTTGTTCAAGTTGGTTAAATATCCACCCTCCCCAATCTTGTTTCTATTATTAATTTACTCATCAAACTGTGACATCAAAACCATTGTGAAGGTACATTTCAGTCTCTTCTGATTGGTGGAACCTTGCAGATGAAAGGAGTTTGTATTGATGAGGTCCACAGTGGAAGGATCTAGTTCAGAGTGAGTCAGAAAAACCAGCTCTTGACTGAATAAACTCAGCCCTCCTTTGGCCTCTGGATGAGAGTTGGTCGTTTAAATGTTTTATTAACGTGCAATTATTCTGAGAACCAGTCAGCAATGCACCTCTTTGCAAACATTAATTAGCTGATCTTCACATCACCCCCACATGGCAGATAAATAGCATTAAGCCTACATTTGAGAGAATAAATGGACACACGGAGATGAGGATGGAAGAGGCAAACTTTTGCCTTGCAGGAAATATGGTAGAGGGAGGTGGAATTAAGAGATTACTTGAGTTTGTCACTTAATAACTATTTATTGGGTGATGTGCAAGATATTCGAGAGCTGCACTGTGCAGTGAGTGCGGCAGTCACTAGTCACAATTTAAATTAAATTTAATTAAAATTAAATAAAATTAATAATTCATTTCCTCAGTCATACTACCCAGATTCCCAGTGCTCAGTAGAGGATGGCGCCTATCATACCAGACAGTGCCGATATATCATTGCAGAAAGTTCTATTGTGGAGTGTCGGTCTAGTCGCCGAGGATAATGAAAGACTGATGTAAAGACATCTGCCCATGCAGAACTATCATGTAAAATTCCCTAAAACAATAGCTGACACATGGCTGAGTACTGCGTATCCCCAGCAGTGGTTAGGGACCTGGCTCATGGAGCTGAGCGGCCTCAGTTCAAATCCAGACTGGTTGTATGACTAGAGGTAGGTTATCAAACACTCTATGTCTCTTTGCAGACTCATGCTACTATTTTTCAGTTCTCCTAATAGCCAAGATTATTTCTAAGACAATGCTGGATTCTGGAGAGGGTGCTGGGAGACAGGTACTCTCCTTTGCTGCTGGTGGAAATGCAAATTAATACACCCTTTTAGGAAAGCAATTTGGCAATAACTGTCAGTAGTCCTAGAAACACTTGTTCCCTTTAGCTCAGTATTCCAATTCTAGGAATCTAGCCAAAGAAAATAATCAGAGATGGGCAGAAAAGATGTCAGAATAAAAATGTTCATTGCCGTGTTATTTATAATAGTGAAAAAAAAAAGATAAACAATTGGAACGGACAAGTAAAGTATGGCAGCCAAACAGTGGGATATTATATAAAGATTAAATGTCATTTTCAAACATGTGTTTTTGTGACATAGGAAAATGCCACAATAAAATTATGTTTTAAAAAAATAATGCTGTGCTATTAAATCCCAAGTGTGTTTTCCAAAGCAGACATTCATTGAAGTAGGACTAAGAAGAAATAGACAAAGTATTAAAATAGTAGCCTGTGAATTAATAGTATTTTTTTTTAGCTTTTTCCTCTAAAGTTCTGTGTTTTATTTTTTTTTTTTTACTTTTTTTTTTAAAGTGAACTCACCTAAAAGGTTTGGCAAACTGGGTGCCCAGAGCGTTCGGGCCATGTTCTCTCTGCTATGTTGTGTAGTCAGCAATTCCCAGCTGCTCTTTGTAGCAGTTTCGGAATGTCTAGTTTATCCAGTTGTGTTTGTCTACCTTCAAGGCCAGGGTGTACTTCCTAATGTCCAACCTTAATTCCTCTTTATGGCCGGTTAAGTCCGTTTGTACGTGCTCTCTGAGGCTCTTCCGCCCGAGCAGCCTGGAGTCTTGGGAAGAACATCGGCTCTGAAGCCTGCCAGAGCTAGGCGCAGACCCAGACCCTCACCTCCTTGCCTTATACCTTGAGCACCAGTTCTGTGCCGCAGTGTTCTCTATAAAATCGGGAAAGCGATAGCTCCCATCTCCTATCACATGGCGCTGAGGAGTAAGTGTTCATTTCCGTAAAACAGGCAAATCAAGATGCAAATGGCTTCAGGGCTATCTAGAACATAAGCTAATGGATTCCCCAGGACACTCGTGAAATCGGCAGGATCCCCGCTTTCCAGATGAAGGAGTGGAGCGTCTGGTGGTTGCATGACACCGCCCCTGTCGCATGGGCTTGTGACTGGCCGAGCCAGGAGTGGACTGTCTGACTGCCCCAGAGGCTCAGGCCTTCTTCGGTGCAGGCTCACAGGCACCCTTCCTGGTTTCCCTGGATGCACTCCATCCTAATGCTGTGTAAACCCCTCAGCGTTTCAGAGCCATGCACTCATCCCTTTCAAGGAATAAATAAGACAGACATTCCTTTTTTGTAGGTTGAATGATTATAACAAAAACTCGCTTGACGAAAAAAGTAGCCCTGAGCTGCCGAGTAACAGAGGCAAGGATGCTGGTCCTAGAACTATTTCCTGGGAAGTCTGCAGGAGCCTTGGCCCTGGTGAAGTTTTGCCACCAAAGATCTGCCACACTTCACTTCCTGGCAGCTTAAAAGAGGTACTAAATTTGTGGACAGCCCCAGCTCCCAGTTTTAACACTTGGGCAAGTTACTTCATATCTCCGTGCGTTAAATTCCATATCCATAAAATGGGGATAATAACGAGTGTTTGTTAGAGTTGGTGGCAGGATTGTCATGAAGGAATGTTTGTGACAGTTTTGTGAGACCTTGTCATTGTTGAATCAGCATCATTATTTCCAAGGCCTTTGAAGTAACTTATTTCGGGAAAGCTAAGTCATGAGTTCCTTTTTCTCCACCAGGGATGGTTCCCCCATATACTTGGATTAAGTGCTTCCCAAGGCCATATAAGATAGAGGAGAATGCACGAGAGACTTGGGCTTGAATTCTCTGCTTTGTCATCTGATAGCTGTATGAATTCCAGCAAGTTATTTAGATTCTCTGAGCTTCCATCGTGTTTTCATTTATAAAATGGAAAATAGAAGTATTGACCTCAAAGAGTTGGTGTGGGATTCATGAAGTACCTTGCACAGCACCTAACAGACAGTGTCTTCTATGTGATGGTAGCTCTTGGCTTTGCTCTTTTTCCTGTGACCTCCTCACCCACTCAGTTCCCAGTCTTCTTGATTCTTGCTTCTAGAGCCTTGACTGCACTGTCAACACAGGTCAATGGTGGACAGAGCTATGAGGGGAGACTGAGAGGGTCCAAAGGAGCCTCTTCATGGTTTTTGCAGGTCAGACTCTGAGAGGACCTCTGGCATCCCTGCCTTTTGAAAAAATGGAGGTGCCTTTAGAAGTGGAAGAACCAAAATGCTCTAGATTTAGATGGGCAGGTCCTGGTTCTGATTCCAGCTCTGTCCCTTTGCCACTCAGCACCAGCTTGGTCTTGATGATTCTTTACCTGCTTCTCTGAGCTGCTGTCAGCTGCTAGATTTTGAGTTCCAGCCCAGTGCCCAATACGGTGGATTCCAACCCTGGTTATGCATTAGGATCACCGGGGAGCCCTTACCAAACACCCGTGCCCCAGCCCCACCCCAGAGTGCTCTCTGACAGCTGTGGCTGGGCCCCAGGTGATGCTAAGCTGCAGCCAAGATTGAGAAATGGTGCATAAAGTACAGCCTCATTAAATGTTCCTTCCCTCCCTTCTTCAAAGCATAAAGCGATCCCATATTGAGTAATTTATGTATGAGGAGGGTGACCTCATTTCTTTGAGCCATGGGACGACCGATATAGTAATCAAGGCTCCTTTCTCATCGCCTCCCTGCCTCCTCGCAAACTGGGGCATCTGGGTCAGAAAAGCGTGGCCTTCTCACTCAGCGCGTTTCCTCATTTCGACACAGTTGCGTTCCGAGTGCTGAAAAGGCCCAGCTAGCCTTTGCTTAGAGATATTCTGATATTCCTTTGACCTGGTTTTACTCCTTTTATGTATACTTCCGGGCAGAGGCCCTGCTAACCATTCACGCGCTACCTTCGCCCAGCCAGCAAGGCCTCAGGATTCCTGGGGTAGAAGAGGGTGTACCTGGTCTCGGCTCCCTGTGAAAGGGCATCCTGTGGTAGCTCTTCAGGATTGGTGCCAGAGGCTTGTCATTGCCCAAAGGCCTGGAAGCTCTGCATTTCTGGATGGTTTGGGTGATTTTTACATCTTTTAAGTAATTAATATTTGCTTGAGAAATCCTATTCAGTTGGCTGCTTTTTTTTTTTTAAGATCACTTCAAATCCACCTCAAAATAAGAAAAAAACACTGTGTTCTGCAGAGGGCTTTGAAACGTAATGTGGATAGGCACTGCCTGGGGACTGGTAAATGCAGGTTCTGTTTCAGCGGGTGGGAGGGAGGGCCTGGGATTCGGCATTTCTAATAAGCTCCCAGGAGATGCTGATGCTACTGATTCAAGTCCCACAGGTTCTAAAACCTAGATCTTTCTTCCTGCTTCCGCCGTCTCTTCCTTCTCACGTCTCCAAGTACAGGAGGAGCAGATGTGAAATGCCATAGAGCGATGGAGTCCGTGGGTTTTGTGGACCTCTTTGTCAGTATTGCGTTGTGGTGGCCTCGCTGGTGGCAGCTGCAGTGTGACAGTAGACATACAAAACAGTGGTCCTTCTCATGGTGCCGCAGAAAGATTCCAGGTCCAGGTATTCTGTTGTATTCTCCAGGCTTCTTTCTACATTCTCGCCAACACTCGTTGTTTCTTGTGCTTTTGGCTTGGCCATTCTGACTGGTGTGAGGCGGTTTCTCACCGTGGTTTTGATTTGCGTTTATTTCCCTGATGATGAGTGATGTGGACCGTCTTTTCATGTGTCTGTTGGCCATGTGTGTGTCTTCTTCGGAGAAATGTCTATTCATGTCTCCTGCCTATTTTTAAATTGGATTATTTGTTCTTTTGGCGCTGAGTTGTATACATTCTTTATATATTTTGGATACTAGCCCTTTATCAGATATGTCATTTGCAAATATCTTCTGCTCAGTAGGTTGTCTTTAGTTGTTAATGGTTTCCTTCATGGCGTGGAAGCTTTTTATCTTGATATAGTCCCAATAGTTTATTTTTGCTTTTGTTTCCCTTGCCTCAGGGGACCTATCTAGAAAAAAGTTATTATGGCCAATATCGGAGAATTACTGCCTGTGCTCTCTTCTAGGATGTTTGGTTTTAGGTCTCATCAGTAGGTCCGTAATCCATTTTGAGCTTATTTTTGTGTACAGTGTAAGAAAGTGGTCCAGTTTCACTCTTTGCATGTTGCTGTCCAGTTTGACCATAGCTCTTATTGAAGAGACTGTCTTCTTCCCCATTGCCTATTCTTGCCTCCTCCAGGCTTCTTTCATATTCTCAAACTCATTAAGCCTTGCGGTACATTATAGAATAGGTAGCGATTTTTATTACCAAAATAAGTATTACTTTGAAAATTTTATAACATTTATCATGTTTTTATTTAATGTGTTTTTTTTCTGATGGTACCAATAATACATGTAAACAATAGAAAATTTAGAAAACCTAAGATAACCCAGAGAACAAATGAAAACAACCAATAATCCTGTCATGGAGAGGTAATTCTTTCTAACACATTGGTTTTCTCTCCATTATTCTTTCTGTGTACAGCCCTACTCTCCCCCTCCCCGACTCCTCCTCCTCCCCAACCACTTGGAGCAGACCTTACACATGGTTTTGTAACCTTAATATAAATCTACCCTGTTCATCTCCCCATGCCACTGAACTTTCTCTCTGACATGACTTTTAATAGCTATGTAGTAGTCCATCATAAGATATATCATTATTTAACCAGTTTTCTATTGTTGTTTTCAATTTTTCACCACTGTAAATAATGCTGAGCTCCATGCTTTTAGGTACCTGTCTATTTTCTATCTCCCTCAGCCCAATTTCTTTACCTGAAATTACTAGTCAAAGATTTCACAGCTTTGTGGAGCTTTTGATAGGTGTTGCTAAATGGCCCTGTGGAAGGACTGAGTCTAATTTGAGTTCCTGTCCCCGTGGTAGGCATTCGATCAAGGACGTGATCAGGATTTGCATTTTATGTTGGCAGTGGTCCCTCACCCAGAATACCAGGTGTCACTGGAGAGTGTCAGNCGCTGAGTTGTATACATTCTTTATATATTTTGGATACTAGCCCTTTATCAGATATGTCATTTGCAAATATCTTCTGCTCAGTAGGTTGTCTTTAGTTGTTAATGGTTTCCTTCATGGCGTGGAAGCTTTTTATCTTGATATAGTCCCAATAGTTTATTTTTGCTTTTGTTTCCCTTGCCTCAGGGGACCTATCTAGAAAAAAGTTATTATGGCCAATATCGGAGAATTACTGCCTGTGCTCTCTTCTAGGATGTTTGGTTTTAGGTCTCATCAGTAGGTCCGTAATCCATTTTGAGCTTATTTTTGTGTACAGTGTAAGAAAGTGGTCCAGTTTCACTCTTTGCATGTTGCTGTCCAGTTTGACCATAGCTCTTATTGAAGAGACTGTCTTCTTCCCCATTGCCTATTCTTGCCTCCTCCAGGCTTCTTTCATATTCTCAAACTCATTAAGCCTTGCGGTACATTATAGAATAGGTAGCGATTTTTATTACCAAAATAAGTATTACTTTGAAAATTTTATAACATTTATCATGTTTTTATTTAATGTGTTTTTTTTCTGATGGTACCAATAATACATGTAAACAATAGAAAATTTAGAAAACCTAAGATAACCCAGAGAACAAATGAAAACAACCAATAATCCTGTCATGGAGAGGTAATTCTTTCTAACACATTGGTTTTCTCTCCATTATTCTTTCTGTGTACAGCCCTACTCTCCCCCTCCCCGACTCCTCCTCCTCCCCAACCACTTGGAGCAGACCTTACACATGGTTTTGTAACCTTAATATAAATCTACCCTGTTCATCTCCCCATGCCACTGAACTTTCTCTCTGACATGACTTTTAATAGCTATGTAGTAGTCCATCATAAGATATATCATTATTTAACCAGTTTTCTATTGTTGTTTTCAATTTTTCACCACTGTAAATAATGCTGAGCTCCATGCTTTTAGGTACCTGTCTATTTTCTATCTCCCTCAGCCCAATTTCTTTACCTGAAATTACTAGTCAAAGATTTCACAGCTTTGTGGAGCTTTTGATAGGTGTTGCTAAATGGCCCTGTGGAAGGACTGAGTCTAATTTGAGTTCCTGTCCCCGTGGTAGGCATTCGATCAAGGACGTGATCAGGATTTGCATTTTATGTTGGCAGTGGTCCCTCACCCAGAATACCAGGTGTCACTGGAGAGTGTCAGAGCAGACCACCCCCACTGGCACCGTCTCCGGGCCGGTGTGTGTGGAAGTGCTCCCCAGGGGTGAGAAGGGCGCTGGGGTTGACCCAGAGCTCATTTTGCTTCCTGGATCTGTGATGTTTCTCTGTTTTTAAAGAACGAGGGAAAGAGAGCAGAGGGTTTCAAGTATCTCCCATACTTGAAGTTCATGATTAGACTATTCCCAGAGCCCAGCCACTGTTCTCCATCTGCACTTCCACAGCCCCGGTCACAGCCCCATCTCTCCCCTGGACGGGTGTGCTCGTGGCCCTCACTGCACTCCCTGCTTCTGCCCGGCCCCCTTGCAGTTTATTCTCAACAGGAGCCAGGGCGATCCTGTTAAGACCCGCATCAGAACGTGTTGCCTCTCAGTTCAGAGCTCTGCCATGGCTCCTCATGTGCCTCGGAGTAAAGGTCGTAGTCCTTACATGACCTGTAAAGGCCTCCTTCAATGCCAGGTCTCTTCTGCATCTCTGACCTCCCCTCCTGTGCTTTGTTGAAACGTGTCAGGCCCAGTCCTGCCTCAAGGCTGTTCCCTCTGCCTGGAATATTCTTCTGTTGGACATGTACATGGCTAGCTACCTCCAGGTCCTTCCTCCAGCATCACGTTCTGACCATCCTGTTGCATCGGGTGTGACCCCCCTCCTTCCTGCCCCCAGTGTTCTAGACCTGTCTTACCCTGCTGTATATTTTCTTCTTTCTGTGGGCTTTAATACTCCGTGTTGTAATTTTAACAAGATGACACTGGCTGCTGTGTTAAGAATGACCTGAGTACGAGGGTGGGATGGGGAGGTGGGAAGGCCGGTCAAGAGCACAGCTTGCTGGCTGATTTTCTTCTGTATTATGCTTACTGATTGTGGAAATGAGGACTACTCCAATAAGATGAGAACAAGCATTGCCTCCAAGGGAGTCAGCCACCATCACTTGCCTTTGGTGAGGCTCGGTGTCAGGCAGAATGGTGGGAAAGCTTCATAGCGAAAACAAAAGCAAGCCTTGGGCAGCTTGGATTGGAGGCTGTTGGCGGGCGAAGCTGGAGGCTGGGAGCTCTATGTGATTAGTTTGGGAAGCGTATTTTGCTCGTTCTCAGTGGTCCTGAGTGGGGCTCAAATTTAAAAAGTGGGGGCAAAAAGGTAAAAAGCTGGCAGGTTGTTGGAGTGCTGACCGTTTGAGGCTGGCCACTGCAGAGGTTGGGGGGTAGAGTTCTGTTTTCATGGCTGGTCTGGCCGTCGTCTGTCTGTTTCATCTCTCATGACTATTGTAAATCTCCACTGGGCAATAGTCTTTGCCTTTTGCTCACGGTGACTCCAGGGCCTAGAACGGTGTTTGCCAATAAGAGGCTTTCAGTCTCTGTGGAATCGTGTGCGTTTGGCCTACGTTACTTCATTTAGTCCTTAAAACCAGCCTACTCTGTGGCAGGAGCCAGATGTGCACTATTGTCAGATGTCTGTTTCAGCCAAAACTTTTCATAGAAGAGGCTTAGCCTCTCCTGACCCCTGCCTGCACTGATGAATGATGCCTTGTAGCAAGCATTAATTTGGGTTCCTCGAAGGAGAATTTGCCTTCATAACCTACCCCTGAAGGTGGGACAAAGGGTGGGTGGGAAATTCATTCTACTCTGAAGTTTGGTGATGGTCTCAGGTATCAAAGCAGGTTTCTGAGGCCCCCATATTCAGACGTGTGTGTGTGTGTGTGTGTGTGTGTGTGTGTGTGTGTGCATGCCTCTAATTTATAGTACATTCTTGGAACATTTCAAGTTAAACTGTTGCCATGGTAACTCTCATGGTTGTCATTCTTGATTTGTTGTTGTCACCCGTCTCAGTTTCCCATCTCCTTAATAATCAGGGAATTAAATTCACTTGTTCAGAAGTGGACCCCAGAGACAGGGAGGCAGAAGCCAAAGAGAGGATGTGATGTGGGGAAGGCCAGCAGGTGTCACAGAGCTCATATCAAAAGGGGAGCCAGGTCTCTGTGAACAGACCCTGCCATCTAAGTAGGACATTGGATCCCTGCTATGTACTGAGCTCCCTACTGTGTGCTGAACATAGCCACTCTGCCAGGCTGACCTGTGCTGCCCCATCACCAAACTATGTGAGCAGCAGGGGCAGGATTTGTCGGGATCCTTCTGGCTCTAAGGCTGTGTTCCTATATCTCACCATTGCAGGAGTCAGGAAAACATGACCAGTCTCTTAGATGCTAACCACAGTCTTTCCCCAAGGGCTCCAGAGGCTAAGGTAGGCGGAGATGGGGTGGAGAGCTGGCTTTATTTCAGCATCAGGAAGAACATTCTCCCCAGTACTGTTCTGCCTGTGGAGGGAGTGAGTCCCCCATCGTGGGAGGTGTGCAAGCAGGGGGCTGTTAGAATATCGAGGAGAAGCTTCCTGCAGGAGGTGGGAAGTTGGACTCACTGTCCCGTTTAAAGATTCAGNTGTCCCGTTTACAGAATGGCTGGCTCCCTTGGGTGGGGCTGGTTATCCAGATCCTTGGCACCATTGTTAAGTATACTGGTGAATCAGTCTGTAAGAGCTCGCTCAGTGAGCTCGGCCCCAGAGTAGGTACCATTCAGGACAGGAGGGCAGGAGAGTCCACTCGGACCTCCAGGCACTTAGGATGCGGTTCTGAGTTATTACCATACATGAATTGAAGACTGACTGAAAATCGTGGCTGGGCCACCTCTAGACATTGTCAGCTTTGGCACCATTGACCAGATAATTGTTGCGGGGTGCTGTCCTTGCTTGAGACCCACTGTGCTGGCTTGTGTGACCTTGGGCAGATTAAACAAGCTCCAAGTCTTGGTTCCCTCCTCTTCAATGTGGAGTAACCATACCTGCTTTCCCAGTGAAGTGGAGTAACATTCGCTGACGTTCTAGCGCAGAGCTGGGCACGAAGGAGACACATGTGAGAACGAACTCTCACACCAGGCTGGACTGGAGGAGCCAAGGGAGGATTTAAAGAGCAAGAAGTGTTTGGCGTTGGACTTGATGGATGAGATTGTGTTTTCTGAAAGGACAAGAAATGTGACCTTCCTCTACTCTTCCAGGCTCCCTCGCCTTTGCTGATCCCTCCCTATTCTCTCCTAGATGCGGGGGGGGGGGGGCAAAGAAACTCTCTGAGACCCTGGGCTGCTAGAAGCAGTAGGTTTGGTTCTGGCTCCCACTAAATTGTCCCTGTACCTCGTGCTCTGGGCACACGCACAGACTTGCCCCCGTACCTGGAGCGGACCAACAGCAGGCCCTCTTTCCCTGTCTTGTTAAGTGGGACTTGCAAATTTGTTTCCCTGCAGCTCCCTTGCAAGAAAAAATGCACCGACTAAGCATTCAGATCTGGCTTGGACGTGACAGGAGCTACAAATGTAGCTGAATATTTCATGAAGACCTTTTCGTATCACATGTTCTGCTTTTAGGGAGGGCCGAGGGGAGAGAGCACAGGCTTGGGAGTCAGACCGTCTCGGTCTGAGCCCTGACTCCTCAGTGGAACTTTGTGGGGGACGTCTCTTAACTTCCCAGGGCCTCGGTTTCCTCAACTGTGAAGTGGAGAGGCTTGCAGCTAACTTGGGGTTTGTTTTAAGGGCTGTAGACAGTAATAGAGGTAAAGCACGTGGCAGAGTGCCTGGCACATAAGCTTTGTAAACGTTAGCTCTCTAGTAGGATTCTTTGGGTTCTTTTCCTAGAATTTGTGCTTTTAGGAATAGCATAGTCCTTCTGGGTGACACAGGCCAATGGCACGGGCCTCCTAGGGGGATTGATTGGGCAGAGGGCAGCCTATCAGTCTGCTCCCTTGAACCTAAGCTTTGGGATCTGGTCCAGCATCCTTGAAGAGCTCCCCAGTTGGTCCCCGTCAGCAGGCAGGATGTAGAGAATTCTCTCTGCTCCAGTAGCCCAGCCGAGCATACTGTCAATTCAAAAATAAACCAGTCTATCCAAAGGCGGGTTTAAAATACAGAGGTGACAAGCAAATTCCTGCCTTGCCTTTGTACAAAGATGACTAATTTGAAGAGCCAAAACAGAAGCCTGATGAGGTTCCCCTGCCCCAGGCCCCGTCCCAGCCTCAGGCCCGTCCCTAGCTCCTCCTGTTCCTACCGGGAGCCGAGGTTGCTGTAATGAAAACAAGAGGAGTGTGGTGTTTTGTAACTATTTTTATACCTACATCAGACTTGATGTTAGTGCTTCTGAATTATTGAACATTTTTCTTTCTCAGCTGCCCTCTCCAGCTAGTTTCTCTCTCGGGGCAGAGGGAGTTGTTATGTAGGAAACAGTGGAGGCAGACAATTTGACTGCAGGGCTCCTGCTTTCCTTGCAGGGGAATGACTTTATTAGCTGTCCTGTTATGAACTAGGGGCCTCATATTAAACTTAGGTGGCAGGTATTGTCTCTGTTTAACAGACAGAAAATGGAGGCTCAGAGAAGTTAAGTAACTTGCCTAAGACCACACAGCAGGAAGTGAGGGAGTTCGCATTCAAACCTAGGTCTTTCTGACTATAGCTGGCGCTGCTTCTCCTGAGATGGGTTCTTTCCTCTACTCACCTTTACCTCTTGTGTGTGTGTGTGTGTGTGTGTGTGTGTGTGTATAGGCTAGCTCCACCTGTTAGCCTGCCAGACACAGAATCAAATCACCTCCAAACCATGTGTATGTGGGGGGGGGGGGGGGGGGGGGGTGGAATGGAAGTGGGAAGAAGGACCTCAGGGGCGGAGAAATGAGAAGCAGGGATGAAGGAATCTTTGGGTCCAATTGCTGTATATTGGAATAATGGGAAAACTGTCGATGCTTTTAGTAAGAGGTCCTTTGAGTGCACTTTGCAGGCCCTGAGGCATTTTGACACCACTCAGTCAGCACCACCTGTGGGGTGAGAGCCCCTCCCTCACAGTCCAGCCATTTCTTTAAAGTGGTATCTGCACTTTGGGCCTCTTTGAAGGGGGTGATGATTGGCAGCTCTAAATCACCCTGGACAACGGGAGGGAATGAACTAGACTCTTATCATCTGCCTCTCGTAATTAAAGTCCATCATAGACTTTTAATGGATATTTTGAACTCGACATCCAGGCTTGAAAGGAATCCTGCTGTAGATTGAGATCAAGTCTCCCTGCAGAGGCACTGTCTCATTGATATCTGTTTTTATTTCAGAGCTGGGGAAGATTACACATTTTCCATATTCTGTTCCTTTAGCACCTATTTAATTATTGGTGACCTCAAGATGACTTGCTTCCAAGCATTTTAAACTCCTCATTCTACCTTGGTGAAAACCCTGGTGGAATTATCGAATGAACTCTCTGGGAGATAGGCTTCTGAAAATCAGCCGGGGACACTTATTTCAAAAGTGCCCGTCATTATGGTATCAATAAAATGCACTGGAATAAAGCAGTTGTTAGTAATGTTAATAACAGCTGTATTTTGATAGCAATGCACTTTATGACTGTATCAAGTGATATCGCATTCCGTTAAATAAAGTAATATTTGACACAGGCAAATTCCTCGATATTAAATCCCAGATAGCTGTATGAAATACTGGGCCTCCTTCACATATATATGTATTAAAGCAGCCCTGCCATGTTTTTTCTAGATGACTCTATTTATGAAAACTTTCAGACTAGGTAATGGAAAGACATTCCAAGAAGGCTTCTTATGGGAAATAATCTGATGTAAAGTTTTATGAGCATTTAAAAAAATGACCAGGGTATTTTCAAATATCTCGGCTTGTGATTTTGCGAAGAGGAGAGAGGAGGGAGAGTCACATTTGAAAGACACCAACCATGTGCCAGAAGCTTCTAGGCATGCCTCGTCTCACCTAAGGCACACACAAGCTCTATGGAAGTAGACACTGTCAGCCCACTTTTCATTTATGCAACATTGAGGCTCTGGAAGTTTAAGTAACATCCCTATGGCTACACTGCTGATAGAATTAGCACTGAATCTGGATTTATCTGGAGTGCATGCTGTTACCTCTGCCCCATATTGGCTTCTAGGACTGGATTTCAAGTGGTTTTTCCCCATATTGCATATGTATGCATGGGTATCAGGGGATGTGGAGGGGCATAAAAGCTTTATTTTTCCCATGGGAGAGAAGAACCTCAAAAAAACCTGGTTTGTGTCCAAGTAAGTTTGAGAGATGCCAAATTGGACAAGTTAAATGTGTTCTTGCACTGCAGGAGTTCTCAGAGCCTTTCCCAATGCCAGTGTGAATCTCCAAGAGAGATAAATAGCACACATGAGTTCCCAAACTTCCAGCAAGAGAGTTAAAAAAAAAAAATTTGCAGAACATCTCCTACGAGCAGCGTCACTTCCAAAACTCTTTAGGAAGTGCTGACTCCATAGGTTACTGAACGGGCAGGGTTATGATCGCTGTCCCCGTCTTAGAGAGGGGGTCAGTGCAGAAGACTGCGGCGGCTCCCACTGCTACTCTTCTTGGGTATTCTGACTATCTCCGTTTCAGTTATCCTTTTGAGGTTTTAGTCACACAGATACCAGGAATGGCTCTTTGTTCCAACCTTTCCCAACCTATTTTATTGGAAACATCAAAGAATTTAAATACAAAGGATAAGGATTTAACATTTTCTTGTATGTTAAGTCATCAGGAGACAGAAAACCTTTACCTTGCATTGTGAGAAGGATTTGCATTGTTGAAAGAGCTAAAAGACAAAGATAAGCTTTTAAAATCATATATGGAACAAACAGAACACAGTGGGTTGGAATCAAAATATTTAAATCTGTCTTATTCCATTAAGGGAACTAAAAAAAATGGTTTCTCATATTTTTTCTCTCTCTGCTCTTCTCTCATTTGTGTGTGTGTGTGTGTGTGTGTGCGCACACGCGCGCACACACACACACACACACACACTATCACTCAAGAAGTCTCATACCCTGAACTCCCACACCTTGGATCTGGAAGGAAACTGAGGGATAATTTGGCTCACCTGTGTGGCCGGAGAAACTGAGGACTCAGAGGAGGAAGGGCCTTGCCTCAACCCACAAAACTAGTTATCTCATGGGAGATCAGGCCAAGGTGTGGAGACAGGGATAGTGTCTAACACGTTTGAAGCCCTACTGTGTGGCTGAGCCTAATCTCCTCACAACCAACCCAGAAGAGGGGTATTATCTTGGCTTCCATTTGAGGAGATGAATTGGGAAATGTTCGGCGACACGGCCCACGGTGGGTAACTGGCCATTCTGTGGGATTTAAACCCACTGCAAAATCCATAACACATCCTAAGTCTGGAACTGCTTGTCTTCTAATGAGGCAGGAGGGATCCCGTCTGTCCTTGTGCGGTGGTTGCTGTGGGTACCGTTCTGAACATGGAGGAAAGGAGCAGGATGCGTACCTGTGGGCGTGAGCTGCTCTGCTTCCTTGTTCCCCACTGCTCGGCTGGCTTATAAGCATTGGAATGAGTCACAGAGCAGACAAAGGCCACTGACTCAGCTCAGAGAGGGAGGTGCCCTTGGTTCTTAATTCCACATCGCCATTTGCCGTGGTGGTTTCTAATTCTTTAAAAAGCCAGGTAGGTTTTTAGCTCCTCAACTGATTTAGATGTGAGTTTGTCCTGAAGGCAGGGGAATGGCTCAGCTGCCACCCATGGGCTTCCTTCTGTCCTCGGTTTTGCACCTTTCTAAGCTAAGCCGATTGTAAATATGGCCTGGAATTAAACAATCCAACGAGTTTGGCTTCCTTGTAGGCAGGACCTAGAGGGGCCACACATGCATTCAGGTGATGCACCATTGCTAGATGCTTCTTTGGGATTCCTTTTTGGGAATCGGGGAATTCAGTCACTCATCACAGGGTTTTTCAGTTGGTATTTGTCTAGAATGTCCAATAAGCCGGACACTGTGGTGGCCAGGTCAGGGAACTCGACAACCCCAGCCAGCCTTCAGGATGTTGCCGTGCGTTGGAAGCACAGCTGCGTGAAAGAGTGACTGAAGAGGTGTGTGAATGTGGAGGGAGGCCTCCGAGAGGGTCAGCCTCCTCTGTATGGGAAGGTGTCACCAGGGAGTTGGGGCTCGCACTGTGTTGAAGGGTGATCAGAGTTAGGCGGGGTCACAGTTGAGAACTTCCAAGTGGTGGAAACTGCATCTACAGATACTTAGGAAAATGGGCAATCAAGTTATTTCAGCTGGCCCCGAGCAGAGGACATTATATTGGGTGATGAAGTGGTATGAGGGAGAATAGATTGGAAGAGGTTCATAAGAGGCAACATTGACCTTCAGAGCGAGCTCATAAGCCACATGGTCGTCTGTGTCTCATCAGGTAGGAGTGGCATCTTGCAGCCCGATGTTCTCCGTGTTCCCCATATTGCAGTCCCAGTGTCTTTTGCTTATTTAGGGAAATCAATTGCACCTTAAAGAAGCAGATTTACCACCATTGAATAGGCGTCTTCCAACAGATATTCTAGACTGATACTTTTCAGTAAAAGTGTCTACCGTGATAGAAATGTCCTATATGTGTGCTCTCCAGGATAGTAGCCATTAGTCTCATGCTGCTGTTGGGTCCTTAAAATGTAGCTAGAATAGGGGCGCCTGGGTGGCTCAGTCGTTAAGCGTCTGCCTTCGGCTCAGGGCGTGATCCCGGCGTTCTGGGATCGAGCCCCACATCGGGCTCCTCTGCTGGGAGCCTGCTTCTTCCTCTCCCACTCCCCCTGCTTGTGTTCCCTCTCTCGCTGCCTGTTTCTCTCTCTGTCAAATAAATAAATAAAGTCTTTAAAAAAAAATGTGGCTAGAATAGATCTGTATCTATTTTATTATACTATTTATATTGTTGTATTATTTAATATGCATAGATATTTACCATATTTATATGTTTGCTTTTTTAAAAAGAGATTTTATTTTAGAGAGAGAGTGTGCAAACAGGGGGAGGGGCAGACGGAGAAGGAGGGGGGATCTCAAGCTGACTCGCCGCTGAGTGCGGAGCAAGATGTGGGGCTCTGTCTCACAATCCTGAGATCACGACCTGAGCCAAAGTCAAGAGTTGAGTCGGATGCTTCACCAAAAGAGCCCCAGGCCCCACCAGAGGGGCTTGCTTTCTATTGTGCAGTGCTGGGTGGTGGGAGAAAGCCTAGGAGCCCATTGCTGCTGCAGACATTTTGGGAGATATGCAGTGGGAGAAGGAACTCCCTGGAGGGAGGCACCCCAGCCAGGGAGAGTGTGGGTAAGGGGTAGCCATTTCTGCCTGGGGACCAACAGAGTAAGGGTGTGGAGAGAAGAGACCTTCTTCTTAATGGACTCTGAGAGTTGAGGTGTTTTCCAAGTAGGGGTGGGGAGGGGATGTGGAAAGACTCTCCAGGCAGAGGAGAGCATACAGGAAAAAGGACGGAAGCTCTGGGAAAGGATATCCACCAGGGAATTGGGGCAGGGTGAGGTGGCCTCAGGAAGAAGGGGGGCCGCTGGGGAGCTTGGACTTGATTCCGATGGTGCAAGGCAGCTATGTATAGATGACGTCACATTGTGAGGGTCCCCAGCAGAGTCACGCATCATCTGGGATGGCGGGAGGCGTGAATACTGTTCTTCGAAGGGCTGCATAATTCTGTAGTCATGGAACTTAAATACCATAGTTCAAAGCCAAGATTTTAAATTAAAATGCAGACTTGAAATTTCTTATACTTAGGTAGAGCTCTCCTCATTATATTGTCATGTTTACTGCCACTCTTGCATTTGGTGTTTCCTGCACATAATGACGGCCAACAGCATCCTGGCTCTGGAGGGCGTATTAGGGAACAGTCCCCAGGAGACACTGACAGCCCAGAGAGGCTGCTAGTCTGCTCATAGTTGCTCAGCTTTCCCTTGCACCTTAAGGCTAGAATTTCATCTCTGGGCTAGAGAAAACTCCAGACAGACTTCCAACGCTTTCATAAGAGTCAACATCTGGAAATACACTTGCCTTTGAAGAGCAAAATAAAGTTCTTTTAAAAGGTTCCTTCAGCACAATTAAACGTTGACTTTCTTGTCCCAGCCTTTGGATTTGAGTCTCTCAGTTAACTACTGTCCAGATATCTGTTTTGCTTTTAATATTATGCAGTATTGATATATTGATCAGAGCCTCAGCCACAGTGTATCTTGGCTAAACTGTCCTATGTCCCTAGCAAATAAGAATGACCGTGTGAGTGGCAAGAAAGTGTCAATGTTGCATTTGTCTGCAGTGTCAGTCTTTGTCGTTGTTGTTGTTGCTACAGTTTGGTTACGCTCCAGAGTCCGCCAGCGCCTAGGATATAAAATGCCTAGGATATATCAAGACCAGTGTTGGTGGCAGGCGCACCCATACCATCCAGAGTGTAGAACAGAGCCCTAGAATGGAAATTGGCCCTGCCGCTAACTAACTGTGACAGGGGGCAAAGCACCTGACCTCACGGAGTCTCAGTGTCCCATCTGTAGAGCTGGATCTTAATGCCATCCTCATTAGGTTGCTAGGAATGTGACAAGATGCGGATATAAAATTCACAGCATCCTCTCTGTCACAGAAGAGGGCAACAATTTAATAAATGGAAACTGGCACTATTATCTTTATGAAATTTTCATGTCATAGTTAAAGATGTAAAGAAAAAAACAAGCAACAAAAGGATGCTTAACATCATTAGTCATCAGGGAAATGAAAAGTAAAACCACAGTCAGAGGGGCGCCTGAGTGACTCAGTCAGTGAAGTGTCTGCCTTCGGCTCAGGTCATGATCCCAGGGTCCTGGGATCGAGTCCAGGCTGCTTGCTCAGCCGGGAGCCTACTTCTCCCTCTCCAAGTGCCCTCCCCCCGCTCGTGTGCGCTCTCTCTGTCTCTCTCTGTCTCACCTGCTCTCTCTCAAATAAATAAATAAAATACTAAAAAAAGGAAAAAAACACAATAAGATATGCCTTCAAACACACTTGAGTGCCTAAAAATGAAAAGACTGATCATAGTGAGTGTTGGTGAGGATATGGGGCAGCAGAAATGTAAAATGGTCCTACTACTTTGGAGCACAGTTTGGCAGCTTCGTATAAGTTAAATACACTCCTAGATTATGATGCATCCATTCTACTCCTATGTACTTACCCCAGAGAAATGAAAGCATATTTACGTATAAAGCCCTGTACAGGAATGGTTACAAAGGCTTCACTGGTAACAGCCAAAACCTGTAAATGATCCAAATACCTATCGACAGGTGAATGGGTGAACAAAATGCAGTGTATCCATACAATGAAACACTACCCAACAATAAAAATGGAAAGGATTCTTGATAAACCCAACAACATGGATCAGTCTCCAAATAATTATACTGAATGAAAAAAAGCCAGACAAAAAAAAAAGAATATGTGCCATCCGATTCCATTTACATGAAATTCGAGGACAGCGCCAAGTAATATATTGTGATAGAAAGCAGGGAAATGGTTGCAAGGTTTTTTTTGGGGGGGGGCGATGGATCTCTTCACTGTCTTGATTGTAGTGATAGTCTCATAGTTGTATGCTGATGATCTGAACTCATCAAGTTGCACAATTTAGACACGTACAGTTTTGTAGATCAGCTATCGCTCAATTAAGTTTTTTTTTAAGTTAATGTCCACTACAAGACAAGACACATAGCATACTCATTAACAGGGGTTTGTTGACTAGATGATGAGTTAGCTCCAGATGCTACCATAGTGAATGGAGTTTTAGACTCCTTGCCCTACCGCTCAGGGTCACCTTGGGCAAGTGACTTATCCTGTCTGAGCTGCAGTTTTCCATATGATGAACCCATGCCGCTCCCCTGCTGTGGTTCACACAGACCCACGGCATGGAGTCCAGCACATTGTGGGTGCCCCAAATTGCTCCTTGTAATGATAGTACTGTTATGTAGAGTTAGATACCCCAAACCAACTACAAACCGATGAAAATTCCCATGAACCAACCTGAATGAAAACCGAAATGCTCTGCCTTCCTCGGGGCATAGAAATGAGCGCTTCCATCGTGCTCTAGAACAGTCTGTTCCCTTTGGTGGATTAAGCATGCTTTCATTTCACAGATACGGTTCCATTCAACAAACATTCTTTGAGGATTGGGAGAACTTCCCAAAGAAAGTGACAAATCATAGAGTCTTAGAATTGTGTGACGCTGGAACAGCCTCTTATCCAACACAGTAATTGTTACAAGGATGACCATTGAGGATGGTGAAGGAAGGTGCCTTGTCCAGGGTCATAAAGTGGGGTCAGGAGTAAGCTAGTTCTCCTGGCCTCCCAGCCAGCATGCTTGTCTATGCACCATGTGTCCTGCCCTCTAAGCCAGAGAGCATTTCTCCAGTGGCAAGGTCAGCTGAGGCTGTGTCTAAATGATCAGAATTAGCAGATTCTGAAAGAGGACATTTTCTGCCCAAGTCTTAGATTCAGGGAGCTCAGCGGGCAGCGGGCCAAGGTTTTGACATTCCTGGCCCATGACCCAGGCAGGACTCTGGTTGGGTTCCATCTCTCTACTCAGAGCCTTCGTCTCTGCTGTGTGTTTCAGATCCATTTATATAAGATTGCTTTGGGAATGTCTGTTAAAAAAAAAAAAATCGAAGAGCCAGTTGTGTGTTTATTGCTTTGGCCATACCATGTAGGGCTAAACGAGTTACATCTATTTCCAGTGGCAAGCAGCTTGGAAAAGTAAATTCTTGGAGGCCCAATTCCAGAAGATTGACACAAGAACCTTTCGACAGAGCATGGAGACCCCTTCATGCATTCCAGGCTCAGCATCTCTTACTTGTGGACACAGGCAGTCACAAGGAAAACTCAGAGGGCATCGCAACAGCCATTCTTTCTCCTGGTCCTGGTCTCACCCGATGGGGCTTCGAGGCAGCATTAGAATACTCCTGGGTAACAGTAAGGAAAGGGAGGACTCCGAGAAGTTCGGTGGGTTCTCTCAATCACCAGTTCTGAGCAGCAGGCTTGGAGCCCGTGTCTTCCGGTGTATCCCGGCTCTCTGCTGGCCAGGTCGGCTAGCCTGGGATTTCTCTTAGGGCTTTGAGCTCGAAGGAAATGCCTTCCAGTGAGTGTGTACCCGTGTGTGTTGTATGCATGCATATGTTTGGATGTGTGCATGGGTGATGGGGTACAGGGCAGGGCCAAGGGATTTTCCCCCTCCAAAACCAAAGTCAAGTTGACTTTGGAATATGGAGTTGAATTATATGTATCTTGTGTTTCTGCACCTCTTTTTTCCAGTTCCCAATGTAGGATGCATGAACAAGCTCTATATAGAGCCGTAGGAATCGATCTTTCTTTTTCTTAAAATATTTGCCATAAAGCTTCATCCTCCTGTGTGTGTGTGTGTGTGTGTGTGTGTGTGTGTGTGTGTGTAGATATCTATTTTTCTCCGTTTTTTGCAGACGTGATTTTTTGGTAAATACTTCAGCATGCCTCTAAAAATAAGGACTTTCTTCTACATAACCATGATATGCTATTTATAACTAAGAAAATTAATAATTTACAGTTGTTATTGTCCAAAAAATGTCTTCATGGCTTTTTTTTTTCCTCCTCAGCTAGGATCCAAACAAAATTTATGCATCACATTTGGTTTGTATGTTGAACCAACATTCTTAATAAGCAGTCTTCATGAGCTGGAATCATCTCCAAATTAGAGTAAAAAGCCCTCTGCAGCTGAGGCAGCTGTTTGGGACTGGCCGTGAAGGTCCCCTGGGAATATCTGTGCCTCCCCTGTGAGGTCTGCTGACCAATCAGAGGAAGGAGTTGGAATCACTGTGTCAGGATGGAGATCTCAGGGAGGCAGGGAAAGGCAGAGTGATCTAGCTTCCTGTCAGCAAGGCTCTGGATTCCACGGCGGCTAGAACCAGAGTCACCTGAGCCCGTGGCCAGCTATTCAGGAAGCAGGGAGTTGCCAAAGGAGTTACAAGCAGCCTGAAGTGTGAGCCCATGTCAGCTGGCCTTGGAAACAGGGGACAGTTGCCAGGGGGTTTGGGAACCCTACATAAAATAGGACCAGATTTGGAACACAGGAGTCCTGAAATGTGTGTTTCTGCTCTGATTTCTTTTTCTGCTTCTCATTTCTGCTTCTCATTTCTATTTTTTGGTTGTATACCTTTGAAAATGAACATGTCATTGCAGGCATCTGGAGATTTTTTTTTTTTTTCCTGTAGCCATTCGATGGCCATATGTTATTATAACATGGTTAAGACAGTATAACTGATACTTGACTAAGGCACCCACTGCTGATCCCTCCAGTGCTACCCCCTTGCCTTTGTCACGTGGTGCCCCGAGCCGTGTCCCCATCCCCTCTGGACTGAGCGCTGTTTAGAGTTGCGGCCTCAGTGCTGATACAGTACCTGTCTGTGCACAGAGAAGATGTTCATCAAATACACCGCAATGGCCCAGAGTTCGAATTGCTGCAATCAGCCAGAACATTATGGGAGCGCATAGAAGACCAAATGAACAAAGGGGTGCATGCTTGAAAATATGACAATTAGATATGTTTTCCAGAAGGTTTGTACTAGGGAGTTATTGGGAGATATGATAAGTATTTATTTATTTGATAAATACTTAAGTGCTTACACAACAGCACTGTTTTAAGTGCTTTAAAAATAACTCAATTCATTTTCTTACGACCCTCTGAGGTAAGGACTGGTATTTTTCCTACCTTACGTCTGAGGAAGCCGAAGCCTAGAAAAGTTAAGGGATTAGTCCAAGGTCACGTGGCTAGTGAGGCAGAGCCAGGACTTGACCTCAGGTAATCTGGTCCCGAGTCCCCTCTCTGCCATTTCACTGTGTTGAGTGGGTTTGGGTGTCCCAGGATCGGGGAAATCACTGCAGTAACCCTAAGCTGCTTACCATGGATGGCAGGAAGGCTGTCAAGGCCAGGTGGCAGAGGGCCTGCCCCCTGGCTTGGCCATCTTGAAGAAGCAAGGCACCTTTGCCACTTGTGGGGCCTGATGCTTTCCATCCTGTTGCGTGCCCTTGTGGGGCAGGATTTCAGTGAGCGTGGCTGCCTTTTCTGAGAATGCTGCTGGGCTTGACTAACTGGGTCTACGTTGCTAATAGAGTTGGGAAGACTGTGTCCTCTTGCGGTGTTTAAGAGGTCTTCAGGCGGTCACAGTGGCCGTGCCAGTCCACCTGTCCCTCCTCGTGACCCAGCCTGGTCACAGGGCCTGATCCACCAGCTAGCAGGCCAAGCCAGTGGACCTCTGTTGTGCATTGCTGGAGCCAAACAGAGCTGCTGCTCCTTGGGGCTCCCCTGCAAAGCTGGGGTCCGGGGGTCCTGGCTCCCACTGGCATGGAATTCCCTCTCGAAGGTGAATGTTTGTTTGTTGGTGTTCGGTCCTGCCGTTTGGTGGTTTGAAGGGCTGCAGATGCTTTCTTTTCCATGTTGCCAGAGCTGACACAGGACCATCCGAGGAGCAGCTTTCCTGAGTTGGAAGGGAGGTAAAACACCTCATCGACCCCTGTTGCGGCTTTGATCCCTGCCGTTGAACAAATCTTTCCTGAGCCTTATAGCAGTGCCTGGAGAGGAGATGAAGAAAACCTCAGGGAGCTTACAGCATAGTGGGTGCTCCTCCCTCCTGCCTTTTGTGAAGGGAAAAACGGGAGAGGCAGAGGGCTGCTCCAGGAAGCCCTGGGAAAGCAGCCACCAACGGGGGAGAAGCGGGGCCCCTGGAAGCTGACCCAGGAAGGATAGTGTCTTTTCAGGGCGGCTTAGCCTCTGGATCAGACACACCCAGGTTCGAGTCTTGGTTTCACTGCTTATTCACTCTGCAGTGGAGAGCAAATGGCTTCATATCTCTGGGCCTCAGTTTCCTCAGCTGAAATTGGGCTAACAGTTCCTACTTCAAAGGGCCTGCCTAGGCCAGTGTCCAGGGCACTGCATTGCATTTCAGGGAACTTAAGTAAGAAGGGGCCGTGCTGCACTGGGGTGAATGTCCCCAGCAGGCCCTTAGGGCATTCCTGGGTCTCAGCCATGCAGCCTCTGGAGTTCACTAGGACCCTGACGAAGGCAGTGGGGCCTGGAGAGGAGGGAGGGCTTAGGAGTCAGGCAGGCTCCCCATCCTCCTAGCACTCAGGCTTTGGGCAATCATCTACCATCTCTGCGCCTCACTTTCCCTGACTGTGAAATGGCCAACTGGCCTACACGGTCAGGACCTGCCTGGAAGTGCTTACTGCGTGGAGGTAGGAAGTAGGAGACAATGTGGACTATGAGTGTTGATGGTGTAATGTAGTGACTCCACCCACTAGCATGCATGTGTGTGCACGTGCGTGTGTGCGTGTGCACGAAGGGACGGGGTGATTACCAAGGGAGAGGGGCAGAGGCGCCAGGCTTGGAGAGACGTGTTCAAAGTCTTCCTTCTCTCTACGGAGCATAGGACCTATTCTGGAGCCTGAGACAGAAGAAAAGAGGAAGAAACAGGATGAAAGGCACTCATACTGACTGAATGTCTGCCGTGTTCCAGGCACTGTACATCTCTAAGCTTATAGCCTTTGCTGTACATCTGTTAGGCAGGTAGTACTCTTCCCTGTTTTCAGATGGTCTCAAGGACAATCAGAGAAGGCAAATGATTTACCCAAAGTCATACAGCTCTCTGATTTCCAAATCCCTTTCCATGAAAGCTCTCTGCCTGTTCATGGATACGCATTAGGACAGGACTCTATTTTGAGAAAGAACGGGAGTTGATACCAAGAGGTGAGAGTGTAATCCTGTTTATATAAACTGTTCCAAGAGGAAGCCATTTCCAAATTGCAAACACTTACTCATTTCGCCAGTTAATATTTGTTGAGCACCAGGCAGGCACAGTGCCAGGTGGTGGGGATGGAGCAGACCCAGGCCCTGTCCTGGCGAGGGAAAGGAAGATGAGAAAATGAATCGGAGGGTGGTCAGAAAGGAAGTTAGACAGCGTGCTATGAGAAACAAGGACTGGAGGAGGGAGGGGCACTGAGATAATGTCTTGGTTTGGGTTCTCCCCAAAGAGACCCAGAGGAAAGGATGTGGATATAAATAGTTTGTGAGGTGATTCCAGGAGGCATGACAAGGGAGCAGGGAAGGGAGACGCCAAAGGGAGGAAAGCTAATAGAGTGTTCATGACCCGTCACCCCTGTAGGCAGCAGACCAGCTCCGTCCTGCGAGGACCCCTGGAGAGACACTGAAGCACTTGCCGGACCCCTGTTCCATCAGGTGGCAAGAAAGCTGGGGGGTCCCTCTACCAACTTATGCTCCTCATTGCTTGTGGATTGCTTCCAGGGATGTTAACTTCCAGGTGCTTCCACCCTGCCCCATGAAAGCGTTTCCATGGCCAGTTTCCAGCGAGTGCCTGACCTGAGATGCAAAGGCTTCATGGTGTGGGGACTGTCCACGGAAGCTGCAGCAGGTTGAGGGGATCCGTTGTGTCTGCTACAGACGGCATGGTCAGAGGGGCAGCATCTGAGCGAGCTGAGACTGGAATGGAAGGGGATGGTTCTGAAGGAGCCAGGGGGCTTACAACCAGAATGCTTCCTTGAGCCATTCTTCCACACTGCTCTGTGGCAACCTGAACTGTCAAGGGCAAAGGCTCAATAGCCAAGGCCAGGTGCAGATCGCTGGCCAGGCTGGGTCTCTCTCTCCTCTGACCCCTCTCTCTGAGTCACAAAAATAGGCTAACTCTTCTTTAGCCAAAGATCTCACAAATGGCCTTAGAAATAGACCATCATTAGATGACTTAGGTCCTGCTCAGTCATACCAGGATCCAGCTTTCAATGCTGCAGATACCCACAGAACAGCTCGAAACGTGTCCTGGCTGTCACCACTCGCCACACTGCTGTATTTAGCCCCGAGGCCAATTTCCAGCCCTTAATATATTCTGCTTTTTCTGGAAGAGAAGCTCACAACAAGATTTGTCTCTGCGGCTTACTTTAAAACCAACAACAACAACNGCTCACAACAAGATTTGTCTCTGCGGCTTACTGTAAAACCAACAACAACAACACACACACACACACACACACACACACACACACGTACACACACAATATCCCCCACAGATGACACTTTATGAATCAGGCAGAGGAAGATAAAAAGGACTACTTAATACTTCCCATTTATTCCATTCAACCGTCAAGTGCTTTACAAAGCCCATGCAATTATATTGTTATTTTATAGTTATTAATCCTGCCCTGAGCTCCCCCCAAAGCCCCCATGTGTGCAGGCATCTCTGGTTTTGCCTACAAGCCGTCCGCGAGTTTCTTCTGTGCCCCACAATGCTGCCCCCGCAGATGGTGGTACCGGGCCGGAGCGGCCTTTCCTGAGCTGCCAGCATTTGACTTAAATGCGTTTCCCATCACGTACATCTTCCTTTCTTACCTGGCACCATTTTCTCACATCTATATGCATAGAAGAGACTAGCATGATTATTTGGGACGAAATATCACTATCCTCCAAAATCCAGTTTTGTTCCTTTCTCTTTTGAATAGTGCGTTCTGTGGAGAACTATGCATTCTCTCCTGTGAATCATGTATCAGGGACCCAATTTATTGAGTACCTACTACGTCCCAGGTGTTTGGCGGACCATGCACATAATTTCATTTAATGTAATTGTTACAATGCCCTTCTCCAACCCAACAGTGTTATTCTCCTTGATGGAAGCAGAGCTTTGCCTCTGTGACTCGCCCAAGATCACATATAAAGCAAGGGGAAAAATCAGGCAGAGGAAGGATTGGACTCTGACCTCCTTGGATTCTGACCCAAGTCTGTCTAATTTTAACGCCCGCGATCCCCAAATCAGGTGGTTCTCAAAGTGTGGTCTCCAGACCAGCAGCATCAGCATCACCTGAGACCTCGTTAGAAATGCAGATTCTCAGGGTCCCCTCTAGATGTGACCAATGGCAAATGACAAACTNGACGAACGCTAAGGGGTGGGGTCCCACCCTTTAGGTGATTCTGGTACAGTCCAAAGCTGGGGAAACACTGTCATCAGCCATTTGGTAACTACTTATATGTGGTTACACTTTGGAGGAGCTGTGAAATTTCCTCTTCTCTTTGTCAGTGTAATTAAAGTGAGGAAAATTCCAACAAACATTTATTTTTTCTCTAGTAAGTATGCCTTTCAAATTTGGAAGGGTCTAAACTCTCAGCTGCCTGGATTCGAATCTAGGTCTCAGTGCTTATTAGCTGTGTGATCTTGGGAAAGTTATTTAACCCCGTAAGCCTCATTTTCTGTATGTTGCGGATAACAATAATCCATTACAGGATTCTTGTGAGGATTAAGTGAGTCAGTGTCTGTAGAAGTGGTGAGCATAATGTCAAGTGTATCATAAGAATCCAATAAATATTAGCTAATTGTTAATAATTATATGATTGGTTCGCTCATGTTAGCTGTTAGTAAGAGTAGCTAAATGGTGTAATGCTTTTTAAATTGCATCCTTCATTAAGGAGTTCAGCATAAGTTTTCTCAAACAGGTCTCGATGACTTATTTGAATGATATTTTTAAACCCTGCCATTCCTTATATTTGAATCTTAGCAATAAGTGTAGTTACCGGAGTAACTGCCTAGAAGAAACCATGAGTACTACCTTAAAAAATCATTTATGGAAATCTGACACATGGTACGTGCCCTTACATGTTTGTGGAGTAATGAATTGAATGACTGATCAATGCTCAGATGTGACGTCTAGCCCAGACATTGCCCACACGCACTGTCAGGTTGTGGTTTGGGAGCCGGAAGCTGTCTCTTACTCTGTTACAGACCCAGCACACAGCATAGGGTCTGGCACACAAGTAGATGGTCCATAATTACTTCCTGATTGGATTTTTTGTTTTAAAGAAATGCTTATATCTTTAATCTCTTCTATCAATAATATGCTTTGAGATCTTGTAAGCAAAGATCAAAGTAGAAGTATATTTCTCTCCCTAGACACTCCACGGCCCAACATTTTTTAAAAATGAAGTCTTATTTGATCAAAGAGTGATCAAATAAGACTTAGGAGCCAGGAGACCTGGATTCTTGGTTCTGTTTTGCTGCCAGGCTTAGATGTGACAAAGGCCTGTCACTTAACTCTCAGCCTCTTTTACGCATGTGTAAGTGGAGAAGGTTGGACTAGATCAATGTTTGCCAACAGGGACTGATACCAAGTGGTGAAAGATACGTTACCTAGGCAGAGTATTAAATAGCTTGAATCACATGGTCAAAAAGCCCTGTTTCAATTCCTTTTCAATCTTTGTGATTTAGTCAAGGAGAGAGCCTAGCCTGATTGTGCCACTAGTAGGTATTTAATATCTCCGGCACCCTGCCTAGTCTCTTATTTTAACAAAGCCCTGAGTTTGGATAAGGAGGCAACAGTATTTACCTTGTTTTGTTTTCATTGTTTTTTGTTTTTTAAAAGATTGATTGATTTATTTTAGAGAGTGAGCATGAGCAAAGGAAGTGATGGGGGGGCAGGTGGCGGAGAGAGATAGAGAAGCAAACTCCCTGCTGAGCCTGGAGCCTGAACTGGGGCTTGATCTCAAGACCCCTAAGATGATGACGTGAACCGAAACTAAGAGTAGGACACTTAACCTGCTGAGCCACCCAGGCGCCTCTCATTGTTTTTATTTTTTTTTAAGCTTTTCTTCTGTCCATGAAAAGATGGTGTTTTTTTCACTTACCATAATGAGGTGCATGTACCCTTTCTGAGTAAATTGAATCAAGAAACAAAAAGTCAGTTGATTTTAAAAATTAGTTTACTAGCGGTGCAGCGGGTCTGGAGGCGTGGCGGAACCATGAAGACGGAGCAGGAAGTTTGAAGGGAGATGGGTGCCAACAGGCCTCAGGCTTACCAGCCAGGAGTTAACGCAGCGAGGAGGGGAACCTTCTCTTCGGTCAAGACTGCATGTCAGCGCAGTCAGGCCAGGAAGGGAGGTGAGGAGCACCAGTCCTGGCACAGTAGTGAAAACCAGAGCGACCGGCGAGAGCCCCCACCCCACCCTGGAGATTCTGGTCCCAGCTCTTGGGTGGAGCCAGGGGCGTGGATTTGTAGAAATCTCTAGAAATGATAGTGTTGCTGTCCAGTGTTCTAGATGAAGACATAAGGTTCAGTGCACGTGTAGAATCCAGAAATCCTTAGGAAAGAACCAGAAATGCAGAGAAAGTTGACGGCCAAAGTGTTCACCACTGCATTATTTATACGCACAGATGGCTGGAAAGCACTCACCTGCTCGACAGAAAGATAAAAGTTAGTTATGGCATCCCTGGGACAGAATATATATAGCTGTTCAAAATTATATATATGGGAGCCAGTAGAGATGTGGGAAAATAGAGTACAATGTAGGGGGAAAACACAATACATAATTGCATCTATAGCATTATTTTGACTATATAAAATGCAGAAGCAATTTGAAGTAAATATGTTAGAGTGTTAATAGTGGCTATTTCTGGCTAATGTGATGATGTGTTTTTTAAAACTGCTTGTCTATATTTTGAGACTTTTCCCACAATTTTAAACACTGAATATACTCTTCTCCCCCCTCAGATTACAGGCATCCGTGAGACGGACCTGATTAGAATCCTGGTTCTGTCCTTTTTGATACATGACCTTGGACGAGTACTTAACCTTGAGAGTGTCCGTTTCCTCACCTGAAAGATGGAGAGCGTTCCTTTCTCGTGGATTGTCATGAGCATTAAGTGGGGTGGTGCAGGGGAGACATTTGTCGAGGTGGCTGGCTCATAGCAGTTTCTCATTAAGGAGTACAGCATTATTTGACCACAGCCACACCCTGGTAGCCCCCTCCCTGTCATTGTTGTTCTTCTAACTATTACTACTGCTGGTGAATTTGGAAGGTGTAGCATGAAGCTGTAAACATTTAATTCTGAAGGTTGTCCCCTCGGTCAGTTGCGTACACACACAAACTTGCACACCCTTACTGAGTGAGCAAGCTTGCGTGCGTGCACACACCCAGCTCCAGTGCTGGGCACTCACTCGGTGAAGAGTCTCCATTTCCACAGCTCCGGTCACAAGAGGATTGGCTTCAGCTAACAAAGTGCTTCCTGAGGCATCATCTGTCGGACACACTGCTCAGCACATGGCACCTTTCCTCTCCCCACCTTTTTAAAAAACTGAGCTGAAATTCACAGAACATAAAATTCACCATTAACCACTGTGAAGTGTACAATTCATTGGCATTTCGTCCATTCTCAGCTTAGTGCAGCCATCGCTGCTGTCTAGTCACTGCCCCGAAAGGAAACCCTGTCCCCAGGACGTGGTCTTTCCTCCTTCCTCCTCCCCCAGCCCCTGGCAGCCCCCAGGCCGTGCTCTGTCTCTGCAGCTGTACTTTTTGTCTTCACTGGAACTCTGTGTCAGACTTGAACCTTGCCTTCTCTTGGCTGGTGCTCGCTGGTCCTTGCCCTTTGCCAGTTGGTTAAAGATCCCTGTGAAAGAAATATATGAGTGGACCCAACCCCCACCTCCTTGAAACCAAACTGTCCCAGTGAAGTCATTTAAGACACAGATTTATTTTTTCTCACAAAGGATTTGGGGCTTTTTGGCGGGGGGTGGGGGGGAGGGCTTAAGCCTAATGTCAGGTGATTCGTCCCCATGAAGGCCCTTTGCTGAAGGCTTTTGCGCGCAGATAGCTGCCTCTGAGGGTCAGGTCCTTCTAAGCCTTGTTAGTGCTGAGCCGGGAGGTGGAGGTGGGGCACGCCTGGCTGGCTGGCTGGGGACTTGCTTCCTTGGGACTACCCTGGTGTCCAGGAACGGAGCCTGGCTTCAAATTCCGGCTCTGTCACTCTCTAGGCATCTGACCTTGCTCAGGCTAAGGCACTCTGTGAGTCCCAGTGTCTGCGTCTCTGAGGGAGTGATCACTGTGAGTTTTCGTAGAGGATTAAATGAGGTAAGGGCTGTGGGAGGTCCCCAGGGATCTATTATCATCCTACCTTTGCTTTGCTTCTTTGGAAGTAGAGGCGTATGTTGGAAACATTACCCAAGAATCTAGAGTCAAACGACCTGGGTTTAAATTTTAGTCCTGCTACTTACCAAGCGTGGGAAAAGAAGGCAAAAAGGGGGCAGATGCACTTCAAGCCAGGTTCTTCCACTGAAAGCCCTGGGATTTGGGCAAATTACTAAACCTCTGACAACCTCCTCATCCACAGGATGGGAACAGCACAGCTGCCTTCGCAGGGCTGTTGGGGGGATAACGTGAGATCATGCGTATGAAGTGCTGAGCGCCATTTCTCACCCATGTGGTACCAAACGTGTGTTTCCCTGAGGTCATGAGCTCAAACGTCTCCAGGCTGGCTACTAAACTTGCAGGGTGGCTAGTGGGTAGGGAGGACAGGTGGTGGGGGTGCAGACGTTAGGCGGAAGCTGCGTCTTGGGTGCTGGCGATCGACTACAAGACAGTGAAACAGCATTGCAGTTCAGTTTTATTTTTCATATGTAACCCAGCTGGTAACAATAATGGGAAGGGGCTCGATTTCACTAGAGAGTTGCCCCACCTTTGGCCCCTTTCTTTAGGGCAAGCCTCAGTTTCTTCATGTGCAAAATGGAAATATTGGTGCCTTAATCTGACCATCTCCCAGAGTAGCTGTAAGTACAAATGAGATTAAAAGAATGTACATGAGAGCATTTTGTAAACTGTAAAGTGCTGTGTAAATGTAACTGATTATTATTTCATTGAAAAGACATTGTCTTGTTGGTATCTCAGCAAAAGCAGTGCTAGTCCTCTCACTGAGTCAAGGTGATGATAGCCTTCTGTGTCATGAACATGCATGGGGAAATCTCAGGTTAGTAGGTCTTTGCTTTATCCACGTGGTCTCCGAGCTGGAAAAGATGGAGCATTCCTTCACTAAAGGGCCATATCTTTTGAGTCTATTGACAGCATGTCATGTGGAACTCAAAATTGCCTTCGTGAATGCAGATAGATTGCATCTATTAGTTCCTTCTTGTCATCATGACCTGTCAGAAGGGAAAATTAAATGTGCCTACAAATATTTCAATATTTATGCTGTGTGCAGGGTCTAATATTCATCCGGAGCAGTGAGTGGAAAGAGAAATAAAATCCACATCCTTTATTTTGGGCTAGGATATTGCTCAGTTCAGCAAGAGTTCTTTGAGCACCTACTGGGAGCCAGGGAGTATACAATGTGCCAGGGTCTACAGAAGAAAGGCTCCAGATTCTAACACTGAAAACTCTCTGTGTGTATGTTCTTTCAGAAGCCATGGGGATCAAGGTCACCCCCGGGGCAGTGATGAAATGTTCCCAGAGGTTGGGAAGAGGGAAGTAGGTGAAGAGTACGGCAGACTGGAGCAGAGGCATTTGCAATGAAGTGGGAGAGAAAGAAGGGTGGGAGGGAGTTCATCAGCCGTCAGGACGTGGTATGTACCTGTGAGGAGGCACAAGACATAGGAAACAGTAGCTCAGCGTCATAAAAACTGAAAGGCGTTGAACATTTGCATGGGGAAATATACAAAGGAAAACGACTCTTACCAAGTGTATTTTTTCCAGCAATGAAAAAATGGATTTGTAAGCCTACTGTTAACACCTGGGAAGGGGAGCGCTCTCCTGAAGGGGTGGAGGGTGAAAATAAATTGTAAAGTGTATGTCGCTAATTTAAGAGTACTTTGATAATTTAATGATCACCGATATTTGATGTTTTGAATCTGCTGTTGTTGACGTTTTCCTCTATGTCAGTGTAAAAAGTTTGATGATTTCATAAGTTCACTCGTGACTTCATTCCCCTAACCCTATTTTTTCCCCAGTAAGGTCCTAAATTCCTCAAGCCTGACTTCTGCCCCAGGGGATTTCAGAAACCTGAACCCCATGGTTGGCGAGGGACTGCCGTGTGTGAAATGGTAACTGCCCTCAAGGAGCTTACAATCTAGCTGGGGGTGAACGGCTTGCACATGAACGCAACTAGACTGTGAGCTTCTAGAGGGCAGGGACCTTACCCTAGTCATCTCTCTTCTCACCCTGCACACCCTCCCTGAGGGACCTCATCCATCCCATGGCGTCAACCACCACCTGTGTGCTGAGGACCCTCTAGGCCTGGACCATCTCCCGAATGCCGCAGCCCGCTTTCCGACCGTCCACAGTCGTGGGACGTGGGATGCTCTACAGGCACTGCTGACTCGACCTGCTCACCGAAACCCAGCCTGGCCTCTCTCCTCTAGGCCGACCCTGGCCCCGGGGCTCTGGGGCTCTGTCCCCCAAATCAAAGATCCGAAGGTCACTCTAACAGACTGAGCTTGATGGAAAAATGCTTATGTCTCAATGTTAAGTAAAAAGGGAGCCTATCAAATTGTTTAGACATAATGAGCTCATTTATGTTAAATACAGAGGTTGAAAGAGAAATGCTGAAGTATGTGTCAGGAGTTGCTTTTAATGGTGGGAAATGGTTGATGTTTTCTTTTTCTGGCACTGTTGTGCTTTCTAAATCTCCTGCAATAAGTATGTATTACTTTTTTAACCAGCAAAAATGTCTACTAGAAATGCTTAAAAGGTCTCAATTTGAATGTCACCTTTTGTGGGCAGTATCCCTGTGTCTTTGTGTCCCACCTGGAGTCTGAGAGTCTTATCAGCAACATCAGCACCTGTACTTTCCCTGTTGGGGAACTTGTCCCACTGTGTCCTCGTTGTAAGTTGGCTCCCCACCCTCCCTAGACTGTGAGCCCCTTGAGGGCAGAAACCAGGGCTTATTTGTCTTGTGTTCCCAGTGCCTAGTACAAGGCTGACACAGGTAACCACTCAATACATGTTTGTTTTTTAAAAGGATGAAAGAAGGAGAGGAAAGGAGAAAGGAAAATTAAAAGGGAAAGACATTGGGATTCTCTTTTTTTTTTTATTTCCACAGATCCCTTTTATTCTTTAAGACCCTTTGTTTATTTTTTGATCTATTGAACCAGTGCATTCTAAAGGAAGTGATTCAAATATTTCTCGTTTGTATTCATCAAAGATGATATCAAAGCCAGTCATTGCTGCCCTAGGAGTCTGGCACAGGTAAGCGCTATCCCAAGCCAGACTTGGGCAGAGCGCCCCCTGCCAGACAGCCGGGGCATGACATTTAGGATTGTTGAATCCTGCAGTTGAATGTATGTTTTGGAGCATCTCTTTAAGTGGACAATGGCATACTATAGTGTCTTCTGGAAGGGGAGGCAAGGGAACAGATAAACTAGGAAAACTAACAGCAGCCACTTCTATTGTGTGTTTACTCTGTGCCAGGCACTGTGCTAAGCATCAACGTGCATTATCCTTTTCAATCCTCAAAATAGCACTGCAAGGTAGATACTATTATTATCCCCATTTTGTAGATGAGGAAACTGAGGCTTAATGATGAACTACATGGGGAACTGTGGTCTGCTGATTGCAGCCCTTGAGTCCAGTGTCGCTTTCCTCTTCTGAAGTTAGTGGGGTGTGTTGAGGGAAGAGGATGAGAGGGTGCTCTGTGAACCAGAGAAGGGGTATCTGCACTGGCAGAGCCTTGTTTGGTGAGGTTCTAGAATAGTGGTACTTAGCCTGGAGTATACAAAGCCCTTCGAGAGGTCTGAGGCATCCCTGAAGTAGGTGGTGGGTTCCGTAATATGTGCAGTTTTCTGGGAAATTCTTCAAAGGAGTCTGTGTGGTTAGAAAAAAATATATATATTGGTTAAGAAAACCAGGGACTAGAGAAGAGTTGTAGTGACAGAGCCTGGCTCCACGCTGGGAAGGATTTAACCATTAAGTAATTAAGTACCATCCAGCAGAGAGAGATACAGTCTTGTTGCTAAAGCATCTCTGAGAACTTTCAGAAATATTCATAGGGTATATGTGTGTGTGTGTGTGTGTGTGTGTGTGTATCTGGTTGTGTGTGTCTGGGTGTTTAGAACCAACTGATTACCAAATCAATCAACAAATATTTATTTAAGTAGAGACCTGATAGCTCTCTAGTTTGTCAGGGTTGTTTAAAGAAGGATTTCTGCCTTGTGTGGGAGTTAGGGCTAATGGGATAATAATAATTACCATTTATTGAGTACTGGCTGCGTGCCAGGCAACTCTGCTGGGCACTTTATATACACGAGTCCGCTTAATCCTCACAACAGCCCCAGCAAGGAAGGTTTTACAACCCATCTCCACAGAGGAGAAAGAGAGTTTGAATGTTTTACCTAAGGTCATAGCAACTTTAATCTGTGTAAGTAGAGGAGCCAAGTTTGATTCAAGCATTTCCTCCTCTGTTCCTCTCTTTCTCTTTATGGGCAGTGTGTGCGTTTTCACCAGAACTATGACCCATGAACTTACCAATTAATAAGCAAATTTCCTGAAGCAAAGACTTGGTGCCTACCAGTTGGCCAGGCTGGTTTATAAAGGGCACTTACCCTGGGCAGCATGGTGGACAAAGTCAACACCAAGCTCTCTTCTAGCTTTAAGTTTTTTTTTTTTTTTTTTTTAATTTTATTTTATTATATTGTGTTAATCACCATACAGTACATCCCCAGATTCCGATGTAAAGTTTGATGCTTCATTAGTTCTAGCTTTAAGTTCTGTTCTCAAATTTCAAAGAATCAAACTCTTTATTTGTTCTGACCAAGCAGAGACTATTACCCCCCAGTCCCTCCTCCTTAGCCACAATAGCAGAGATCACAATGTTTCTCTGCCTTCCTACGTTTAATCATTGTTCGTAAGTTATTTCCAGGGAGAAGAGAGTAACCATGAAAATACGGAAACAACTGCTCCTTTCAGCTGCGGAAGAATATGGAACCATAGATTTCTGCTGTCTGAAACAGAACTCATGTGCCTGCTGGGTCTGTTCAACTGCAGAAAATTGTTATCTAATCATTTTTTTAAAAAATCTTTAAATTTTTAAGATTTTATTTATTTGACAGAGACAGAGAGAGCACAAGCAGGGGGCAGCAGACAGAGCTGGCTCCCCACCAAACAGGGAATCCGGGTGCGGGGGTGGGGGTCGATCCCAGGTCCTGGGATCATGACCAGAGCTGAAGGCAGACACTCAACTGACTGAACCACCCAGGCGCCCCAGATTGCTAGCAAATCAGAGGAAAAAGTGGCCGAAGAAGTTCTGGCAGTCCTTTGGGTCAGTGAGATTGGGGCGGTCTTCATGCACTTGGCTGTGGAAGCCATGCAGGGCCCTTCCAGTGACATCCCACTGATGAACAGATCCTCTTCCCTCCTGATGAAGGATGGGGGCCAGGCTTGCTGGGCCCATATGGCACCTGTGAGGCTCCCTCCTCCCCATGGGATGGCCACACTTCCCTCTACGAGCCATCCTGCTCAGCCCTCTGTGCAGAGGGAACAGCTGGGAGCGCCTTCTCTTCATCCCCTTGGCCAAATCCTACTTATTCCTCAAGATCCCGTTCCAACATGCCCTCATCGGCAGTTCCTTTCTTTACCCCAGGTCTGCTTTACCAGCCTCCCCTGGGGGACCCCACCTCAGTTCTAGAACCTAACACAGTGTGGCTTTTTTTCTTTTTTCAGTGTCTGTCTTTTATCGCAGAGCCAGGCAATGAAATGTGTCTATTGAACGCAGCTGAATAAATTCAGCAGTCTGCCCGGAGCCTGTTTTATTTAAGGTCAGGTCGTATTGGGTCCATATTGCGGGGCGCCATTACCTGGGTAGCAATGAAAAGAAGCCCTCACATTTGTTTAGCGGTTTATGGCTTCCAGAGCATGTGTACATCGCTGTCCCCCTCACTCCCCTTCACATCTCGGTCTGCGAGCTGTAGCAAGTGCTATTAATATTCTTACGATATGGTTGAAAAAACAATACTACAGGGAGATTAAACCATCAGCTCAGGGTCATGTCAGTGCCGCTGTGGCCTCCCGTCCACATCTCTATCAGGGCCCTGAGAGGTAGGGCTGGGTGATTACTGCTGACTTTCCAAAGCACCTGACGTAAGTCTCAACCCAGATGAGACGCCCCCACCCCACCTTGTCTGTTGCTTCTGAAAATTCCCAGGCAAAATGGAACCTTTGTATATTGCATCCTGTGTTGAACCCGGGGTAGGGGGTGAGGATCAGGGGGTGTCCTAGATTAAAGGACACACGTGGTGGGGTGCTGGAGAGCACAGGAAAGAAGGAAAAACATAGACCTTACAGCCATCTTGGGCCACAGTTCAGATTTTATACCTTCTGTCTGTGTGGGACTCCTTATAATTTTTCTTATACAAGTTGGGGTAAATGTAAAGAAAGATGCAAATGGAAATTCATTAATTTAATAATAGTCTCTCTGAGCTTTAATTCTTCTTCGGTAGGAATAATAACAATAATACCTTCTGCGTGAGGTTGCCATGCCGATTTAATGAGAAACCACGTATAAATGGGCCTTGCGTGGCAGCATACAGTTGGCATTTTTAAATGCTAGGCTGTTTCCCTTCTAACTCTCCATCACGCAGCCTCCCTTTGACGGTATCTGTAGATTAGTTTGCTGGTGGCTTTTTAGGTTCAAAAGAAGGGAGAAAAAGAGTCCTGTACCCACTCCCCTCCCACGGACTGGACCGTCGGAAGCTAGCCCTCTATTTCGAGGCAAGAGGCCCGTCCATGCTCAGTAGGAGTCCTGTGACCTCCAGGCCTGAAGGCTCCTGGCGTCTGCCTCTGTGGCTCCGAAAGCAGACACGCTGTTTGTACCCTCCACTTGCTGTTGCTCTCTATCTTATTTGCAAGGGTGTCACGCCTTGTCGACGGTGAGTGGCGGTTACCTCTGGCCTGGAAAGAAGTTATCCTGATGTCAAATATTTGAGAACAGCGGATTAACTCAGGAAACGGCATCTGGAGAAGAGCAGGACTGGAACATCCGTGCTGTCATCCAGTAGCCGTGGGGCACAGGGTCAAGAGGGCAGGCTTTGAGGCGGTCAGGCCTGGATTAAAAGCCTGCCTCTGCCTCTTCCCGACTCTCGGCTTGTCCAGGTTACTCAGCTCCTCAGGCATCTTCATTTGCAAAACGGAGACGTTTGTAACAATAATACCTCTACCATAGGGCTGTTTGGAGGATGAAATAAAAATCGTGTGTGAAAGCCAGAAAGCACACTGCCTGGTACCTAGTAGGTAACTGTGACTCTAATGTCCCTGGCTGTGGCCAGCAGGATGGCTCTTGACTGCTGAGCTCCTGCTTTTCCCTGAAGGTCGGCCCTTCGAATCCTTCACTAACCCCTCAAGCTACTGCCAGTGGTTTCCTTCTCTGTGCCCCATTTGTCTGCCATGTGAATAGGAAGTCCCTGCTGAAACGCCTGTGTCCTTGACTAGGCTCTGAAGCTGCTTGGCACATTGTTCAAGGAAATGTCACACAAGGAGGGAGTGAGAGGCAGAGTCCCCTCTGTCAATGACGGGGGCCCGTTCTCCCTCTATCATTGCCCCCGCAGACCCAGAGAGCAGCTTTCCTTTGAATGTGTCTTTCTGGGCTTTGGTGACTCATCAAGTTACTCAAGCTGTTCTCCCTCCTCTTCCTCTGGCAGATTGGGAGTGTGACCAGAGAGGAGAGAGGGGTTGGGAGGCCCAGCAGCCACCGTGTCTGTAGGTCAGAGGGAACAGTGCATTTTAATGGGCTGGGAACCACACAAAAGGAGGGAAGGCAGATGCTTCAGCATGGCCACCTATGGGCTATTGTGTCCCCAGCTCTTCCCCTGCCTGCCTCCCAATTAGGGCTGGAATTTGGCAGCCATTTCCTTGCTCCTGGGCAGCATGGGGCCCCTGCAAAAGCGTGAATAGCTGGGCCACTTTGGGAGCCAGGAAGGCAGAAGTGACGAGGCCATTCAGGTCTGGGAATCACAAGGCTTCTATTGAGGACAGCCCCCTTGTCTCAACCTCTAGGCAGGGCTGGCTCCTGAGTGGCCCAATACTTGTGGGGGGGGGTCGTATGACTTTTCCCCCCACTCTCCTGGGGCTTGCAGTGATGAAACAAGGAGCAAACCAATCTACAGATACTCCTGAAAAAGAACTAGATAGAAAACATGACACAAAGAGCTGGGAGAGGCAACACACAAAAGGATGTCCGATTGGACCATACCGCTGGGAAAAGTACTGAGACATTGAGACTCACACAGGTGGGGAGGTAGGAAATCTGAGGAACAGTTAGGATGGTAGAGAAAAGCTTACAGGACCAGGATTTCATTTGAGTCTTAAAAATGTATTGGCCATGAAGAAGTAAAGATGGAAGGAAAGGACAAAGGCAGGGGGGAGGTCTGAGCAAAGATACAGTCAAGAAAATAAATGCAGGAGGATCTGGTGTTCATCACATACTTGCTGGGTGCTCGATGATTGTTACGCATACAATCCTCACAGCCACGGTAACGTAGGGCTAAGACTATGCCTCCATTTTGCAGGTGGGCAAACTGAGGCCAAGGAGCTCTAAGGAGCTGTTTAGCTGCTTGAGAGGAGGGAAAACATGTCTTATTAATCTCTGTATCCTGAGTACAGAGCCCCAGAACAGGCCTCTGAGAAATATTCAGTGATACTAAAAGGCATACAGTGTACTCGGGCATACAGCAGAGCCAGGATTCTAACTCAGGATTCCCCAAAGCCCGTGTTGCCTGTTTGCTGGAATGGGTATAAAGTGTTTGTAAACGAGGGTTGGGTGATAAATGTCCAGACAGGGATTGGGAGAATTCTGAATAAGAGGATGGGAGTACTGCAGAGCCACTGGGAGTCATGGAAAGTTCTTGAGCTGAGGGGTGACCAGATGCCTGTGACCTTTGGAACTTGTATGAGTTTGTCAATGTGAGCTGGTGGCACATGTAGTGGGTCATGTTTTACGCTCTTGCTGCATTTCCTCGGAGCATGTGCATGCCATGTCCCCTCTGGTGCCTGGTTCCTGCTTACGGTTTCTTGTTCAAAGTGCGCCGTCTCTCTGTGCTGTCAGGAGTGGTGTCTGTGCAGCTCACCTCCATTCCTTCCATGCCTGGCCCTGGGATATGGGGGGTTCTCAGCTATTATGTGATGCATCCGTTTTAGAAAGGGATAGTCAGTACCAGTTCGACTCACTTCCAGAGATATCTTCCGGGCAACAGGTCAGTGTGAGCACGAGATTGGAAGGCAAAAGGCTGATGGAAAAGAGACAGGAGCAGATGCAAGCATGAGGGGAGGAATTCATCCTTCTTTTTCCTCCCCAACACTTTATTCCTCTGTTAGGGCACTTCCCGCCTGGTAGCATCGTGGCGTTACTTTCCCAGAGCTGCCATAACAAAGGACCACAAGCAGAGTGGCTCAAAACAACAGAAAGGTATTGTCTCACAGTTCTGGGGGGTGGAAGTCCAAACTCAAGGTTTTGGCAGGGTTGGTGGTCGCGCACAAGCCGTGGCGGTCGTGGCTTGTGAGTGAAAACTGCGGTCTGCCTCTGTCCTCCACGGCCGTCTTCCAACCCTGCGCATCTCTGCGCCGCCTTCTCTCTGTCTGTGTCTCTTCTCCTTTATAAGGACACCAGTCATATTGGATTACAGGCTCACCCCAAATCCGTATGATCTCAGTTTAATTTACATCTTAATTACTCTGCGAAGACCCTGTTTCCAAAGAAGGTCACCAACCCAGGTCCCAGAGATTAGGGCTTCAACATGTTTTGGGGGGACACAATTCAAACCCCAATAGTTGGTTATCACCTATTAGTGGTAAATAGAATAATATGTTTATATGGTGTTTTACAGCCCCTGAAACTGATTAGCACACTAAATTCCCACAAAAATCCTAAGGGCAGATGGCATAATCAGCCCTATTAGAGACGCCAAAACTGAGGTTCAAAAGGTGATTTGCTGAAAATCACATAGCTCGGAAGTGACAGAGGGAACCGAAGCTGGGAAATCCAGCTCTGATCGGGCCTATTCCCTCTGTGCATCTGACCTGTGGGAGCTGTTGGGGGTGGGGCTGGCTTAGCCATCCCTCCACATGTGTCCAGAGCACTCACAGGACCCTCAGGAGAGCCAGGCTCTCTGTAAATGCTTGCTGGCTCCAACTGCATGTCAGAGCTCTCTGGAGAGAGCCTTCAAGGATAGCAAACCCAATGGTTACTGAGCGTCTCAGAGAGAGTAAACCAAATTCTGGGAGAACTAGGGTGTAGCAAGTCAGCGGGCATTTCTGTGGGTGAGGTGCTGAATTCACTCCAGGTTGGGGGGAGCCGGGATTGCAATTCTCATTTTCTTTCTTTCTAAAAACAAGCCTGAGGCTTCTGCCAACGTTAAGGCCTCAGAAGCTTCTTGCCCTCTTGTGTGGGCCCCCTCTCTCCTTCGGGTCTACCCTGACCCTGTTTGTCACTCCCTGGCTCAGCTCCACACTGCCCAGGGCAAAGCCCAGACCGCCCTGATCCCACCACCTTCTGGAACATTCCTTCCCCTCTTCTGTCCAGCAGTTACAGACTCAGCTTATCTCTGGTTCCCATACACATCTTGGAGTTCCCACCTCTGCTCCCGTGGGACAGCTTCCCCCAGGGCCCTTTTTCTCAGCCTGCCTTTCATCCCTACCTCATTTGCCATTCTTACAATGGTGGGGCTGCCAAGAGGGCTGGCACAGTCCTGCCACGCACAGACTCCACGAATGGGAAACAGAAGCTGTGTTTTCATCCCTTCCTGGGAGACAATGACACTCTTATAGCCACCGAGGACGGACACACAGCTTTGCTGACATCCCCGTTAGTCTTGAGGATAAACCCCAGCATGGTGTACAGATGAGGAATGGGGGCCCACAGATGCCTGGCAACTTGCCAGGGGCCTGAGTCTGCCTACGACTGCCACCACCTGCTAGTCATGTCACTCTGGGCGAGGCGCTTCCTCTGGGAGCCTCGGGGCCCCTTCTCTACGAGGAGGTGACCTCTGTTGCACCGGCTGTTTGAAGGGCCAGGCCCAGTGACCTCTGTGAGTGTACTCGCCTGGCACATAGTAGTCACTCAGTCCATTGTAGCTGTATTTCACAGTGGAAGGAAAGGGGAACCATGTTTCCTACAAGGAAAGGAAGCCGGGCTGTTGTGGGTGTTGGGGAGGAAGGACAGGGCTTGCTGGGCACTGGGGGCAGGTGGGGGAGTAGGGGTGGAGCCACTGGCTGGAGCCAGCATGAGTGATTGTCCAGGTCTTCCTGGCTCTTCACTCCCTAACCCTGTGGAAATCACCGTCCCTTCCCGGTGTTATAGTGCTAGGGATTGTAGATTTCGTTTGGGGTGAGAAGCCAGGAAAGGGAGAAGGCAAGGGTAGGCTGGGTGCTTGAAGCCACCCAAGAATCAAACCTGTTTGATGAAGGAGTGCAAATATCTAGGCCTCGTGCTCAGGGGTCTGGGTGGTGCTGCGTGGAGTGCCCTGTAGTTTGCCCCGAGGTGCTCAGCAAGTGGATAGTAGACATCAGGACCCATGATTTCCGTTGCCAGCTTAGTGCCCTGTACCCCTGTATGCCTTGGGGTGGGGGATGTGGCGCCAGGGCCTGGACAGCGCTTTGGCAAACCAGGGCCCTGTAGTCTTGATTGTCCACTTCCTGGTTGGCGTGTGTGTATGTGTGCGTGCGTGTTTACCCCAAACCTTCGCAATCCAGGAGCTCATATAGAATCATTATATGGGGCTTTCACTAGCAAGCAACCCAGCTGTCTAGCCTGCTAATTTAGCCTGTCACTTCAGTGCCCCAAGGCGATTAGCAATTTACAGAGTGGGTATCTCCCAATTAGCCTATGAAGTAATTGTTCGTTTGCCTTTCTCCTTCTGCCTCCAAGTGCACAACAGGCCTCCCTCCTGCCCCGCTTCCTTCCGCACAAGCCTTCCATCCACCCCAAATTTCCCGGCAAGCAAACATCCTCAGGAGAGGGTGAGACATCAGGGCTGTGAGACAGAGCTAAAGGCTTCCACGCCCACAGAAGCTGTTCCACCTCCACACCCACCCTGCAGAGAGCCCGGGGCTGAGCCGCAGAGAGGCTGGCTGCCCTTGACCTCAGGCCTGGACTTTCTTTCTGAGAACAGTCTGATCGCGTCTGTGTTGGTTATAAGGTAGATGTTTTTGGAACTATCCACTGCATAAAAAGAGGAAAGCCGGTTTTATTTCTCGATTCTCTCTAGAAAACACCCCTTATTGATTTCTTCTTCCAAGAGAAATAAAAAGTCATTTGGTTACGGGCAAACACCAATTTTCTGTATCTTTTGGTTGAAGGGATGAGAGGAGTGATTACAGCTGTCCCATGGAAATAATAAATGCATGTCCACAGGCTATCATCCAAAGCCCTCGGGGTCAGATGTGTTTTGGAACTTGGCATGGTTTTAGTTTTTAGAAAGGAACTAGGGTGCATATACTGTATATTATGTAATACCCCCGTGGAGTCCGGGGCATTGCTCCATAATCAAACCCATTAATTTTCTGCAGTGAACTGTTCACACTCAGGGGGAGAAATAAAGACAATAAATAGCTTCACATCACTTCAGGTCAGGTTTTGTCACCAAATGAGTTATTAAAAAATGAAAAATCTTTTGGGTTGAGAATTTTTTGAGGGTCAGGATTGGTAAGCGCCTCTGGCTCTATGATAAATATTTCCTACTTCACTATAGAAATCCACACAGAGATGAGGATCATCTGCACAAGGCTGTCCAGGAAGTGGACAATCAGACTACAGGGCCCTGGTTTGCCAAAGCGCTGTCCGTAGTTCGCAAAGATGCCAGGAACTCAGGTATGCTGGGGGGAGCCTCGTTCCGCTTGGCATCCCGACGGCCATTGCTGGCAAAGCACAGAGGCAGGACCTGCAAACCGCTGGGTGGGTACACGTACCGGCAGGCTCACTGTTGCCACAAGATGTGCTGGATCCCAGGAGCTGGCCTCGTGGTTAAAATTGCTATAGAAAATGAAAATAACTATCAAACAATAACAAGAGTTCATACTTACAGAACACTTACTATTGCCAGGCACTGTTGTGAATGTCCTACATGTTTTAACTTACTGAATTCTCATGACTACACTCTCAGGTATTTTTGTAAGTGACTCACCCAAGATCACACAGCTAGCCAGTGGCAGAGCGGGCCTTGGGTCTCCAGCATTTTAGCTCCTCAGTTCTTCCTTTCTTCCTCCCTCCGTCCCTCCCTCGCTCCCTCAGTCCTTCTTTCTTTTTCTCTCTTTCTTTCTTTTTCTTTCTTTTCTTTTCTTTCTTTCTTTCTTTCTTTCTTTCTCTTTCTTTCTTTCTTCTTTCTTTCTTTCTTTCTTTCTTTCTTTCTTTCTTTCTTTCTTTCTTTCTTTTTCTTTTTCTTTTTTTAAGATTTTATTTGTTTTTGACAGAGAGAGAGACAGCCAGTGAGAGACGGAACACAAGCAGGGGAGTGGGAGAGGAAGAAGCAGGCTCCCAGTGGAGCACGGAGCCCGATGCGGGGCTCGATCCCAGGATACTGGGATCATGCCATGGGCCGAAGGCAGACACCTAATGACTGAGCCACCCAGGTGGCTCTTTCTTTTTCTTTCTTTCTTTCTCTCTTTCTCCCTCTCTTTCTTTCTTTCTTTCTTTTCTTTCTTTCTTTCTTTCTTTCTTTCTTTCTTTCTTTCTTTCTTTCTTTCTTATTTGACAGAGAGAGAGAGAGCACAAGCAGGGAGAGCGGCAGAGAGAGAGCGAGAAACAAGCTACCTGCTGAGCAAGAGCCCAACATGGGGCTCAATCCCAGGACCTCGGGATCATGACCTGAGCCGAAGGCAGGTGCTTAACAACTGAGCCACCCAGGTGCCCCTCCTCAATTCACACTTTCAGCTGCACTGCCTGTCTGCATTTTCTACTCCAGCCAGACTCAAGCAGCAGTAGGAATTAAGACTGCCAAGGGCAAACCACCCTAATGAAATACTGTGCATTATTGAGCCCTTGTCCTGCACCAGGCCCTGGACTAACTGCTTTGTATTATCCTGTTTCAGCCTCTCAACAACCATATACAGAAGAGTCACAACCTTCACTTTCCAGTTGAAGGACCTGAGGCTCAGGGCAGTGAGGACATGGCAGGGTCAGGATCTGAACCCAGGGTTGGCCAGAACTTGAGCCATGGATCTCGGGGAGTGAGATCACAGGTGCTGGCTCCCAGGAGCTTACCTGGAGGTTCAGGGACACGTGTGTGTGACACAGAGACAAGAAGGACAGCTGAGAACGGTTAGGGGCCAGGCAGGTGGTCTTGGTGACATGTCAGCACATAGAGCAGGAATAGAAAGACTCCACATCGACCAAGGTGTAGCTCCTCTCTGGGCCTGTCTCCTGTCGGTAAAATGGGGAGTAATACCCACCCTGCCTGCCATACTGGGTGGTACTTGGGGTTCAGGGAGCCAAAGGATTTTAAGGCACAGTTCGGTTCTTTGCTTTTTTTGTGTGCAAAGATGTACCAGGAAGAGAACTATCTTTAAGAGAGTGACAAAGACCAAATGGGATCTTTCAGAAGAAGAGTAGAAGGCAGAGGGGCTCTAGTTGTCTCCCTCTACGTGTTCTGGGACAAGCCTCGGGGTTCCCCTCCCTGGCCAGGCTGGAGACACAGTGGCGCTGGTGGCTCTGTGTGGTCTCTGTTGGTCCCAAGGACATCTGGATTTCCCTCTTGTCCTTACCCCACATATACATTGGCCGCCAAGCCCCACGTATGTCACCTTCTCGTCCAACCTGAGATCTAGGCCTGCACACCCCACCCCACCTCCATCCCACTGGTCTGGCTCATGCCATGTTCTCCTGGACCAATAATAAAACGATGGCCACTTCCCTGGCCTCCCTAACACAAACCCACATGTTATTCTTCTGCTCCAAACCATTCCATCTCTCCCCATCAATTATAGCAGGGACAGCAGATATTTTCTACAATAGGCCAGATAATCAATCTTTTGAGTTTGCCATCCACGAGGCAACATTGACGATATTCTGTGAATACTCATGTAATAAGAGAGAAAACAAATTTTCACATACTTTTTTATTAATGAAACTCAGAACATAAAAATAATTGAATATTGTTTTTGTAATATAGGTGTACAGATGAGAAGGGTGGAATTTCATTTTTTGGAGGGGAGAGACCATTTTGATTACTAGGAGTTCGAATGGAAGTTTGCTTAATTGGAGTTAGTAGTGTTTGCTACCAGGAATCAATTGCAGTTGTTTATTGGTAAAACCATTCTTAGTTCTCAAGCATAAAGTAGTGGATTTGGCCCCAGGCCCAGAGTTTGCACACCCCTGAACTATAGCAATGCTTCTCCACGCTGGCTGCGCGCTGAAATAGCCGCTTCTTAGGGGCACCCCAAGCCGAGGCCCATTAAGCAAGCATCTGTAGGCGCGAGGCCGGGACATGAGTGTGTCTGGAAGATGCTCTGCGATTCTGATGTGCGGCCAGGGCTGAGAACCACAGGCCTGCAGGACAGAGTCCATGGAAGGCCCACCTCCGTCTGGTGCCGCCAACCTCTCCAGCCTCTTCACTGGAACTCTTTGCTCTCCCCTCAGTTCTGGGAACACCAAGGGCAATTTCTTCTGGGTTTTGCTCACACTGGCCCCTCTGTTTGGGGATGTCCATGTATTACTCTTCATCCTTTGAACTTTAGCCCAGGAGCCCTCTTCTGTGGGAAGTTGTCCTCTCCTCTCTGGTTCCTGAGCCCCTTGTATTTCTCTGCATGTTAGCAGACAATGCCCCACGTTATAATTGCCTGTTCATTTGTTGGAATCCTCCAGACTATCAGCCCCAGGACAGAAGGGCCTAGGCACTCTCTTCGCTGGATGCCCTGTGTCCAGCCAACACCAGGCTGGCCCCCATCCATCCACGCTCAATCAGTGTTTGCTGGGCGAAGGGAAGAATGCAGGAACCAGCGCTGGGGGCCCTGGGTAGGGCCCTGTCCCCGTGCCTGTGACAACAGGACAGCACCTGGATGCACTGGGGACGAAGGGGCAGCCGCACTTGCTTTCCCATTCCTGGTAATCACAAGTTTATTTTCTGGGAATCATGTTTTCTGTGACTTGCACTTTCTCAAATTGGGACTTGGCACGTGTTTGAGGGAAACAGCGTGGTTTTTCCTTGATTTATTTATTTATTTATTTTTTTCTGTCTGTGAAGAATTTTGCTGCTGGAAAACTCAGCCCATGTGTGGTTAGAAAAAAAGAAAGTGTGGCTGCCATCTTGGCAGACAGCATCCTGCTGTGTTCTTTCTGTCGTCTCGTGTCCTCGCTGTCACCGTGTCTGGCTTAGACCCGATCTGGCACACAGCTTTGCGGCGGTGACCCATGCCTGGTTCTCATCTCACCGGAGGTGGGATTGTTTCCATCCATACACAGCCTCTCCAAACATTTCAAGACTGTCTGTGGAAGGCCCTGGCCACCTTTCACCCTCAATGCATCTTTTGTTTTGGTTTTGTTTTGTTTTTTGCTTGTTTAGTTTTAAATATACGAAAGGTAAAGTGATGGTTCCTCAAGGTCCCAGGTCGTAAGAGACTATCACCGAGTTACACTGGGGAAGGGAGGGAAACTCATTTACAGAGTACATACTCTGTGTACCGGATGCCGTGTGTGTGTGTGTAGACTTTTTTTTCTCTCCCATTTTATCCTTGCAACAATCCTGCAAGGTAGGTGGTATTTTAATTCCAATTTTATTGAAGGGGAAACTGAATACCAGATAGATGAAGTGCCTTGCCCAAAGTCACACATAATTAAAGGGCAGAGCAGCTGAATTCTGTGTGTGTGTAAACCTCTTACCAACATATAATACACATAAACAAAAGTGCACTACTCACACAGGTATAGCTCAGGGAACTTTTCGCAGTGAACATGGCTATGTAGCCAGAACCTTCGTTAGCACCTCCTGAGGTCTCCCTCTGGCACCTCGCAGCCTGTTTTCCCTCAGTTCCAGCAAGGATGGCTGCTCTCCTGCCTTGTGACACTATGATTCGTGTTGCTTGTTTTCTAATTTCATAGAAATGGAGTCATGGAGCATGGACTCTCTTGTGTCTGCTGCGTGTCCTCAGCATTATGTTTGGGGATGCACTGTATCGTTCCACGTGGTTGTAGTGTGGTCGTTCTCTTCACTCTGTGAGTGTTGCCTCCTGTGAGTGCACATTATTCATCCACCATACTGTTGGTGGACATGTGGTCACTTCCGGTTTGGGGTTATTACAAATAGTGCTTCAGGCAATATTCTTCATGTGTCTCTTGGCACTGATTTCATCCAAGGACTAGAGTTTCTGGTTGTAGGATATATGTTCAGATTTCCTGGGTGCCGCCGGACTGTTTTCCAGAGGGGAGGTACCAACCTCCACTCCCACCAGAAGCATACGAGAGTTCGGATTGCTCTGCGTATTTTCATTTTCACCGTGGTGGTGGTTGTGTAGTTGTATCTCGTTGTGGTTTCATGGGCATTTCCCCAGTTTCTAATGCAGTAGAGCACCTTTTTAATGTGTTTATCAGAACATCTGGATATCCTGTTTTGTGAGGTACCTATTTAAGACTTTTTAAAATGAGATTGTCTGCTTTTTTCCCCTTATTTATTCATAGGAATTCTTTACATACTCTGGCACAAGTCCTTTGTCAGATATTGACAATATCTTCTCTCGTTCTGTGGCTTGCATTTTTGCACTCTTAATAGTATCATCTGATGAGGAGAAGTTCCTAATTTTGATGGAGTTCAGCTTTTCAATTTTTTTTTTTTCCCTGTAGAGTCACCACATTTTATGTTTTGTTTAAGAAAACTTTGCCTACTCCAAGGTCATGAAGATGTTCTCCTGCACTTTCTTGTAGAAATTTTATTATTTTCCCTTTTACATTTAGATCTGCAGTCCATCTGGAATTGATTTTCTTGTGTAGTGTGAAATAGAGGTCAAGGTTCATTGTTTTATATGGATCACCAATTGACTTAGCAACATCTGTGGAAAAGACCACCTTTCCTTCACAGCCCTTCAGTGTTGTCTTCGCCAGCCACCAGGGGACTGCACATTTGTGAGTCTGCTTCTGGACTCTTGGCATCAAATTTTTCAGCCAGAGCTGATTCCAAAGTGTATCTTCTTTTCATTATTCTGTAATGTAAAGAATGTGAGTCAGTGACTTTGGAGCACACTGAAGATGAAAGGTTGTATATGTTGTATCTACCTAAGAGACATGGCAGGTACTCAAAGTCCCAAATGGCCAATGGGGCTCGGCTGGACAGGGGTGTGGGGTAATGGAGGGGGAGGAAGGACAGTTAGAGCCTGTGCTTACACACTAAGAGGGAGGTGTTAGGAAATCAGGCTGAAACGCATGGGCTAGGACCTTTGAAAAGCTTTAGGGGGGTAATCTCACAGGACAGGGAAAAACTAGTTTTCCTGTAGCTATAAAGTAAAGCAAATTGGTAGACAAGGGGTTATTTGTTAAGTAGAGCTTGTAACAGGTTGTAATGAGGGTACATAATTTGTATTTAGGGATTATTAGCTCTTCAAAATCTTGTTCTAACCGGGTTATTAATTACATTCTTTGATTATAGACGTTAATCCATATATGCTCTCTTCTTAATAGAGGATTTTACTTTCTGTAGATGGAGCACAAGTAAATAAAGAGCCCTTAATAACCTAGCTTCTTTTCAGGTTTCTGTGATTGAAAACTCTTTACCCTCTGAGTTGAAACTATATGTTCTAAATGGACAATGGGATAGACCGGTGACGGGTAGTAAGGAGGGCACGTATTGCATGGTGCACTGGGTGTTATACGCAACTAATGAATCCGAACTTTACATCGGAAACCGGGGATGTACTGTATGGTGACTAACATAATATAATAAAAAAACATTAAAAAAAATAAATAAATGGACATTACTGACCATCTGGTGAAACACGCCCAAAATGTGGATAGAACACAGACATCAGCAGTTCTCAGTCTGGGCTACTCCTTTGGGTCCCAAGGGGAGCTTTGAAAAAATGCTGGATTCTGGATGGCAGCCCCAAAGATTCTGATTCTATTGGTCTTGGGAGCAGCCTGGGCATCAGGATTCCTGAAAACTCCGGCGAGCAGAGGAAGCAGCCGCAGTTGAACCCCATGGGCTGAAACTGAGTGTCTTCACTCTCGCGGGACTTGCCTTCCATTCACTCCATGCCGATTTGGGTGGCAGCCCGCACTTGTGTCATTAGGCAGCTCCCACTTACTATCCATTGTCATCGTTCAGTGATAGCAGGTTTCAGGATGTGCGGTGATTTCTCACTAGGGGGTTCTTCCTGACCATCCCTTCAGACACCGTGCTGTGCAGGTGGGAGACTGAGGATAGGAGAGAGAGTGGTTTGTGCGCGTCTACACAGCAGGTGAGCCAGGGATCGGCTAAGACTGAAACCCATGCCTTCTAGGTCACAGACGGGGGCTCACGACCTGGCAGTGTCACAGGAGGGCAGGGATGAAGAGCGGGACAGAGAAGTGGGTGCCCCTCCCCGGATGCAAGGACACTGAACAGAGAAGCTCCACAGTGTGACGAGCAAGCACAAGGCTGGGCAGGCGTCAGATGACCCGTGACTGAGGCCAGATGAATCCGTGAGGCATGCCTGCAAAGCCTCGTGCTGTACTACTATTACCTTATGACTCTTCTCACCAGAGAAACACCTCCTGCAGAGGAGAGCAGAGGAATCCTGTGCCCCTGGGCCCCCTGCTGGGTGCACATCCTGTGCGCCCAAGCCTGGGTTTAGAAGGCTGCAGATCAGCATTGCTGTGGCATTGGGCCAGAATCCACAGTCACCCAGCTGAAGGGCACGTGGGCGTGTGTGTGTATGTCTGGTTGGCTGTGTTTTATCAGATGAATCAGTGGGAAGGGGAAAGTGAGGGGCAGGTTATCTTTATCCTGGTGCAGAAGGTTTCTTTGGTCAGTGAGTAGAAATGGGAAGTTTAGTAGTCTGGCCATGTTCAAGGGCAGGAACCATGCCTTCTGTGGCCATTCAACTCTGTACCGCAGTGGCTGGTACAGGGCTTGACACAGAAGGTTCTCAGGGCAGGCTGGCTGAATGAGTGAGGAATTGAACAATCTCTATTATTCTTTCTAATATTTTCTTGACCAAAGATGTGGGTAGTGGGGTGTTCTGTGTACCTGGGGGGTGGTAGGGAGGGGAGGAGAGGAGGAGAGGGAGAAACAGAACAGGTGCTCCTCCCTGGCCATAGGCTGCCGTCTCTTGGCGAGCACCCCTGTGTCTCCAGAGCCCACACGTGGCACAGAATGCCAGGACACATCCGTGAGGTGGCGATGGAGCAAGTGTATTGCTTACCTCATTTGTGGCATGAGCTCAAAATACAGCAGTTCTCTTCCCAATTTGCCTCTTGTCAGATTGCCACCAGAAAATTAGAATTCATCCCAGATGGTTCAAATAAGGAGACTTTAATGGAGGAACTGTTTAGCAGACTCGGGGCAGGCAGGGTTGAGGGAATAAATAAGAGATGTTGAGGCCCTCTAGGTGGCTGGAACCCCAACCACCCAGGTCTGAAGGGGTGAAGAGAGAAAGTGGTATTTCTGGAGCCCAGGGAGAGTGGTGGTGGTTGGGGGTGCCCCACTGAAGAGGCTGGAGGCAGGAGCCGTGGTTGTGGAGAGTACAGCACCAAAGCAGGGAGGGAGCAGACAGGAAAGCCCTTGGTCTCCTGCTCTTCCATCTCTTGCTAGTACCTTCCAGCAGCCCAAGGTGCTGGTGCTGGCCTGCAAAAGCCCCTGGCGGGTGCATGCACTGGGACATCGTCCCTGGCTCAGAGTGGGGCAGACAGGGGTGGGGCATGGATGAAGGGGGGGCAGTTGGAGAAGCAGTGCCACACGTGCAGGGAAGAGTCTGTAGGGGCAAAGAGAGTCGTAGGGGACAAGGAAACAGATCTGCAGGCAGAATGTTTCTGCCCTCAGTCCTTGGGGAATGTGAGCTTCAGGGAAGTAATTATATCATATCCAAGAATCTCATCCTGGACCCATAATTACATGTACAGGAATTTTTTTAAGAGTTAATGGCAGTGGTTTTAATGTCTCATAAATATCCCTCTAAGGAATCTCCCCACAAGAGAGGAGTGGTTTTGTTTTGTAGGCCTAGAGCCAACCCCAAGCCTTTGGAGATGAGGCTCCCAGGCTCTTCCGGGGAGGAGATCTCATGGTAGCAGCCCCCCCACCCAGGTCCACTGAGGGCTCAGGCATGTTGGCCCCAGGAGCTCTGGACCTCGGGATCCCTTCGATTCTGCCTTCTGGGGAGCTTCCCTCAGGAAGTCTTACCAGGGAGTTGGTGGTGGAGATACTGAAGGAGTTACTGATCTCTCAGAGTGTGAGGAAATGTGTGTGCTGATAAAAGCTTCTTTGGGAACTCCATGTTTGCTCACTTTGACTAAATTCTGGACTAAGAGTGGAATGTGTGTAAGTAGGAGCAGAAAAATAAGAACGTGTGTTTGAAGCCCCCAGGTTAAGGAAAGGTGTTCACCGAGACCGTCTCCTTTCATTCTCAGAGAACCCCCTGTCAGGGGCTCTGTCTGTTCAGTTGAATTGGCCCATGTGTTGCCCAGGCCAATGACTTCAGTTCTAATCTCAGCCCTCCCCTAATGCACTGTGTGGCCTTGGGCAACTCCCGGTCCCTCTCTGATTCTCTATTTTCTCTTTTGTAAAGTGGCATCATCATTATGTCTGCATTGAGATGATTTATGCAAAAATCTATTCTTTTATTGGGCATATGCCAAATGTTCCTAAATGTAAGCTGCTTTTAAAGCCACTGTTCGGAGTGAACCAGAAGCCTCCTCCTTCCTGTTCTCATACAGCTTTGCTTGTGGCTCTCTCCCAGTGCTTTCCTACTCCCTTGTCCACCTTCCCCACTAGTCTGGCAGGTCCTTGTACTCGCATGCTTGGCTCTGTGTTTCATACGGAGAGGGAAGCAGTCAGGATGTGTTGAACAAATGATGGAATGGTGAGTAAGGGTTGGGGGCTCCTGAAGTTCAGGGCTAGCTCTTACATATCTGAGCCACTGCAGAAGCTCTGGCTATCCTAGACAGGGAGCCCTGGAGCATTTCAGAAACCCGATGCATTTAGAAAGCGGTGCGCACTGGCTCTTTTCCTCCTGAAGTATTTTCAGGCCATTTAAGCTGGAGCATGATTGCCTTGTTGGCTCCAATTCCTGCCTGCCTGAGGGGGCCTTGTTTCAAAGTTCCAGGTTAGACTTGGCTGCCCCTGACTGACCACTTGAGAAGCCTGCTAACGGCAGGGAGTTGGGCCACCCGAGGAGGGCTGTTGCCAAGGACAGGCAGAGCTGGTACCGCAGGAAAGTCAGCAGGACCATTCCCGTGCCGAAGAGTCAGGGCTGTCGGGGGTCTGCCCGGGATCTCAGAGGCTCTAGAGAGGCGTGCTGCATGCTGGTCTCCTGCAGCTGGGCTTTGGCGTAAGTTGTCTCCTTGAATTCTCACAGAACTCTGTTCTGTGTTATTCTTACCCTCAACAGACAGCCGAGAAACCAGGATTCAGGGCGCTTCCATAGCTCGCTGGTCACACAGCATGCATTCAGCCCCAAGCCTGACCACACGGCCTCTACTGCTCAACACTCCTTACAAGGCTTCCAGCTGCCCACTGAGGAAGCCTCAGTACCCAATTCTGAGTAATGGATCTGTTGCCGTTCCCTTAAGAATGCATGGGAGGAGCAGAACCTTTCCCCAGCTCTCTTCACTGGGACACTTGTGCCGTGAGATGCTCGGCTACAAGAGCAGTCTGTGATCGAGTACCTTTGGGAAATTGTCCTCCTGGGAGAGTCACAGTGCACATTCCCAGGTTCAAGATTCTGAGACGTCCTGTGGTGAGGAAGCCTCACCAAGCCAGCTTTCCCCAACCCCGAGCTAACCTTTGTTAGCTTCCATTCACTTCCTGCAGAGCCAAGTAGATATTGAAATAGGTGCATCAGCCTTGTTCCCAAGACCCGACTCGGCCCGCGGGCCCCCAGGCTGGGGAGCCCTGCCTGACGCTGCCCAGCCCCTGAAAGAGCGTAGGACTCCCACCTCCGGGATTCGGAAATGTAGTCCAGCCCTGTATCATCCCTCATTCCCGTTGTTTACACCCTGTCTTGATGTGGAAAATGCCCATCTATGCCGCCCCCAAGAACTACCAGTAACTTACAAGAAAAACAAAAACCAGAACTCTTTTGGGTAATTTTGATTTGCTTTCCTCATTAAGTGTTTACTGCATTCCCAAGCATGTCTGCCATCCTGCCTCCTTTTGTAAAGGGACGTGGGGAGGCTTGCACGTATCTATGTTGGGGGAGAGAAGGTCACATAGACAGAGAAAAGTTGTCCCGGTTCCCTCTGGCCCACCTCCTCCTCCTCCACTGATTGCTTTCCAGAGAACAGGAAAGGGGTAAGGCGCACATGAAGGCAGCCAGACTGCCACATGTCCAAAACGGAGCCCTGAACTCCAGTGGTCCCCCCACCCTGCCCCCACAAGCCAGAATCTTCCCCAACTTATGCTTGTCTGTAAACAGCCCCACCAGCAGCCCAGTTCCTCAGGCCCGAATTGGGCAAGGCATCTGGATTTCCCTTTTCCTCACCGCCCTCAGCCCATCTTCTGTCCAGGCCGGTTGGAGGAACAGCAGTTGGGTGTGTGGGCTCTGGATCCCAAATGGCCTCGGTTCAGACCCTGCCTCTAACACATCCTAACTGTGTGGTCTTAGGGAAGTTACCTAACCTCTCTAGTCCTCACCTGGAGTTTTCTAACCTGGAGATAATAGGAGGACTAAGCTCACAGGGCTGCGGGGAGGATCACATGAGAGAGTGAATGCTTAGTGCTTTATAAGGCGCTAGATAGCACGCAAATTAACGTCAGATATTATCAGTACTCCTCTCTCTATCTTGATTGGTGTCACCCTGGCCCCGACCACTGTAATCTCTCCCTGAGCCATTGCAGTAGTATCCAAACGGGTCCCATTTCCACTTTATTCTAATACCATTTCTACCCAGCTACCAGAGTAATCTTGTCACAACACAGATATGACAACCTCACTCTGCTGCATAGAACGTTCCCAGTAGGCTTAGCATCATAATTCAAATGAAATTTCAACAACTCAGATGTACCTGGCCTGTGAGGTAGCTCTTTGACCTTCTTTGTGCCATTCTCACCCTCCTTGTGCTGTTCCAGGTACTCCCACCTCCTGTTCTGTAACCCCTCCAGCCCCTGGCCATATAGCAGAATTTGCATATACTGCTGGCCCATTCTAGAATGGCTCCCTCTTCTCTAATGCACCCATTCAGCACCCTTTCCCACAAAGGCTTTCCTCTTTGACTGTCTTTTTCATCAAAATGTACATTTCCTCAAAGCTGTAGTTATTTTATTTTTTTTCATTTATTGTCAGGTGCCCCTACAAGCCCGGTAATCTCTGTGAGGACAGGGACTTCGGTTTACCACTCTGTTCCCGGAATGAATGCAGGAGGGATAAAGGGGGAATAAATTATAGCCTGGGAGAGCCGTACTTTTCCCCATCTTCCTTTTATCATCCACATTTCATAGAAGGGAAAGTTGAGCTCCTTCACCAAGGACTAGGATTTGGACCCAGGAAGTCTGGGGGCCTGCAACCCAACATTTAACCACCCAACCCTTCTGCCTCCTTCGTTAGGGGAAGCTGAACCTGAACTTACGTGAGGTGGGAAACCGGATCAGAGCAGGGCATGTGCCACAGTGAAAGTAGGGACAGGAATCCTGTAGAAAGAGCTGGATCCTTCCTCCCATGCCAGTCGTTTAGCTGGGCAGTTATGGAACCTTACTTCCCCTCCCGCCTTCCTTGCTCTCATCCATCTGCTTTCATTCCTCGCCTTTGCCCTGTGGGTGGGCTTGCTCCCACATTCAGGCTGCAAGCCAAGCAGGAGAAGGAACCAGACACCCCATAGGTGAGGACGGGTTTGGGCCTTTGACAGGTTTTTGCCACATCTTTAGGGTCTAGGGCATGAGCGAGAATTCCCACAAGAGAGCAAAGTATTAGTCTTCCTTTCAGCTCCCAAATTTGTGGGCGAAACCCGAAGCTTTCTATTTCTATTTCTATTTTTTTTCTTTTTAGACCAGTGAGCCTAGAATAGTTCTCAAGGCATAGAGAGTAGATGAGAAGATGCTGACTTGTGTGTGGTGTTTGAGTCTGGCCTTTGCGTTATGGGGAAGACACACTTCTTGGGAGAAGTGTCGCCTGGGCAGGCGACAAAAGGATGGGAAAAGTGACCCTGGAAGAGTAAAAAAATTCTGTGTTTTGTGACAGGGCTGCATTTCCTTGTGTTTCTTTCTGGAACATTGTAGCTTTTCAGTAAATCCCATTCTGTCCTCTGGCTTTCTAGACAGCTCAGAACACCTCTCTCTTAGGAGTACGTTTGACCCTCGGACTCCCTCTTAGAAATGCTGGCCAGTTCTCCTTCTCCTGCTTGTGCCGGCACACGGTAAGCGCTTGGCCAGTGCTGACTCTCACTTTTGTGACAGTAAGGGGGGAGCAGGAGGCATCTGTGTGGAGTGGCTGGTGTGACTGTTGCTCTCCCATCGCACTGGCTAGGGAACTGAAGCTTGCCCAGGGAGGGCTGTCAGTCAGGAGGAAGCCTGGGCGAGTGAGTGAGTCAGCAGTCAGAGCTGGGATGACGCCCCAGATGTCTGGACCCCCAGATCTATGCACTCCCCAGCCGTAGGAGTTTCCTATGGCAGCTAAAACAATACCACAGACTGCGGGGCGCGGGGGGGGGCCTCAAACCACAGAAATGTATTCTCTCACAGCTGTGAGGCTCCAAGTCCAAAATAGTGTCCCTGTTGAAATGGAGGTTTCAGCAGGGCTGTGCTTCCTCTGCAGGCTCTAGGGGAGTGTCTGTTCCTCGCCTCTTCCAGCTTCTGGTGGCTGCAGGCCTTCGTGGGTTTGTGGTCACATCATTCCCGTCTCCTCCTGTCTTCCTCCCCTCTTCTCCTCATGCGGATGTCAGATCTCTCTGCCGCTGTCTTCTAGGGACATTTGTGACGGCCTTCAGTGCTTACGCAGATAATCCAGGATAATCTTCCCATTGTAAGATTCTTCATCATGTCTGCGGAAGCTCTTTCTCTAAACAGGATAACATTTCTAGGCCCCAGGGGGTCATGACTCAGCCTTCCGCACCGGCTCTAGGAGCTGCACACGGAATGTGCACAGACTCCGTTGCGGGAGCCCACGTGGATGGGCGGGAAGCGGGCTGAATGTGAGCCGCTCAGAAGGGACACACCGTTCTGGCAAAGGCAGGACAAGACGTTAGCAGGGGTCGTTGTCATCCTCGGGAAAGGAGATGTGCTTCGGCTTCTAACGGGAATTAAATTTGAGATGTGGGGACCACAGTTCACTCATCCTTTCATCAAAAACTTATTGAGCAGACACCCTATGGCCAGCCCTCTGGGTCCCACATTCCGGACAAGGAAACTGGTCAAGGAACTGTTGTATGTACTGGGCCATGTGCTGGGCTAGAGGAACGCGCCACTGACAAGGGCATTTCAGCCCTGACTGGGAAGGCTTCCAGAAGGAGGCGCTACTTGAACTGAAGCTGTAAGATTAGTAGGAGTTGGTCCGGTCAACCCAAGACAGGGAAAGGGAAGCATTTACACAGCTACGTGATCGTGACTGGACCGCCTTCTGCCTGTGGAGGTTGCCCCATGGTCCTCCTGGGACTGAGGTAAATCTTGGATGAGGGCATGGAGAGCCAGCTATTTCTTCTTGTTGTTACTGGTTGAAGCGTCCCTGGTATATCCTTCCCCCTCCCAGCCCTCCTTATGGGTGAAAAGCACCGCAGAATAAAGGGACGGATTCCGCGTGATGGTCGGGCTCGTCTCCCATTGGATGTGAAATCTGAACGCACGCTGGCTGCTCATCAGAGGCTCGTCAGGTCTCAGAAATGCAGTCCCATGGTGTTCTCAGTGTTCACACACCTTTTCTTTCAAAATGTAAAGGTGCCCCCTGTGCTTCTCGTGGTGTGAATGGCAGCGCGATGCTCAGTGGAGAGTGCACCTGGGCTAGCGTGAGCGGCGCTCCTCCCACGCGCTTGCACCCACAAGCTACCCATGGTCCTTCCACCTGCAGCTGCAGCTCTGGCCTGCAGCGTCTGTGCCTGCGTGGTCCCCTCTGCCCAGACAGGCTTACCCCATGCTGCCCCTGCCGACTCTTCCCAGCCTTCCTGTCTCAGCTTAGAGGGCACTTCTCTCACTGCATTTACACAGCTTTAATTACATAGGTATGTGTTAATTGCTTAATATTTTTCATTCTAAGGAGTCTGTTTGTTGACCCAGCCCATACCACATTGCAAGCGTACCATAACTCCATGTTGAGAGGATGAACTTGTAACAAAAATCAAAGAAAACTTCAGAAGTATTTAACGAAGTAAATGAGTTAACATTCATGATACATCTGTGTTAGGTAATTGTCTTTCACCCTAAATACGTTTTGCAAGAATTTTTTTTTTAAAGCTTATAGTGTTGAATGGAAAAAGCAAAGTAAAAATCTATAGTGTAATCTCAATTTTATAAAATTCATGTATATTTGCTTAAAAACCCATCAAAATATTGGCCGGGGATTGCGAAGCTGTAAGATGATTGTTTTTGCTTTACTCTTTTGATTTTTCCAAGTTTTCTTTAATGAGAATCTGCCACTTTAAAAATTGAAATATCAGTAAGGCTACTTTGGGCCATCTGGTATCTTGCTCCTTTCTCGCATGTAGTCCTAATCTTTTACACACACATTATGGGCTTATTGGGAATGAATTGGAGGTCCCCACTAGAATGATTTAACCAATTAACTTATTCATTAACTGCTGTGGTATCTTATATGTGCTGGACAAAAGATTTAGAATAATCCTTATTATGAGCTGGACAAAGGGAATATTTGAAATCCTTCTCTCTCATTCCATTCCAGCCTTTCACATGGAATTCCCACAGGGGCTAATGCCCAGAAAAAAAGGCAAAGTGGCTTTAGAGTCTTTGAAAGGAGAATGAGTTCAAGGCGTGCCCATAGTTCCAGCCAGAACAGAATTCCCATGAAGTGTGTGCGTGTTTACTAATTATCCTAGACTTTCAACTGCATTAACCTTCTTTGTAATGCATTCCTGGAGTTTGTTAAAACTTTTTTTGTAGTATTGTGCCTTTCATACCATAGCTATTGTAGAAATTTACCTGTCATTATTTTTCCTATTAAACTACCAAAAGAAAATTTTAGTAATGATTTCTATTAGTGAGTCTGTAGCAAAACTAGCATCCTTCTGTAAAATAAATCATCCCAAACCTTTTGGAAAACTTGTTGACAAATTGATACCCTTGACTCGACGCCATTTTTGAACTCTTACCTTAAGGATATGATCCAAAGTAAGAAAAAAAAATATAAACATTTTATACCTAAAGGTGGCATTACACTGCCAACTATAATAGAGAAAAGTTGGAAGCAAGGTGATAAATCTCTAGCGGTAAGGGAGTGGGTTTTCCAGTAATTGTGTTCACTCAGTGGGCTAAATGCAACCATTGGAAACGATGGTTTTAAATAACAGGAGATAGTATGTCAAATGCTTATTGCCTAGTTTTAGTTTCTGTATTGGTGTGTGGATATGTAAATTTATATATAAAGATTTATGACGTTGTCATGTAAGGACACAGATGTCCTCTCCACACCCACCCTAATCCCTGCCAAAGTGCACATGATATCAAGATTAATTACGTGTTCATAACTACGTAATTGTGTTGGAGGTGACTTGGAGCAGTCGAGGTGGTCAGGGAGCTGAAAGATGAACATTTGAAGATTTTGGTCCTCAAGGAGTACCCATAATTTCCCTGAATTTCATCTTGGTAATCATCAGATGACCCTTGGCTCTGGTGTGAATTAATGGAAACGATTTCTATCCTGTCGGATTTGGTGACGGGCATTGATTGATTGTTCCCCTGGCTGGCCTGCATGCCCCCCTCTCTCCCACCTGTCCCCACCCTCCAGCCTTGGACAGCCCTCTACCCTAAATGTCCTGGAATACTTCCTTCCCTCTACCTGAGAATGTGTGGAGTTGAAAATAATCAGTAATAATCATACCCCGAGATTTGAAGTAAATATCTTGGCCTTTAACATAATGGTTTCTTGGAGATTACTTTGAACTCCACAGTGAGTTGGAGCTCTATATAAAATAACTATTTTAGGAATCAACCACCTCACTATCTTTTAGAATAACAAAATACTTTTTATTTTATAAAATGATAATTTGTATTGCTGAGAAAGTGCAGGAATTTGATCATCTCGTATGCCCTCGTACTTTCTGCTTTTCTTCCTTCTCTGTGTCTACCTGCTGACTTGCAGTCCCCTCCTCTTTGAAATGCTCCCTGACCGTTCACTCACCCACCCTGTATCCGACAACTCATACCTTCATTCATTCATCCATCCGCACATACATCCCATGGATGCTTATTGAACAGCTACTGTACTGTATCAGCTGTTGTTCAAACCACTGCAGATACAGCAGTGAACAAAAAAGACAAACGTCTCTTCCTTCTATATACTTAATGTGTTTTGCTGTACATGTATTTTTTACAATTAAAAAAAAATCTTCCCTAATGAACAAGATAGGCCAAAACGTCCTTTTCCCAGCAGTTAGCCGTCTCTCCTGTGTGCTTCGAAAGCACCTGCCTCCATTAATATACTTCATCGGCCTCATGGCTGACTGCCCATCAGGCTGTAGAAGCAGGACCCTTGCCCAAGTCAGCTTGTATCCACACCGTCATGGCTCACTGTCCTTTTCTCTTGTGTATAACACTGTAAGTGAGTTTGTCAAAAGGAAGGGGAGTCATGTGGAACCTGACATTCGCTGAGAAGCTACCGCATGCCAAGCCTCATGTCTTCATGACAGTAAGCATTTTGTTCCCATTTCGTAGCAGGGGAAACTGAGGCTTAGGAAGATCAAATGACTTGTCCAAGTTTTCGGAGTTAGTGGATGCAGACCACTGATTCTGTTACAGTCCTCTCTGCTTACACTGTCAGCTCTGAGAAGATTGGTTTTGGGTTTCACACCTGAGTAATTAGCCGCTGAGGGATTGGCCCCGGCTCCCTATCCCATGCCCCTGATGATTTACTGCAGGAACCCTTGGAAAGGAGCAGGTTCTGACACAGCAAAGCTATCCACTACCCCCCACACATAATTTTAACCTCCCCTTCTTGCAGATTCTCTTATTACATTTTACTGCAAAAGAAAATGGTCCTGCCATCCAAATCCCATCATATGGATCCTGGCTTTATTACAGACCCTGGGATGTCCATCTATTAAGTATTGGATTGACCTTTTGAGACTGAGATTGGAAAAAATAAAAATAAAATCACCACTCAAAACGTATTTCATAAACTGGGATAATGATACAAAAGTCGATCTGTCTATGCCAAACTTTTTGTGACCCTTTTGAAGGTCCAGGAAGTTCATCTGTGCGTCAGGGGGGTAAAGGCGTAGCAGGAGCCCTGTTGATCCAACCCTCAAAAGATTCATTGCCGTTTCCAAATCCAAGTTCTGGCCCGACGTCTTGAGGCTCTTCCTCGACTAATGGCAGCTGCCGTTCTTGGCCACCTCTCATCCTTGCACATTTGCTGAATGCTGCTTGGGGACCATTTGCTCCAATCATCGGGACCAAAGTGTAGCTCTGAGCCTGGGGGCTACAATGAAGTCTCTTTTCTTCAGAATTACAGAGGTTTGGGGATATGGGTGATCACATTTGCTCTATGCATTGCCCAGAGGTTTCTGCCTTTGCTAATAATGACCATCATTGTATTAACATCAGCTCTTATTTCCTGTGTGCCTTTTCAAAGGAACAGCACAGATTTGGGGACCACAGTTCACCCCTCAGGGAGGGGAGCTGCTAGGAGAGCAGGAGCAAAAGTCCTGGGCTGTGGGGAAGGGCCGACCCTTCATGCAGATTTTCAGCTTCTAGAACAGGAGGTAAGAAAGCCCATGCGGGGCTGCGAGTGAATCTCAGGAGAGCTCAAAGCCGACCGTGAGCCCTGTGTTTAAGGCCTTGATATGCTCTTGTCTTGGCAGCGAGGCCCATGCCAAGCTGGTAAAGGTGATGTATTCTCTACACGTCGGAGCCTTAGAACTGAGCCCGTGGTGCTTCCAGTCACAGTGCCTAGAGCAAGCCTGCCCTTCCCCAGCCCATTCCTTGAAAGTGTTCAGTGACTTTGTGCCGTGAAAGCACCTTGCAATGCCGAGGTGATCATGAAACATGCTGATCATTAATATTCCGGTCCTTGGTGCTGCTTGCCGAGCCTGCAGACCACTTTTGTTTTATGGGTCAGCATGTCAGGTGCTGCAATCTGGCAGAAAGGGGGCTGGAGCAGGGGTCCTGATTGGTGCTTAGTGGCTGGGTGATCTTCGGCAAGTCGTTTCTCTTTTCTGAGCTCCATTCCTGCACCTGTAAAGTGGAGGCTACTTCTAACTCAGAGGGGTTTTGTTTGGATCAAATTGGAAGATGAGAGTGAAGGTACTTTGCAAATGGTGGAGCTTTCTGTGTGCACTCCTGAGATGAGGGAGAGGCATTTTTACTGCAAGACGTACTATAAATTAAATCAATTAGTGGTGGGGAAATCTAGTCATACCCCCTTCCCTCTTCATTTCCCCTGCCCAGCCCTTGTCTTTAATTGGTCAGGGTTTAGTCCTAACTTCTTTTTTTTTTAAAAGATTTTATTTATTTATTAGAGATAGAGACAGCCAGTGAGAGAGGGAACACAAGCAGGGGGAGTGGGAGAGGAAGAAGCAGGCTCATAGCAGAGGAGCCTGATGTGGGGCTCGATCCCAGAATGCCGGGATCACGCCCTGAGCCGAAGGCAGACGCTTAAGCGCTGTGCCACCCAGGCGCCCCTAGTCCTAACTTCTAAAATGGTACCCATCCCCTACCCTTTTTTGGCCTTATTTCTGTTTTCCTTTTCCTCATAGTAGCCATCACTCCCTGACGTTGGGTTTTTCTGTTCATTGTTGCCTGTCGTCTATCTTCCCCCATTAGAATCTAAGCAAGGATGATCTTCTGTTCATTGCTATGTCCCCAGTGCCTGGAACTGTATCTACTAGTATACAGTAGGTGCTCAGTATTCATTTGTGAAATGAAAGAATATCTACATTGTTGTTCTGGTCTCACTGTGAAGCCCCTTCTTTGAGAGGGAAATGATGCCATAGCAAACAAGACAGGCTTCTTGGCCCAGAGAAGCTTAATCTGGAAAATTTACTCACCTCATGAGCTACAGACACATATGATGCTGGCTGGAGTATGTGGTCCTGAGAAAGCAGCTTTTGCTCCCAGCCTCATTCCTGCATGAATTTACTAAAGTGATGAATTGATTGTACAGTCTGAATAAGTCACCGAGTTCACTGCTGTCATCCCATTTCCCCATGCACGGAGTAGTGATGACACTACCAACTTTAATGGGCCTCAAAAAGAGCAGTAATAATGGTGATCAGTGTGGGTTCCAGATCCTTCTGGAGAGGCGGGTTTGCTAGGGGTGGGAATGGGGTGGGAATCATGAGGACATTGGACATCTTAGAGGTGAGAGAAGTTACCATCTATTGAGCACCTCCTATGGACCGGGGTTGGCCCACAGATCAGGTTTCATATATATCCAATTATAATCTCACAATCACTTAAGGAGGGGTAGGCTCAGCACCACCCCCCCCAGCCCAAGAGGAAACTGGGGCTTAGGGGAGGGTCAGTAGCTTGGCCAAGTACCACAGCTGCCATATGATGGAGGGGACTTGATACCAGGTCAGTCTGATTTCCAGGCCCATCACATGGCCCTGGGTCCCAGGAGCTGTCTTGGAACATCTCAGGGGGGCTATTGGCTTCTGGGAGCCGGACCATGCTGCTCTCTGAGTATATGTCTCTGTCTCTGGTGGGTGAAAAGCAAAGCCACAGCCACCACCCCCAGGCCTGCCCGCACTGTTGCTGTTCTCAGACCTCAGTGCTGAAGGTGCAGCTCCACGTTCATACCTCACCTGGTGCGAAACAGCAGCGTCGGGCCTTGCAAAGCCCACTTTTTTGAGCTATCAATTCTTTTTTTTACCTCCCCTTCCCCACTCTTATTTCCCTCCCCCACATGTTTGAAGTGAGCCCATTTGTTTATGTGTGTTCTTTGAAAGCAGCTGTTGCTTTGTGTTCAGATATTTTTTTTCAAAGATTTTATTTATTTGACAGAGATAGAGACAGCCAGCAAGAGAGGGAACACAAGCAGGGGGAGTGGGAGAGGAAGAAGCAGGTTCACAGCAGAGGAGCCTGATGTGGGGCTCGATCCCATAATGCCGGGATCACGCCCTGAGCCGAAGGCAGACGCTTAACCGCTGTGCCACCCAGGCGCCCCAGTGTTCAGATATTTTTAATTTACATTGTGATATTGTGCTGTGACCTCATTCTGCCTCCTACTTTTAGCACCTGGTTTTCATGGTCCATCCATGTTGCCATGCGTACATTTCAGCCCATTGTTTCTAACTGCTGCTAAATCATCCCTGTGTGCATTCACTACCTTTCCGTATGCATCCACCCAGAGAGGGACACCAGGTGGTGCCTAGCTCTCTGCCCCTGCAGTGGACATCCTCCCATGTGCCCCCTAACAGGCCTGTGTGAGGATTGTGCCGTCGTTACAGGCCGTGTACTGGGAGAGAGAGCACATGCGGACTTAGCTTGACTAAGTAGTTCCAGATTGCTCTCCTCTGAGGCTGCCTCGGTTGGTCTGTGCTCACCTTCACACGAGGCTCCTTATTTCCTACATCCCCTCGTAGTCTCCAACATTTAGGGTAGAACTTTTTATTTTTGCTACTCTGATGGGTGCTGCCATGGCTCGCTCTTTGTTTCTTCTTTCTTTCTTTCTTTCTTTCTTTCTTTCTTTCTTTCTTTCTTTCTTTCTTTCTTTCTTTCTTCTTTCTTTCCTTATTTGACTATAAATGAGTCTGAATATCTACATATGCTCGCCCTTTGGGCTTCTCTTCACGGAATTCTCCATATCCTTTGCCCCTGTGTCAGGTAAGGTTCCTGACATTTTTCTTGTTCACTGGAAGGAGTTTCTAGTGGTTTCTAAATTTTAATCCCTAGTCACTTTTAGACAAGTATCTTCTCCCAAACTATATTCATCTATTAATTTTGTTGAGCAAATACTTTAATTCTGGGATTATCAAATTCATCACTTTTTCGTCTTAGAATATATGCATTTGAGGGTTTTGAGAAGCACTTTCCCATCAGCAGATCACAAAAATATTCTATATTTTCTTTGAATAACCGGTGGAGGCAGAGGGAGCATCAGCCTTGTGTTCCTGCTAGCAGAGGGCTCAAGTTTATGAATCCCGGGCTGACGTGGAGGGTAAAGAGTTTTGTTTTCTTTCCTTCAAAGGACTCCATAAGCCAACAGGAAGGCAATTACGCAGAGAGGACTTTAATTAAATTTTCCATTTTTTAATTTTTCTGAACTTCAGGGGTGCTCATACCTCGCATCACGGAGGGAATGCTTAATGAGTGGAGGTGTCCCTCAGGAGCTCCGCTGCTGTCACATCTCGAGATGAAGAGGCCTGTGGCCTCCGTCTCCACTCAAATCTGATAACCCTTAGTGTCAGGCACAGCAGCGCCTGTGAAATTCAAAATTAGTGGAAAAGAGGGTGAAGATAGGCCTGTGCTGTCTTGATAATGGTGTGGTGGGCCCAGGCCTGCAGCTTAGTGGGCCCACCTCTGGATGGGAGGGCCACAGTGGGATGTGAGCGGAAGCCTACTCAGGGAATGGAAGGGCTTCTGTTGTTTGCTGACCTTCACGCACAGGGCCTATTCCTTATACACATGAGTTCCACAAGACAACGAATCCTAGAAAATCAAAACAGGACGAGGGAGTTTGAATGTCACCCTGTCTGCAGAGCCCCGAGTGATGAAGTTCCTTATGGAACACCACACGGCTGCTGAGTTGGAGATCCAGGGCTAGACCCCAGGCTTCTTATTAAATGCAGGCCAGAGGGGCGCCTGGGTAGCGCAGTCGTTAAAGCGACTGCCTTCGGCTCAGGGCGTGATCCCGGGGTTCCGGGATCGAGTCCCACATCGGGCTCCTCGGCTGGGAGCCTGCTTCTTCCTCTCCCTCTCCCCTGCTGTGTTCCCTCTCTCGCTGGCTGTCTCTCTGTCACATAAATGAATAAAATTAAAAAAAAAAATTTAAATGCAGCCAGAGCTGTGACAGCTCCACTTAGAAAGATCCCAGGCCTTGGAGACAGACAGTCCTCAGTAACAGCTGTTAAATTTAATAATTATATCAATAAATGTATCTACCACTGTGGTCACTGCTTTAAGTGAGATAATGCTCAAAGCTATTAGATCTTGGAAGAATTGAATCCACTCTCAGATAAGTAAAGGTTCTAGGGAAAAAATGAGCTGAAGTCTACAGATGAGTCCAACCTAACCTATAGAGAGGGGAGAGCTTGTTGAATGGATGGATGGATAGATGGATGGATGGCCGGATAGACGGATGGATGGATGGATGGCCAGATAGACGGATGGATGGATGGATGGATGGATGGATGGATGGATGGATGGATTGATGGATGGAAGACTGTGATCCTGGGTTTAAGAGGTTAGTTGTTTCCCCACCCTGTTCTTTTTCTCTCTCAGACCAGGGAGGCCTACTGGCAAATTATAAAGCCAGCAGAGGGGGAGGGAAGGAAGATCTCTTTCCCTGACTATCAATCCTTTGAGTGTTTCACTTAAAGCTGAGCACCTGTTCTATTGCAGTACTCACCTCTGTCCCTGTCTGTTTCTTTGAACCCTACCACTGGTCCTTGGGAAGAGAAAATGCAAAAGAAGAAAAAAAAAAGGAAGGAAAGCAGCGTTCATCATGTTGAAACATGATGCTCCTCTCTGAACGTTGGAAGATGAGCAATTACACATGCTGATTTCATCCACTACTTAGCTCGGGGGGAGGGGGGTGACGGCTGCCGTTGAAGAGGCTCCAGCAGGTTAAGTGCTGCAGCCCCGGCCGGGGTTCTGATGCCTCTCTCGGAAACCTCGGCGACCGGCTGATAATTCCCCGGTGTCCTTTCAAGTGATTCCTGGCCCCGCCAGCCGTGAGGAGAGTTCCCAGTCAAAAACAACCCGGACGTCATTCCTGGCTAGGATGCGGCTTGTTCTTTTGTTCCCTGGGGACCCGAGACTGTTCAGAGAAGAGAGGGTGGGGGAGAGATTCTGCAAAGAAGTGAAAGCAGGCAAGAACGGGCTCGCGTGCCTTGCCGGCGCTGATCTTGACAGAGCTCACGTGTTACTGGGGACTGGGAGAGGATGGAGGGGGAAAAAAACCAAAACCAAACATTTATTTGGCATTTAGTGTGTACTAGGTACCTGTTGCCCCTGAATGTAGTCCGTCCTCACAGATGTTGTCATTCCCATTGTGCAGGTGGAGAAATTAGTTTAATTAACTTGCCCGGTACAATGCTGGTGATAATGACAGCAGTTAGTACTTATCTGCCAGACAGGCTAAGCTCTGTCCATGTATTAACTGATTGAATCCTCACAATAACCCTGTAGGGTCGGTGCTGTTAGGACACACATTTTTTAGTAAAGAAGGTAAGGCATAGAGAGATTAAGTATGTTGCCCTTGGCGAGTAAATGGCAGAGCTGGGATTAAAACAACAGGCAGATTGGCTCCAAGTCCCATGCTTTGTCCTTTAGTTTGGAGGTTGGAACGCAGTTCTAACATATACTCTAAAAAATCCTTGCCTTTCAGCCATAGCCTGACACCCTTTTCCTTGATAAGGACCTGACTGTTTCAGATAGCAGGATGGGCAGCTGTTCGTGGAGTGCTGCCCAAGAGCGAGTGTCCGTCTTGCTGCTCCCAGTTGCTGTGTATTTTCTTCTCATTCTCCGGTGGAGGCTGGCAGAGACCAAAGCTCAGCGAGGTTGAGTGATCTGTCCAAGATCACACTGCTGATAGTGGCTCTGGGCCGCTTTCTGAGTAAGATGGTTTCCCTTGCTGGCGCGTTCGTTACATTTATGAGGCCGTTCCTGGGGTCTTGATCAGGCAGGTAAACAGTGGGTCACGCTGCTCTGTGCCGGGGGACAAGAGCTGAGGCCTGCCCAGTACTCCTGCCCTGGAGGAGCCCCCAGTCTCGGGGGTGAGGAGAGCTCTGGCCTCAGGGCCACCTCCTCTCTCCCCGCAGGACCCAGCAAGCTGGCAATGACGGGACTTTGCCTGTCTGAACAGCATGCTGGCTCTCTTTTGACTAAAGAAACAGCAGCCTCCACCTGCTTCAGTCAGATCTAGTTACAGCAAGAGAATGTCTCTATTATTATTGCTATTAATCTGACACAAAGAAGGTTTGAAACTCTTGATCCTAAGACATAAAAGACCTCCCAAAAGGAGAGATCAGTAACCATCCAAATTGTGGCTTTCTGAAGGCTTTAAAAAAGAAGTTTGGTTTTTTGGTTGTTTTTGGTCAAAGCAGGCCATTTGAATGTCACATTTGTTCTGTCTTCTTTTCCTTTTCTTCTAATAATTTGGATCAAAGTGATGATAAAATTGCTCCATTTCAGATGATTTCATCAAGCCATTGACACATTGGATTAGCAGAAATAATTTATTTCCAAAGCCCCAATTCATATAGCCAAGAAAATTATAAGCAAATAATTTATATATATATTTTTTTTCACAAGTAGCTATTGACTTAATGATGGCAGTTCTTCCATTGTGCCTAATCGATAGCAGATGTGCATCAGGGAAGGTGTGATATGTATGAACTCCTGGCAGGAGGAATAGAAGTTTAAAGGAACCATTTTCTTAGACTCTCTGGAGCAAAAGAGAGGGAGGGAGTCAGGGAGGGAAAGAGAATGAAAATAATCTTGCACCATACTGTGCAAATGTCCTCTTTCTGGCTGACTCATGGGAAGTGGCTGCTTGTAAAGGAATCATCCAATGAGAGTGTCAGGGCTTTTAGCAGACAAGCATATATTAAGGTCAGAAGGAAAATAAAGTAAAAAACAATATTTATTGAGCAGAGATTCCTTTGCAGACGTTCACCCATAGAGTTGCTCATTTTTCTTCCCAATTTTGTCAAGCTAGTTAGACCTCGATTCCCTCATTTCACATGTAAAGAAACAAAGGNTAAAATCTTTAAAAAAAAAAAAAAAGAAAGAAACAAAGGCCCAAGGAAAAGCTTGTCGTAGGTGGAGCCAACCTACCTGTGTCAGGATCAGGATGTGAACGCAGGTTTGAGAATTACAAGTGTTGTTTCTACCTTTTGTAGTACTTTCTTTTTTTTTCTTTTCTTTCTTGCTTTTTTTTTTTTTTAACCAGAGCTATGTACATGATACCTACCTTATTATTATTGTTTTCTGATCCAAGGGAGAAAAAAATATTGATAAGTCTTAGATGGGAGCTGTGAGTGGATGCCTTGTTGTTGACGGATATATGGCCCTGTGACTTCTGGCAGAGCTCTGGAATGAATGATAGGGGCCCTTCTGTAGCAACTGGTATCATTCATTCATCCATCAATCATTTATCGTAACGTCATTTCTCCTGTGTTTAGATATATTTCAGCTGCTGGCTGTCTTACAGGGCCTAGAGATACTAGGGGGAATAGATCACATCCCTTGTCCTCAAGGAGCTTACAGTGAATGTGGGGGAGTCAGGGAAGTTGACAGCCAGGCACAATATGGAGGGAGGCAATGGGTGTGGAATTAACATCTAACCTCAGGGCCAGAGGTAAAAATTGACTGTAGGTTGTATTACCCTCAAAAACTTTGAAAACAGAGATGATCACACCGGGAGAAGCTCAAGGGAACTGTGGATTTACATTTCCCCTATTCTCAGTCCAGGGCACCCCCTCTGTCCAGGGCGGGTGCATGGGCTCTTGCGGATCAGCAGGTTGCTTCCAGTAGGAGTCTCTCCTCTGCAAGCCCTACAGACCGTGTAGTTGAAGCTACATAGGAAACAGGCTTCTGCTGTGCACTCCCCCCCATGCAGGGTGCCAAATACCGTGGCGAAGTTACAAAAACAAGGGGCTGTAGGAGCCCTGACCAGCCTTAGCTTTCATCAGGAAGGTGACCTGGAGAGGTCAGCTCTGCAGAAAGATCTTGAAGCATGACAGGGAAGCTCCATACCTCCACAGATGCTCTCCTGAGTCATCAGTGGAGATCCTGTCAGGGTCAGAGCTGGGGGTGGAGCAGGTGAGGGGAGGTCCGGTGGATAATGCGTGGTCTATGGAATGGGCATATGAGAGCCTATTGTCCCTGTTGCTTTGAGGATTAAACAGATTAGTCATTTAGAGAGTCTAGACCTGCACTGTCTAATTGCCATCCACTTGCTTTCTATGGCTCTTGTGCACTTGAATGTGGCTGGTCCAAATTGAGATGTTCTGTAATTACAAAATAGAAACCAGATTTCAAAGACTTAGTGCCAATTAAAAAAATACCATCTTTCCCGGCAGTAATTTTTCATGTAGATAACATATTGAAATAATAAAATTTTAGATCTACTAGGTCAAATAAAATCTCTTATTAAAATTAATTCCATTCATTTCTTTTTACTTTTTAAAATGTGGCTACTAGAAAATGTTAAATTACTGATGCAGCTCACATTTTCTTTTTCCTTGGGCAGCGCTGTTATAGACCAGCACCTAGTTTTGTAGGGTCCATGTGCTAAGGAGAGTTTTTACATTTTAAATGGTTAGGGAAAAAATACAAAGGAGCAGAATATTTGTGACATGTGAAAATTACATGACATTCCAGTTTTAGCATCCATACATGAAGTCCTCTTGGGTCACGGCCTTGCTCGTGTATTTGTATATTGTCTGTGGCTAGCTCTACCGTGCTAGGGTGGGTAGTGCAGGGACAGAGAACATTCTTACCTTTGCTCACTCTGTTCCCTCTACCTGCAGTCTTCGTGTGTTCGCCTTATCCTTCAAAGGAGAGCTCAAGGCCACCGTCCTTGAGAAATGGTATCTTCCTCCTCTGCACTTTCAATACCAATAGGTGCCTGGGGAAAGTTACTCAACCTCAGTGAGCCTCAACTTTCTCATCTGTAAAATGGGAATGATAGTACCCACTCCACTGAGTAATCATAGGGATTAAGCAATGGGTAGTGCCTTTCACATAGTGAGAGCTCAGTAAGTATTATAGTTACTGCTGCTATTATTGCTTGAATGTATCTTGTGGAATTTACTGCATTCTGAAGGTTGACATAGCCCACCATGAACTAAAATACTTGTAACATGGCTTTGTTGTCTTTGAGGACATGGAGAACATTCTCTCCCTTCTATATCCTCAGCCTGGACTTGGGAGGGGCTTAGGAAACATTTGTGACACATGCCACTCAATCTCTCCCTTTTATCAGATACAGTGATAGACAAACACATACTTGCCGCCTTTTATTCATCCCCCCTGCCCCCACCCTGGTCCCAGCCACCCTCCTCTTCTGTCTGGATTACTGTTCCTAACCCATTTTCTCACCACCATCCTTGTCGTCTCCAACCAGTGATGCACTGGTCAGTATTTAGCAACTGGCTGTCTGAAGCAGAGGGGAGCCGTGATTTGAAGTGTTTTCTAATCTGCGGCACATATATTCCCACCATGGTTGACTTCATGCTACTGACCTGACGTTGCTGAGCATGGAGTTGGGAAGAGGAACACAGGATGACCCTCTCCAGGGTGTGCCCACCGCTGCTTCAGCGCACTGTCCACTCTGCTGCTACGGTGACCTTTCCCAGGGGACCCCCCTGCTTAGAGCCCGACAGCGGGCTTCACATTGATCTTGAAATAGAGTTGAAGGTCCTTAACACATTTTTGAACCTTATAGAACCCATACCCCTGTTGCCTTACTGGCTGTATCCCTTCCACAAGCTTCCCCCCAGACCCGCGCCGGGCATCCTTGTGTTCCTCTGCAATGACACTTCCTTCACTGACCTTCTCGAACCGTCCCAAGATCTGGTGGAGCTGCCCTTGTTCTTATGCTGTCCTGGCTGCTCCTACTTCCTCTGCACTGTCCTTATTGGGACAGATCCCTCATCCAGTAATCAGCTGTTAGCACTGGTCTCCCCACGGGAGTATAAGGTCCAGAGGCAGTAGCTATGATTGTCACATGCATCGCTGTGTCCTTGGCACCTGGCACACAGTTGGCAAAAATGTTTCTAGAATAGATGATGGAATTGAGCGAAGCCTGGTTAGAAGGCAGCGGAGGTCAGCCTCCTGTGGGTATTAGACTTCTGTCTCTGACAGGAATATTTTTTTAACTGCTCAGAATATTTTTGATTAGGGGACCACTTGGGGTTGGTTTTCCAACTGACCAAAGGGAAAAGGCAAAACAGTCACCATTCTCAACCACTCCTCTACAGAATCTTCTCTAGTCCAGGGGACATGACTTGAAGCACACTTGGTACATCATTACACATCCAGTAAGTAATCAGTTATCGCATTTTTAAACCACTCTACTGAGCTCTGACGGACACACAAAAGGCTGTAGATGTTCGGTGCACACAAACTTGCTGTGTTTCGTGGTAAGCACGGACCCATGAACCCATCAGCGCCATCAGTGCCGTGAACTTAGCTACCACTCCTGCAGGTTTCCTTCCATCTGGCAGGATTTAAACACCCAGGGTCTTGTTTGCTTTAAAATCTCATGATTTCAAAACCCTCCCAATTAGAAGAACCTGGAATCATTCATGGTATAGTCGCTGCCTGGGGCTCGGAGGCTGGCTAACACATTAGGGGCTGTGATGGTCCTAAGAAGGAGGAGGGCCAACGGGCTGGTAGTTTTACTTCATCAAAAACCATACAAACACCTTATCTCAATTCTTTGGAAGAAAGTTGGCACAACAGAGAGGCATTTACTGAAAGTCTAACGGGTATTTTGGGGCAGATACGGTGCTAAACATCACAGCCCAAAGCCTCTTGATGCTGCGATTTTAAGTGCGAGGAGTTGAAAAACAATTTGTTCCTCATACTTTGCTAAATCTTTGTAATTACATATATTTTTGCCGAAAGTCTGAGTGGCAATCCCATATTTATCCTGCAATCAAAGCCATTGTGGATTATCAGCTAAATACCTCATTAGGAAGATTTGAAACATGTCTCCCAGAGGTTTTTGTTTTCCTCTTAAAAACAACTACATCTTAAAGAAAAAGCAACGTATCTGTTGTATTGCAAATGTCTCTGAGTGATTTTGAGTATTCCTAGTAAATCTACTTGAGAAAAGAGATACATTATAGAGAGCAATTTTTATTTATTTATTTTTTAAATTTTTTTATAATAATATTTTTTTATTATATTATGTTAGTCACCATACGGTACATCCCTGGTTTTTGATGAGAGCGATTTTTAAAGTGAATGCAGGACAACTGATGTAGTAGATGAGGTTACTGGTAAGAGAAGCAGGTTGGCCTGGCCTTTACAGCCTCCGTGTGACCTGAGCCTCAGTTTCCTTATCCGTAAAACTGAGATTATGGTACTTTACCTCAAAGAGCTGTTGCTGAATGAAGTGAGACAGAGCAGTGCCTGGCAAGGAACAGACATTTGATAAATGCTCATTATTTTTATTGTCAGTGTTATTAATTTTATCATATAGCAATGTATTACCCCCAGTAAGTTTGCCTCCTTCGTATTTTTACAATATCTTTTTCACACCCATGAGGATTTCAGTTAGATATATATGCACCTTGACACCACTCTTGATGGAGCTAAGTAGAACAAAACAAGAGGGAAATTCAGCCTTGGGAAGGGAAAAACTAAGGTTGACGAGGGAGGCAGAGGAGAGAGAGGGGAAGAGGAGCTCTCCCCTGCACCTCCAAGGCCCAGTCCCCCATGGCAGGCCCAGACGCAGATAGAAGGGGCTGACTCTGAGCAAGGTGACAAGGTCCTGACGTGCTCCGACAAGGGCATGTACCCCATGGGTACAGGGACCGTGTCTGTCACATTCCCTGCTTTATCCCCAGTGCCCAGTAAGTGTATTGTTTCCAGATAAAAACACTACATTCATTAAGAAGAAGGACCAGATCCAGAAAAATTCCTTTGACTTTGATATTGCTTGCAACTAATCAAAGTCAACAGACATCTCACTGAAACAATGTGGGAGGGAGATCCTGAAGTGTTTCTAGCTAGCGAAGACTGGAATATGAAAATGAAAAGGATAGGGCGTGTTATATAAAAATAAGATGGATAAAATGGCCTTTTTTATATGTGCCATCTGTTATTTCTAGTTTAGTTTCGTGAAACAACATGAAGAGATTTCCTAAGTTTATTCATAACCTTGGACCTGCAACCTTATTTTTTTCTTTCCAGAATAATTTCTATGATAATCCCACCTGAATGAGAGTCTGGTCTGTGCCAGACACTTCGTACATTGTCTCATTTCCTTGTCATACCAACCCTGGGAGGGGAGTGTTTGATTCCTGCTCTTCAGATGAGGAAATGGGAACTTGAGGAACTGCTGTTTCAGAGACAGATTGTACCACGGCCACACAGCTGGGATGTGTCAGAGCCCGAAGTCAAACTCGGGCCAAATTCCAAACCCATAGAGTCCCAACATCATAAGTTGTCTTCTGACGAAGTGTTACATTTCCCAAATACACATTTTTCTACCTACAGGTTGGGAGAAGAAAGCTTCACATCAAGATGAATCCCCGACTCAAATGCCTTTTGGGATCAGGCAGGTGGACAAGTGGGCTGGGTGGGGACTGCGGCAGCAGAGACTCCATGTGGCCTTCTAGAGGGGGCAGCTGCCATCAAGCTCCAGCTCATTGTGGCTGAAGTGGAATGCAGGTGTTTTGTCACCACGCCCATTCAGGTTCCAAAATGAACTGAAAATCCAGATTTTTATGTGAAATGCTAGCATTGTAATTTATTGTCAATTAATGTGATTTAAAGGGGAAAAAAAAAACCTATGCGTGTCCAGCAAAACCGGTCAGGGCTGCTTTCTAAGGGGCACTGTGCTCGTTCCAGCAGTTGCCAGGGCTAACATTTTAGAACCCTCTCCTGGGACAGTTGTTTGGTACAGGACAGTGGGCCACACAAGGAAATCATTCTGAGAGTAATGGTTAAAGCTTATTGACTAGTAAGTATGTGCTGGCACTTAACCTACATTATTTTATTTACTATCCCAGCACTCTGATGGGATATTCTTACCCTTCTTTTCCTAGTGAGAAAACAGATTCAGGGAGGTTAAGAGACTTGCCCAGAGGTACAGAGTTATGAAATAGCAGAGCAGGACTTGAACCCAAGTCTACCTGGGTTCTAAATCTGTACCCCTAACCTCTGCCCTGTATTGTCTCCCACAGAATCTATCATTACTGAAGAGCTGCCCAGGCATTTCTTTGTTTGGTGCCCATCATTCCCCAGGATTGGATGTCAGAGAGTGTGGGAACTTGTTCTGGAAATGAACGCTTTGCCTGGAAAAGCATCAGTCTTCCAAGTAAAGAGCTTTGTGCATCGTAAAACCTTCAATTTTGCTCCATTGCGTTTTGGGTCCGTGAGGGATAGATTGCAGTTCCTGCCTTCCTGCTGATTAGGACACATCCTATTTACGTGTATATGATACCGATTAGATGGTGCACTTTGCAGGGTCAGCTCCCTGATGAACAGGTAGCATTTCCCCCGTGCTGACAAGCACCAGCTGTCTGCACTCATTGTGTTCGAGCCCCGCACCTGGACCTGGGATGCCGGGAGAATGGCGCCGAACTCCCAGTTACATGTCTAGCCGTCGAGTCCAGAGACATGTGAGGCCAGGTCCTAGTGATCGTGTCCCCTTTGCTACTTGCTAGGTGAGTCTACACAAGCCGTTTAATGGGTCTGGGCCTAGTTTCTTCATCTGTCAAATGGGAATGATCTTTTTCCCCTAACTAAATGCAGGGATCCGGTCCAGAAGATCTTCTGAGATCCATCTGGTTTTGCTCCCATGTTTGTGATTCTTGGAGTCTCTGAATATGTGCTAAGTGTTGAGGAACTCAGGACCTAGAGTTTAGATGTGACTTGTAATTAAGCATATGTCTGGTGTGTATGGTACAGATTTGATTTTTCTGCATGGAAAGCTAGTTGTCCTGACCTCATTTCTTGAGTGATCTATTCTTTCCTTGCGTTGATTTGAATTGCTGCTCTCAGCCTGTATCAAATCCAGCATGTGCAGGGCCTCGCTTCTGTTGACAGATTCATTTATCCCCCGTCTCGAACACAGGAAGTAACACGGTTTGATATCTGGAAGAGCCACTGACCCTTTGTTGTTCTTCTTTCTCAAAGTGATCTATTTTGTGCCAGTCAGGGTCTCAGCAGCAAATAGATGGTGTATTCAAACCAGGTGACCCAAGAGGGTTTAATGAGGGGAGTACTTATGGAGGCGTGGGCAAGGACGGGGCCCATCGGCGATGGTGAGGTTCCCAGCCCCTGGCAACAGCGGGGAGCCTAGGGCTGAGGGGGCACGAGTGCTGGCATCAGAGAATGCAGTTCATGGATGCGGATGTGTTGAAGGGTTGGAAGCTGATGAAGGCACAGTTTGGTTCATACTTCAGAGTTATCACCCTGACATTATGGTGCAGATGGGAACGAATCCAGCAGAGAACCAGGTTTGAAGCTTAGTGAAAATGAGCACTCTAAACTCATACATTTCCCAACAAGTTACATTTTATTGCAAGAAACACCAAGGATCTCTTTTCAGCTAAAGACGCTAGAGGAGTCTGGGGGATGGTCATTGAGCTCAGCTTCTCAAGCTTCCCAGACTCCTCACGATAGTGGCACTGGATATTAACTCCTCAGACCTTATATCTCCATCCACATTACTCCCAAAGTCCCGTAAAGTGGCCTTAAATGTCATCTGGGTCTGACATCTGGGTTCTGGGATCAACACCCCTGGTGCCGTCTTGCCACACTGTTACATGTTGTGTGATAATTGCTAGGCCTCATTCACGCAGTCACGGTCAGCTCTGCAATGTGACCCGAGGCTGTGACATGCACAGTAGTTTGGTCTGCTGCATCACAAGGCCTAGGGGTACAGGGCAGGGCAGGCTTGCCAAGGGCAACCACCCAGCAGCGGTAGTGGCCACTCTTTATACATGTAAGGCTTGCAGGAGGCAGAGATCACTTGGGGACCATTTTTAGTTCATTTGTGGGGGACATGATGGGTGTGAAGTTCCTATAATACATTCTGCAAAGTAGGCATGAGAAGGTTAATTTAAGAAATTGCCGTCCTCGCCTGATGATGATATCTCATTGATAATGAGAAGGTCTCATTAATAGCCTGTTTATTCATAAAAGTTACCTTTCAATAAAGTCTCAAAAGGACTGGGCCTTCAGATGGCTGAAAATCCCAGAGCCCATCTAGCCACTCATATCCCAGCGACTCTTCAGACTTGATCGTTGTAACTGGGATTTGCTTCTGCAGTTGAAGTGGTTTCTCCTGGCATGAATGCCAACTGTCATTTTATTTCCTCAATTTTGAGGGTCAGTAGATGGTCTAGCACAGCCCTGAATGGTCTTTGGTAATTCCATTAACTATATACTTGGCCACAGACACATGCCTACTTCAGCTGAGAAGGAAGAGGTTCTTTGTGTGGCCAGAATCAACCTGCTGATCCCAAGTAGAGAGAAATGCGGGTCAGCTTTTGTATTTCATGTGATGACCTACCACCTAAATCATTAAAATTTCAGGGAAAACATTTTAAAACTTACGAATTGCACCAGGATTTTTGGAAATCGGTTTAACAAAGCATTCACTGTATGCCCAGCCCGGTGTGAGGCACTGGGACTCGGGAGTGGGAAGATAGAGCTTGTGCCCTCCCAGAGTTAACAGAGAAGACAGACGCATAAATAAACTATGATATGGCAAAGTAAATACTGTCATTGAACTGTACATAGTACTGTGGGGACCCATGGAGCAAGAGGCTGTGGTTCTGTATGGAGAATTTGAATAGAAGAGGGATGATTTTGTATTTGAAGAGACTTTGATGATGATGATAATTTTTATCTACATGAGGAAGTAGAGGAGGTTAAAAAAAAAAGCACAATTTTTTTTTTAAACATTTTTAAGCCTGAGCTGCAGTGCCTCCCCTTCCTTTGTCCACCCCCAGGCCCCAGGACCTCGGCCCTTGCCAGCAGACTTTGTCCCATTTATTTTTATATGACATTTTTTGTTTTTGTTTTGTTTTGCTTTTATTATGAAAAATTTCAAACTTATACAAAACTAGAGGCTAATATAATCACCCCCATGTGCATGCCATCCAGCTTCAACCATTATCAATACCTGGCCATTGGATTATACTGAGCATATTATCTGTAAATACTTCAGCGTGCATCTCTAAAAAATTAAGATTTCCTCACTGTAAAAATAAACCAAAACCATGGTCAGGTATAACTCATTGTCAAGAAGTCCTTCCATGCATTAGCTAGCCATTCAGTGGTGGTCTTGTAGATTGTCTTGTAGAATTTCACAATCAGTAATTTTTTAAAAAAAATTTATTCATTTTAGAGAAGCAGGGAGGGGGAGAAGGAGAGCAGACTCCCCACTGAGTGCAGAGCCTGACGCTGGATGCTGGGCTCCATCTCAGGGTCCTGAGATCATGACCTGAGCCGAAATCAATAGTCAGAGGCCTGGGGCGCCTGGGTGGCACAGCGGTTAAGCGTCTGCCTTCGGCTCAGGGCGTGATCCCGGCGTTCTGGGGTCGAGCCCCACATGGCTCTTCCGCTATGAGCCTGCTTCTTCCTCTCCCACTCCCCCTGCTTGTGTTCCCTCTCTCACTGGCTGTCTCTATCTCTGTTGAATAAATAAAAAAAATCTTTAAAAAAAAAAAATAGTCGGAGGCCTAATCGACTGACCACCCAGGTGCCCCACAAGCAGTTATTTTTAATAATACATTTATTTTTTTCTGCCAATAAAAAGAAAATGGGCCTTCCTGTTTTTTTTAAAAGAAATCCAGCTTGCAAAAATGCATAAAAGTACAATGAAAAATAAAGGGTTCCCCCCCCCGCGCCCCCGGTTTTACAGCATTATCATTAGTATGTAGCATGGTGGCTGTCCCATAATGGGTGTTCAGTTAGTGTTTAGTGAATGAAGGGAGGGGAGGAGGGAGGGAGGAGGCTTAGGAAGTTAGAACAGAAAGTAGAAAGGAAGGAAGACCTGAACCTCTAGCCTCACTACCCGCATCAGTTTTTTCAATGCAGCTTTTTACAGATGCATAATTTGGGGAGCACCTCGGTGACTCAGTCGGTTCAGTGTCTGCTTTCGGCTCAGGTCATGATCCCAGGGTCCTGGGATCAAGTCCGAGCCCTGTGTTGGGCTCCCTCCTCAGCAGGGAGTCTGCTTCTCCCTCTCCCTCTGCCCCTCCTCCTGCTTATGTTCTCTCTCTCTCTCAAAGAAAATCTTTTTTAAAAATACATAATTTGCTATTCCTGTGACCATCCTGTGTGTACAGTTATGTATCCTGCTTTCCCCCTGTGGGGATGTGAGCATTTTCACTGGGTCCACATGTGAATGACAGGACTCCCTGCCGCTGCTTCGCATCCTGAGTGTCTGAGCATCCCAGGCCTGACCACAGCCTCCTCCCCATCTGGCCAGAGCTCCCTGGGGAGAGGCCTTCACCCCACAGGCTGCCCCATCATCATGGCTTCCCAGGCCTCTGAGCAACACGATGTAATACTGGCCTTTACACAGCTGGCACCGTGCTAAAGGTCATTTTTAAAATATTTATCGTTTAATTTCCTGAAATTGTCAACCCCATGTTAGAGGGGGCAGTTTTCTAAGTGGATGAAGAGGTAATAATTCTACGGCATTTGGGAAGATTCTTCATCTAGCAGACTGCTGTGATTACAGCCCTGGTTTCCGCAGCATCCAAAAGCCTTTCAGATGGGAGTGCTGTGAAGGAGTGATATTTTTGGGGGCAGCCCCAGATCGTGGTAAATCAGGCTCTGGGCATGGTAATTACTGTGTTAACATTTCAAAGTGGAAACATTTCCATTCCATGTAGTCCATTTCCATCTCTCAATTAACCTACGCGCAGGGATACAGGAGCTATTTGGCTGTTCCAGGAACTGAGCGTTCTTGTGGTCCGTCTTATAGTGCGCTTTTACCTGTAAACACACACCACACTCGGACACGTGAAACTCTGGTAGTTGTTGCTGGAAGTGGGCCGGAGAATTTAAGGGGTTATCCACCCAAGGCACAAACTTGACCCCCCCGAAAGTCATCAGTTACATTTCCCCCCCTTTCCTCTTATGGAAGGAAAACTTGGTGTCCAGCGGTTGTTCCTGGAATGATTTGGTGCCCACCGTGTCACAGACAGCACTTTGCGATTATGCTGTCTCAGTAGGCACTTGGCTGTTTCCAATGTCTCCCTTAGACATGCTTCAGGAACTACGAAGGCAGTGGGTTGTGATGGTCAGGATGGTTAAGAGCAGGGATGATCAACTCAACTCTTGATAAAGATGTCTGTAAAACTTGGGTCCTCCTGGTTGAGTTGAGCCGGGATGCTCAGAGGGAGTGGGGGACATCTGCACATGATATGTAGGCTTGCGTTATTCCCTGGGACTCGGCTTGGGATTGACCTGCCACTTCCTGCCAGGCTGTGTGTCTCTTCTGTGTCTCTTTATCCAAAGAGCTATCTCTGAAGTCAGGCTGATGTCAGAGCCCGTGATGTCGGTGGCCTCAGAACAGAGGGAGAAATATCTTGAACCGAATCTGCAACATGTGCATCTTTGGAGACACTTAAAAGAATGTGTTGCATTTGAGGGCATGCCATTTGTTGAGAAACTCCGAAGTAAGAGGTTGTAGTCCTCAGCCAAGGCCTGTGTTAGTTACTGTGTTGTGCAGTGGAACGTTTCAAGGGGGCTGCCCGTGTCACTTGATGAACTGTGGCCTGCCCTGGCGGAGCCACCACTTCATCTGCTCTGTCTTCTGGCTTGTTGGGGTGAGGCAAGGAGAGGGAGGGGGAGAGGGTCTCTGCCTGGGTCCTGGGGCAGCTTTTTCTTGTCTGTAAAATAAGGCTAACGCCCACTCCCTAGCAGCACTCTGATGTTACAGAAGAAGAATCTTTTAAGATAAGTAGGCATCAAAAAAAAAATAGCTCTCATTATGTTATAATATCTGTTGTGCATATATAATGGAAATGGATATATGTGGATATAGAGTGGAAATGGTTTCTGAGAGCAAGCACCAGTTCCTGAAATAAAAAACCGAGGAAAAAAGCCCCAAAACCCACCAAAAACATTTTCCTATTAGATACAAACATGAATAGGAAAGGTTCTGCAGATTATTTCCTTACCCAACAGAACAACACTTCCATCATTCAGGACTAACAATAGTGATGATGGTAATGACCTTCATTCATTTGTGAATACCACTTTACTGTTTACAAAGCCCTTTTATATCTGTTATCTTGCTTGATCCTCTTCGCGACCCCACTAGACAAATATTACGGGGCTTATTATTTCCATTTGACAGGGGAGAAACCTAACGCACAGGGGGCTTCTATGGCTTAAATGGGGTCAAGTAGTGAGTAGAGTCAGACGAGGAGTCTGAACAGCCCCAGAAATAGTCACGTCCTCTCGCCGTGCTGTCTTGTAGGCAGTGTGCTGCTGGTGGTGGCAACTACCCCGTATGACTATTGACTCTGCACCAGGAGCTTGGACAATATTTCACATGCATTCACTTGTTTGGTTTCAGAACAATTATTATCCCTCTTTAGTAGATGAAGAACTTGAGGATGGAGAAGGTTGTTCCAGGCCTAAGGTTGTCCAGCTGGTTAGGAGGACATGAGTCCAGCATTCCGGAGCACTCTTATAACCACTGCCCCACACTTTTGCAGAAAAGGCTTAAACACAAAAGGGAAAGTTCTCTCTCCTCTCCTTGGATCCATGTCTAGATGCAAGGATGGGGACACGCTGGCTGGCACCCACACCTTGCACTTGCTCTGCTCAGATGCCCCTGACCACTGATGAGACCCACCACCCGGGTGGTTCACGGAGCCTCTGCCTGGCCACACTCTGCAAGCTTCCAGCGTTGTAGATCTCAGGAATATGAGAGAGGTTCTGCCAGACTTGGGTCCTGGAGATAGGAAATGCTTCTTTATTTTTCCCTGCAAGTTTTTGACTCTGGCTGCTAAAAGGATCAGAGTAATTTTCATTTCTCATCTTGACAAACACTCAATTGTGTAAATTTGTTCTGCTGAGGCCCCATGATTCATCACTCCTCTCTCAGATAATTCAGCTTTGAGCCAAAGCTCTGATTATACAGCCTGCTAGCTGTGTGACTTTGGCTAAGGCACTTTGCTAGGTCTCTGTTCTTCTCTGTAAAATGGGAGGATAGGATATGTGACTCACCTTCCCCATGTATTTTTTTTTTACATTTTTATAGATTTGTAAATTAATATTCTGTGTACCTTTTAAAATTCTAAATATTTATATTGTGCATTTGCATCATAAATTATTTGTAGCAGTTTTATTGAGATATCATTGATACATAAGTTACATCTATTTAAGGTACACAAGTTGATGTTTTGATGTACATATACCTTGTGAAATGATCACAATTAAGGTAATTAGCATATTTGTCACAGCTGTAGTTACCATCGTGTGTGTGTGTGTGTGTGTGTGTGTGTGTGGAAGGGGGCATGAGAAGATTTCTTTTAAGATGTGTCCTCTTAGCAAGTTACAAGCCTACGGTACAGTATTGTTAACTATTACTGCCTCATGACTTTTGCAAAGATCAGATAGAATCACATATATGGAAATTCTTGGTAATTCACACAGAGTATTATTTTTTCATGCCAGCTTATCTTTAGGACAGACTTAAACCCTTTGGACTTCAGATTCTGTTTGCTTTCTATTGTGTTGTTGGTGTTTCGCACATTTCACATTGAGAATTATCAGGTACCATTGAAATATTAATTTTTTAGCAGCAATCAGAAATGGTCCTGGTTTTGTCTTCTGAAGCTACTGTAAATTAGGGTCCTTTTATACATGGAAACACTTAAGAATTTGGAGGCAGGCTACCGTGTCACCACCCATTCCTTTTCTGAGTAAAATGCCATGAACTCCTTGAACCACACGGAACAATGGACTTCAGCTTTGCAGCAGGAAGAGCTGTTGCAATTCCTTGGCTTTGTATAACTTCGTGTGGCCTCACTCAGCCTCAGCATCCTCCCTGGTGAAACGGCACCAAGTTCTTAGGAGAATCTGCATTGAAATAATATGAACTTGCCAGAGAGCACCATTCACTAAATGTCCATTTCCCTTAGCTTCCTTCGAGATTCTCTGGAATTCACTTATCAAGACCCTGGGTACCGTTCGTCAACCAGCCCTGCCTTCCCTGAACTTACCTGTTTCTCGGAAATAGCGTAATATAGTGCTGTAACCTAATGTTGATAACACAAAGATGCGATTTGATGAGAGCCTCTGATGTGCCAAGCAGAGTGTACAGTGCTTTTATGTCACTTTTTAAAAAAATTTAATTCTCCATCTGGAAGATAGTCATTATAAACCCATTATGTACGTGGAAAAACCAGAGTCACACAGAAAACAAACAGGCCCCGGATTCAGCCTCTATGAGCAAAAAGTGGGGGATCTGTGTTGTATCCTGGAGCTAACTTCTTCTGTAAAGGCCCGAGGTGATAAGTATTTTAGGTTTTGTAGGTCACACAATTTCCGTCACAACCGCTTGACTCTGCCTTGTAGAGGAAGGCAGACATAGATGATGTGTAAACAAATGGTTGTGGCCCTGTGCCGATAAAACTTTATTCACAAACCCAGCTAGCTGTGTCTGGCCCCCAGGCCAGAGGTGCCAGCGCCTGCTGCCTACCACTGTACTGCACTGTCTACTCCTTTCCCTCCCTCTTTATTTTTTTCTTGTTCTTTTACTTTAATTGCACATCTCCGGCCAGTTGATCATGAGTATTTCCTTTGTAGCTTTTCTTGGCAGTAGGTCCATAAGCTACAAGCCGTTTTTACAGCATGTCTGATTTGCCTGATTGATTATAAGTGTTTCTCATGTACCAGGAGGCATGTCAGACTCATTTATAAACTGTGATGCATTAGAGGTCGTCACAGCTCCAGGATGGCATGTTTGTGGAGTGACAGATGAGACTTAGGAAGTCAGGCAATTCACCAAGTCTGGTATGTCAGGTTCAAGGCGAAGGCTATTTTTCCCCCCCGAGAACCACATTACAAGTCTGTCCAGAGTGAGATTACTTAGATCAGAACAACTTCCTGGGCTTGACCATCACAATGAAGACTCTCTCTCTCTCTCCAAATCATCAACCAGAAGCCTTCCCTGTAAAATCTGTTTTATCAGATAGATTTGAAGGGAAGGAAAACCCCCAAAGAAAACAAATTTAAACTAAATTAAACTGAAAAATAAGGTCATGGAAAGTCAGAGATGATCTGGCCCAGGGAAGGCGATATGTGGTGCTCTCACTTACAGTGGACATTGCTTCTCTGCGCCTTCATGATGCCTACTGTTTGCTTTTCTCCCCAGTCAAGCAAAAGTATTTAGGGCCCACAGAGCTCCACATCCCTCCCCCTTCACCAACTCCCTAACTCAGAGACAGGTTTACCACAATATTTAGGGGCTGTTCTTGTTCGTACACTGCTGCCTGGCCAGAGAAGGTACCCATCTGTGGGGGGCTCCCATCTTCCTCTCTTTCCCTTGCATTGTCTTTTTCCTTCCTATGTCTTCACAGGGCACTTGGGTTTTGGTGCATGGTGGTAAATCTGTTGTAGGTCTGTTCTTTCCTCTGCCTCCTGCTGTCTGCTTAACTCCCTCTTCCTCCTTCCTTCCCTTCATTCTTCCATCCCTTCCTCTCTCTCTCCTTTCTCCCCCCGCCCACCCCAAGAGCTCTCAGAGGCCGGAATGGAGGCTGCTGTGGGACTAGCCAGCAGTCCTCAGAGAGAGCAGGAGGCAGGTGTCCGCCCCGCCCCCACTCTCCCTGTCTGCCTGGAACCACCCGCCCCTAATCTTCTGTGGGGGCTGCACATCCTGCTGTCAAGCACTTGCACAAATCAATTAGCTGCAGACAGTCGTGCTATGTGGCTCTTGCTTCCCACAGATGTCACTGGGCAGCGGTGTGAGGAGGCCATTTGGAGAGAGGGGCTATTTAGTGTGGGGATGGGCATGAGTGGGGCAGGGGAGACCTGAGGGAGGAGGGCACCCACGGTTCCGTGGGAGCCCGGGGCTCTGTGTCCTAGAAAGTTGTGGTCTTACTCCTTGTGCCCACAACTGCTGATCATGTTTGGGCTGGGAACTCAGCTAAAACCAAACAGCTGCTGGCAGTCTGGGTCACCCCTTGCCATAGCCTCTCCTACCCTGGGTGCTCCCTTCTTCTCCAAACACTGCTTCCTCCGGCCTCCTGACTGACCCTGGCGGCAGCAGGGCTGGGAAGGAGGGTGAGAAGTTGATGTATTTGGGAGATATTCAGGAGCAAGACCATCCAGAATTGAATGCCAGCTGAATGATGTTTTATTAGGCATCTGCTATGTGGCATGGGTTTTTCTTGGAACCTGTATGCATGTTAGCCCCTTTATGAAATAGGTACTTTTATCTTGATTTTACAGAATAGAAGGCTCAAGTTCAGTTTGGATTTGAGGGGTGACTTCCAGGGCCTCCTTTGTTCCCGTGGCAGCAGCATAAGCTTTCCTCCCCTCAGCTCCAGTCCAGGCTCGTTGAACTACTGCATGAAGCCAGGAGGTGATGGCGGAGGTGACCATGCCGTTCACAGGGGTAAAGGATATCTGAGGAGAAAGAGGCAGGGTGGTAGGGAAAGTGATCTGTGACTCTGTATGCCTACCACTATCCCAGGCCATTGGGATAAACACAAGACATAGCAGACCAAAATCTCTGTTCTCCTGGAGCTTGCATTCTAGTAAGGAAGACAGACAGCAGGTGACATAGGTGAGGAAATTATACCATGTATGATGGGGTGATAAATGACGGGAAAGCAAGGACTGAGGAATGTGGGGGTGGCGTGGGGTGGAGGCTGCAAATCAGAATAGGGTGCGACTTGAGCAAAGACCTAAAGGGGGTGAGGGAGCAAGTCTTGTGAATACCCGTAGGAAGAACATTCCAGGTGGGTGGGCATGTGCCTGGTGCCTGGGAAGAGAGCAAGGAGGTGAGTGTGGCAGAAGGAAGGAAGCAAGGAGGAGAGTAGGAAGAAGGAAATAAGGTCCTGGGTGTAAGGTGGGGGCAGATCACTTTGAGTCCTGTAGGCCAGCATAAGGATCTAATTTTACTCTGAATGAGTTGGGGACCATTGGAGGGGTTGAGCAGAGGAATGCCATGATTGATATAAGTTTTGATAGGATCATTCTGGCTGCTGCATGGAAAACCTGCTGAAAGGGCATGAAGGTCATGGGCAAGGGACAGGCAGAAGCTGGGAGGCCATTACAGTATTCCAGGCCACAGGTGCTCTCATGGGGTAGGGTGTTAGCACTAGAGGTGCTGGGTGACAGAGACATGCCCAGTGCCCAGGTGATCCCTATCAGTGGTCAACCTGGACTTAGCATTTAATTCATGTTATTTGATTAAAGAGAAGAGAAAATCCAGGAGACTGGAGCACTTTTACTTTGTGTGTGCTAGAGAGGCAGCCCCATTCTGAAGGACCTGTGTAGACACATGCTTTCTAACGAGACGCATGGTTATCCATGAACTTGTTCTATATTCCTCACTAGCCTAGAAGCTTCCTGAGGGCAGGGACCACATGTGCTCCATCTCTTTAGTCCTAGTGCCCAGGCTGCAGCTTGGCACTCAGTGATAGCGGTGCTGTGATTAGATAGGACATGGGATCTTGATCTCCATGCAATCTGAATTCCCGTCATCCTGGGATCTGGCTTCATGGATCCAGACACGAGCCTTGGCATTGTCACAGGCCGGGGTGGACAAAAGATGTGTTCTCTCCTGCTCTACTGCATAGCTGCTATGGGTCTGGGCCATGGTTCCATTTCTATAAAATGAGGGTCCACTCATTCATTCAACAATATTAACAATCCAGAGCACATCTCAGAGAAAGCTTTCCTGGACACTCAAGACAGCTCCCCCAACTCTCTCTCCCCTTCTTCAACTTTTTTTTTTTTTAAGAGAAAGAGAGAGAGAGCATGCATATGCTCATGACCAGGGGTGGGGGAACAGAGGGAGATGGAAAGAGAGAATCTCATGCAGACTCCCCGCTGAGTAGGGAGCCTGATGTGGGGCTCAATCTCAGGACCCTGAGATTGTGACTTGAGCCAAAATCAAAAGTCGGATATTTAAGCCAACTGAGCCACCCAGGCGCCCCTCAAGCTTTGTTTTTAAATTCATAATACTTGCCAGTATCTGAAAACGTGTTATTTTATTAATTAACTTATATATTATCTGTCTCCCCTGCTAGAGTGTAAACCCCATGAAAGCACAGGTTTCTGTCTTAATCACTGCTAAACCCTTTGCACCTGTGATAGTGCCTGATGCATGGAAGGGGCAAAATTTGTATTTATGAATTAATGAACAAACGAACGAATGAACTCTGGTCAACAGTCTGTGGAAATGTGGTTTGCAAACCATAAAGGGTAAAACCAGCGAAAGGGGTTTGGCTATTATTATCAATGTGCCTCTCACGCTAACACAGCTCTGACTCTTCCCACGGCATTTTTCAAGGCAAACATGAGTGGGATTTTTTTTTTTTCTATTTGGGTTTTCTTCAAAGAATTCTGACAACCTAATTTAAGAGAATTTCCAGGTGCAGAATTCAGTGATGGATCCTCATCTCCTAGCAACCTCACACAGGAGCCCCTCACCACGTGAGAGAGGTGGCAGTTTCAAGTGGGTGTGCTAAGTGTCAGGGATGAGCACAGCGTTGAGGTGGGTGATGAGGAGGGACAGGGAGACCTTCCTGGGCCCTAGCGCGGGCTCGACCTGGAGCAGGAGCCAGAGCCCCCCGGAGTAGATCTCTCCCTCACCATGAGCCTGCGCAGACCCTTGCCCTCTGAGCTTCATTTCCCGCCTTCAGCGAGGGGCCTGACAAGATCCCGCCAACTCTATCCTCCTATGATTTGCATTTTTAATTGGACATGAGGATAATCACTACTCTCTAATGATCAAACCCCTGCTTTAAGCATTTTATATTATTTCATCTAATCCTCACTCGCACACTGTGAGATAGGGTTGTAATTAGTCCCCCTTTCTAGGTAAGCAAACTGAGGCACATGGAGATAAGTAAGTAAGGTCTCTGTATTAGTCAGCTCGGGCTGACTAACATCACATAACAAAATGCCACATGGTGGCTTAAACAACACAGGTTTATTTCTCATAGTTCTGGAAGCTGGGAAGTCCAAAATCAAGGTGCTGGCCACTTTGGTTTCTTGTGAGGATTCTCTTCCTGGCTTGCAGATGGCCACCTTCTTGCTGTGTCCTCACATGGCATTTTTTTTTTTTTTCTGTGCTGGCAGATGAAGAGAGACATCTCTCTTTCCTCCTCTTTTTAGGAGACCTTTCATCCTGACATTCAAGTCCCACTTCATGACTCAATCTAACTCCAGTTACTTCTCAGAGACCTCATCTCCAAATACCCTCACATTGGGTTGTGAGGCCTTTAACAGATGAGTTTTGGTGGGGAGGGGGGCACACAAACAGCAAGTCCAGAACAGTCACAGAGCTAGCAAGGGACGGAACCAGATTCCAACTGCTGTCGTTAGCTGACCTCTCATTCTGGCTCTAAAGCATTTTGCATGATGCCTCTGCTTTGATGTCAGATGCCAGTGGAGGAGATTCTGCTGGGTTGGAAGTGTTCCTGGGGAGACAGTGCTTGTTTTTAGGGTCTAGGGTCCTCCCTGAGATCGAAAACCATTACCATTGCTCACCAGCATTGTATTGCCCACCTCTATGTCCTTAGCATATAACCTTATACCGGAACAGGAGAGATAGTCAATACATATTTCTTATGTAAATGAATGACTCTGTTCAAGACTGATGACTACAGTTGGGTACGAAAAGCTCAAAAAATGGGGGAGGGGCACCTACATGGCTCAGTCGGTTAAGTGTCTGACTCTTGGTTTTGGCTCACGTCATGATCTCAGGGTCCTGAGATTGAGCCCCATGCTCAGGGTGGAGTCTGCTGGAAATTCTCTCCTTCTCCCTCTCTGCCCCCCCCCCCACTTGTGCATGTGCGAGCTCTGTCTCTCTCTCTCTCAAATAAATAACTAAATTAAATCTTGGGGGGGGACGCTCAAAAAATGGTTTTGTCCAGGTACCCTGGGAAGATGGGGGCCCCTTGAGTCCTGGTCAAGGGAAGTGCAGGGAATAGCAATAATTAAACATCTCATACATGCCACATTCTTCCAGCTGCCTTTCATAGGGTTTACCTCATTTAAGCTTCACACCAACCTGGAGATGGATTTCCTTTTTTAATGGACAGGGAAACAGAGGTTGAGAGAAGCACAGGGCCCCAGGAGCTGAGGACCAGAGAAGAAACTTGCCGGAGGTCACACAGATGCCTGGAAACTGTGGCTCTCTGCAGGACCCACCTGCAAACCGTGTAATGCCCAAGTGCCATGACAGTGAGGTCCTCCTTGGGGGAGGCACTAAGACCAACTCCCATCCCCATACACCTCCTTCAATGGAGACAAGAACCCTGGCTCTCCAGTCAGTCAGTCAAGTTGGTCCCTTGCATATCTTTGAGTTCATTGTGAGGAAGACTGAATTAAAGTCAGTGTTATATCCTTGTTCTCAGATATAAGCATTCTAAGACCTTCTTTAATGGGTGTTCAGCAAATGGATAGGAAGTCATGAGGGGTTGGTACAGGTGGCTCTAATGTCTCTCTGTAGGATCGGTGGAGAGGCCCCATTGTGATGGGCTGCGGGTGAGGCCAGAGGGCTGGAGGACCAGCCCCGAAGGTTCATGTCCATAGCAGGCACATTGACTTGGATAGCACATTTATGGAGGGTGGGCTAGAGTGGAGACTAGGAGGTGTCTGGAGGCTGAAGCGTCCCCCATCCCTTGCTAATGCCGCCTCTGACTTTGGAGAAGAAAGGGCAGTTTCTAAGAAGGATCCATCCCAAGTGATGAGCAAATGGGTCAGAAGGGGAGAGACTAAAACCCAGGTTGCGGCTTTCAGGGGACCTATGTGGAGATAGAGGCCTCCGCAAAGGCTGGCGGCTCAGTGGGAAAGGGACAGAAAGAAGAATGAGAGAAAACAGATGAGAACAATCATGAGATCAGGGCTTGGGGCCCAGGAGGAAGCAGGGATCACAGAGCTCTTTCACATTTGCTCAACTGGCATCGCAGGGTTATATGGTTGCAAATCACTTTCAGATGCTCTATTTTATGAGCGCTTCAACTTCGTCCCTACGGCAGTCAGGGGAAATGGTATTATGTCCATTTTATAGATGAGGAAAGTGATACTGTCCATGGTTAAGTGGTTTTCTCAAGAAAGTTACCAGAAGACAGGAAGAGAAGGTGATTTTTTAAAATTCCAACACCAGTTCTCTTTTGCCTCCTCCTAATGACAGGAGGTGACTAAGAATTTGGCTTTGGGAACAAGGACACTTAGCTCCTTTTGCAGAGGAGGTAATAAGGGCAGCAGCAGCTCCAGCCCTCACCTCCCACTCCACGCACGCACGCACGTACGCACGCACGCATGCAAATGTGTGTGCCGTTACTTTTAATAAGGCTGCTGCTGCTACAGCTATCGCTGGGTGCCTGCTGTGTGCTGGCCGTCACGCCGAGCACTTGGACATCTCTGGGAGGTAGTTTTTGTCGTCCTCATTTTACGGGTGAGGTAAGCTAGGTGGAAGGAGAAGAAATTACCCAGACTTGGAGGGTAACTGCCTGACATATCAGAGTGGTATGTCTCAGACCTGAATCAAATGGTGGTTGTTTTCCTCATGCCTAATGATCATCACTGTTGGGGAGAGGGTAAAATGTTGTCTGGAGGATTACACAAACTCGCAGAATGGAATAAGCTGGAACGGACCTAGGGGTTTTATTTGGGAATGTCTCCTCTTGACCCCTCTCATATCCTTAAGACTGGAACGAGGTAGTCAGGATACTTTGGAGGGCCAATCTCTTTTTCTGTCAACTCCATGGAGTTATAAATTAGACTGTTTTTTTCCCCCCTTGGGGAAGGATCTAAGAGTCTGCATTTTTTTTTTTTAATTTGAGAGGATAGAGAGAGAGAGTGCAAGAGCAGGGGGAGGGAGAAGCAAGCTTCCCACTGAGCAGGGAGCCCCACACCAAGCTCAATCCCAGGATCCCAGGATCATGACCTGAGTCAAAGGCAGACACTTAACCAACTGCGTCACCCAAGCGCCCCTGAAAGTCTGCATTTTAAGAAGTTCTGAGATGATGCTGATATTGCTGGTTTGTTTTTTTTCTTTAAGATTTTATTATTTATTTATCTATTTGGAGAGAGCACAAGCAGGGGGAGGGTCAGAGGGAGAGGGACAGGGAGAATTTCGAGCAGGCTCCCTGCTGAGTGCAGTGACCCTTGAGATCATGATCTGAACCAAAATCAAGAGTCAAACTCTTAACCAACTGAGTGACCCAGGCGCCCTATATTACTGTGTGTGTGTTTTTTAACTGCACTTTGAATAGTAAGGGTTTCATTTCTGAGAACCTTGCAGCTCAGTGAGGCCATTTGAAAGTCCTAAATTGACCATGCTAAAATACATTCATACCTGTGTGTGTTGTGGTCCTGGGTGTGTAATTGGGATTATTGATAGGATATAATAATAACAGATATTATTTAAGCACCTACTATGGGCAGGGAACTTCCCAACAACGTGATTTATTTTGTATTAGTTGTCTCCTTTTATAGATGAAGAAATTGAAAATCAGAGCGTTTAGCTCACCTAAGCTTATATAGCTAAGAAGTAATGAAGCTGGAATTTGAAGCCTTAGTCTTTCCTGCTCTGAAGTGTGTGCTTTTCCCATAGACACAAATTAGTAATCTGAAACTGCGCAGTAATTGAGAGATGAATACTCTTGATACACTAGGCCATGAATTTCTCTTCTTATTATAGAGACACATAGGAGAAATGTGCCATGAAAAACGTCAGAACCTTTGTGGCTGTTATTCTTATAATTAATAATCAAACAATCAGGTGAAATTTAATGACACTAATAACGTGAAAAAATTTGAGAAGGTAAGCATGTAAATCAGTATTTAAACAAAGCACAACGTTTGTAATAATGCCATGTAAATACATGGGTAGGGAAACCCAAAAACAATGAATATCCATTGAGAAAAAAGCCCATGGCATTAGAGAAGAATGAGACAGAGAAAAAAACCATCCGTGTTACTTGGCTTTGCTCCTTCCCCTTTGGGTTCAGAAAATAGAATTGAGACAACACCGAAGGGGGTGGGTAAAGAGTTTGAACAATGAATACACATTACCAGCATCAGCTGGGTATCTTGTTAACATTAACCTGATGCATTGCAAGCGAGCTGCAGTTAGAACAGTAATTACAGTAAATAGAATCCATTTGGAATCCTCAAGCAAATATGAGCAGGGAAGAAAGATGGGCTGAAAAAAATCCATTACCCTTTGGAAGTTATGGAAGCTTTGGATGGCAGCAATTTCTACTGTGAATTGCGTCCGACTAAGAAGCAGCAACTTGAATGAATCTATCTCAGCACTCAAGTGCATTTAGATGGTAAATAAAATGAATTACCCGACCATTCCAGCCAAGTATAGTTTCCTGAAATATTTGTCTTGGTAATTTAGGTAGAAAATTTAGGTAGAATTGGGAAGGTGGCCTGTCTATTCTGTTTCCTGTCTTGGGCTGATGGTTTTTCTTAGAAAAATGAAATATTGCTATTCCAGAAGGGTCAAAACGAAGGGCCAAGGTGGGGGTGGGAGAAGGTAGAGAAGGATTCTGAGACTCTCAACATGGTCTGCACTCTGGAGTGTTGGTCCAAGAGAAGTTTGCTGTTCAAAGACTCCACCATGGCCAGTGTAACTGCAGGTGTTGCCTCTGGGTGTCTAACGTGCAGTCGGTTCCAGAAAGCTCTGTAGTTGCAGGTCCCTGTCCTCTATTCCCTGGCTTTACCCTTCCCCCCTCCCTCTCTGCCCCAGAACCGACCTGCGTGCCCAGCTCACTTTCTTCCCTGGAGTCCTGACCTGATCTCCCCCAGCTTTGGGGGAAGAGTTCTTTGGTCTCAGGTTCATGGAAGCTTCATGCTCTGAGCAGCCCCACTGCCACCCACGTGAGTAATGGCTGAAAAACTCACAGGCACTTAGTCGGGAAATTTGGAGACTGAGAGTAGTTTTTCACATGTACGTTCTTTCGACAAGTATTTGTTAGGTGCCTACTCTGAGCCAGGCTCTGTCCAAGGTCTGGGAACATTTGTGCCACATTTCCTCATTGTGGGCTCTCAGTGCCCTACTGGTGGGAGACTGGCTTAAAAGAGGAAGAAAACATTGACAGACAAAAACGATAAACGCTGAAAGCAGCACCTCTGTGAGTGCAGCTGGGCAGTGTCTGGGATGTCCAGGGTCTCACGGGCGTTCTCTCTGCCACCGAGGGGAGGCCTGCCCTGGTGGATGCCAGCCCTGGCAGACCCCCGCATCGGCCTGGGATGCAGCCCTGCCTCGGGTCTCAAGTCTTCACCCTGAGGACCCCCGATAGCTGGCCCTAGACATCTTCTTGTGGATTGGGTGCCAGAACAAGGGCTGGTTAGCACTGGTGACAACCTCACTCATTTTTCAGCGAGCATGGAGAATAAGGAATCAAATGGAGACGGGGGAGGGGGGAGTGGGGCAGAGAATGTTCTGGTTTCGACCCACTTTTTTTCTTTAAATTTGGCTCTGCGATCTCTTCAAAACACCTACACATTAGCTTATAGTCTTTTTTTTTTTTTTTTTTTTTTGGTTTAAATAGGCTCCATGCCTAGTGTGGGGCCCCATGCAGGGCTTGAACTCGTGACCCTGAGATCAAGATCTGAGCTGAGATCAAAAGTCTGACGCTTAACCAGCTGAGCCACCCAGGTGCCCCTGGAGTCCTTTTTTAAAAGGTGAATCAGGGCCATTTTTATGAAGCATCAGCTGAGTTCCGAACACCCTATTTGCCGCTTTATTTAGGTTCACCTGCTACTTCTTTAATGCTTACAATGACCCTACGAAGGAGAAAATGCTGCTAGCCCCACTTCACAGGTGGGAAACAAACTCTAAGCGTTACAGCTCAGGCTGTAGAGTCAGCAGACCCGGGGGAGACCCAGCTCTAACGTTTCCCGTTTGTGAAACCTTAGGCTAAGCCACTTCGCCTCTCTGAGCCCTTGTGTTTTCATGTATGCAATAGGATGATCCCAAACACTTGCTTCCTAAGGTCTGAGAAGGACAAATTAACTGGAGTGCGTATAATGCCTGCAGCGCGATGTGGGTGCAAAGCAAGAGCTAAGTAATACCATTTCTTTCTTTCTCCACAGGCCGGTAGGAAGAAGCACCCCATTCCGATCCCCATGTCCCCAGGCCACTCAAGCTAGGGATTGGCCATAGAAAAACCTTAGTCATGCTGGAGGTGAGCTGGGAGGGGGGAGGCCTCAGGTGCTCACCCCTGTCCAGCCCCTATCAAGTGGGTCACGGCCACCAAACCATCGGGACTTGGCACAGGGTAAATAAAACAGTTGGAGTCATATCCTCAAACCACTGCCCAGATACCCCGAAAAGGCCTGGTTCAGGCCAAGGACGGGAAGTGAAGGATCATGTTCAGGCTAAGCTCTGGGCTCTAGGGCATGGGCAGGGGGAAGGGACACATTTGAACATCACTGGGAATGGCTGAAAGTAACTAGACAAGTTGGAGTACAGATGACCCCAGGATGGCATCCTAGCCCTGGACCCAAGGCCTAGAGTGGTCCTTCTCAGCCTTGGCTGTTCTTTGGAATCACCCTGCGACCTCTGACAAATACGGAACAGTGCCTTGGTCCCATCGCTGAAGACTTTGAGTTAATTGGACCAGAGTATAGCATGAGCACTGGGATTTTAAAGAGTCTCCAGATGATTCTTCTGTGCAGCCAGGGCTGGTTGCCCCTCGGACTTTCAGTTCCTAGTCAGACAAGAGACGGCTGGGGGCCCCCATGCTCCTTATTTGCAAGCTCCTGTACTCCCCACATCCCCACCCTGCTCCCTCCCTCCCTCTCCCCCATCTCTACCTCCCCTTGACCCCTCAAATCCAGCTCCCAGGTCTTATAGGACCCTATGGCCTTTGCTGTAGACCCCATGCTCCCACATTCTCAGAGCCTCCCGTTCCCTTTGGGGGAAGGCCTTTGCTTAGCCCACGGGTACTTCCCCATAGCCCTCCTCTCTCCACGCCCCATCAGAGTCACACCTTGCTTCAACAGTCATAGGCTGGCTTCTCTGGGACAGTGTCTTGTCATCCCAGCCCAGGATAACCTCTGTCACCTCTGCATTCTGGAGGCACCCAGCTTGGACAACTCCCATGGTACTTAGGTCAGACGGCCTTATGTGTTGTAATGGAGAGCTGTTGCAGCCTGGGGGCTCAGTTTCCTCATCTGTGATGGGAATAAGACCTCCTGCTGCCCAGCTTTGTTGTGAGACTTGGAGGACAGGAGCAGTGTTTACACATACCCTGTGCTTTTGTGGGCGCCTCCGCATTTATCCGCACTGGTGTCGCCCCTGACAGGGGGATGACTGTATCCATTGTACAGATGGAGAAATGGACGTTGGGGGCATACATGTGTGGGAACCACCCAGAGCTCTCTTGAGTCTAAATCCCAATTCCTTCCACTTTACCGTGCTGTCCAAAAGTAAAGCTTCTGGAAAATATACAATAAAGAGCTTTATGTTAACGTTGCAGATAAACTCATCTGATAAGAAGTTTTACTTTCCAAGGGCAGATATTTCATTTTCCCCATTCTCCACGCATCAGGGCTCGCTGTACAAAAACAGCTCTTGGGTTGGGTCAGGAAGGCCCCCATTCACATGTTTCCTGAGTGCTGGAGGTCACTTAAGCCAGGCCTCGACTAGGCACTAGGGCCCAGAGACAATCAACATCTACCCTGTAACCCTACTTCCTGGTGTAAGAGACCAACTCTTAAACATACGGGTGCCATACAGTACGTCCTGGGTTCAAGGTCCAGCTCTGTCAGTTACTACCTGTACCATTGTCTTTGCCAGTGGCTTCGGGCTTCTGTTTCTTCATCTGTAAAATGGGGGATAATAGTACCTTACTGGTAGGCTGAGGTAAAGTGAAGTGAATTAATCCTTGTGTGCACATAGAACAGGCCCACCACACAAGCCACAGTGTGAACCTGGGGTTCCCTGGAGCCCAGGGGAGGGACCACATACCCTGCACAAGTGTGTTCGTTTCCTATCGCTGCTGCAACACATCACCACATACCGAGTGGCTTAAAACAACACACATGTATTATGTTACAGTTCTGGAGGTCAGAAATCCAGAATTCTCCTCGCTGGGCTCAAGTCACGGTGTCCATAGGCCTGGTTCCCTCTGGAGGCTCTGAAATGAGACTCCATTTCCTCACCTTTGTTGTCTGCATTCCTGGGCTTGGCCTGGTCCTTGTATCACTCCTTATTTCCTTGTATCGTCTTCATATTTCCTCCCACTTACTCTGATCCTTAGCTTACTCACATCTGTGATGTCCCTTTGCCATGTAAGGTAACATACTCTTAGGTTCGGGGAATTAGGACATGGGCATTTATGGGGGCATCATTCAGGCGACTGTAGTAGGGGACAGAGAACAAGCCCTGCCCAGGGAGGGAGGTCAGGGATGACCTCCTAAGGAGGCACATTTCAGCTGGTTCTTGAAGAACGAGTAGGAATCTGCCAGAATGACTTGCAGGAAAGGGCATTCCAGATAGAGGAAAGGTCTCCAGCAAAGGCACCAAGGAATGGAAGGAAAGCCTACTACGTTTAGGGGGAGGTGAGAAGTTCATGGCGGCAGGAATGTGGGTGTGAGGGAAGGAACAATGGGCGGGCAGCCCTTTTATGCTGTGACCCTAGAAGCAACATGTGTGGTATGACAGCAGCTGCTGGAGTCCGCCCTGCAACAAGACATCCTGTCCAGGGAATCCTGACATTCCACTCTGGCCCAGACCAGCCGGCCTCAAGGGTATCATGTTCCAGCCGGGTGGCGTTGTGTGTCTGGCCGTGAGGAGCTGGTGGTCCCCGGGGCTGTCACATTTGTCTCCATTTCATTGCCTTTCCCTCCATCCCCCGAGGCCTCCCAGAACAGCCCCCCAAACTCTCCCTGACCCTACTTCCTCTGGCTCCCGAGCCACAGAGCAGCAGATCACCTCCCATGAGGGAGGACGAGACCCAGTGCCCATTTATCGGATGCCATTTCCCTCTCGATACCTTCTGAAGAGGTGGACCGGCAAAGCGACATTCCCACAGAAATAATTTTTCAATTTCTTATAATAGGACATAAAAGTCGGCCCAGGGAAATTGATTCCATTTGGAGCTTCCTTTGTAGGACACTTTATCTTCCATGGCGGCCTCTGTATTTCAGCAATTTCTAAAGCCCGAGGAAGTCCCTTTCATGTTTTCTTGCCACCCTGGCAGCGGGCTTTTGTAGCTCGGCTGAATGTCTCTGCTGACCTGTCACTTCCCCAGGTCCAGGGATGGGGGTGGGAGGCACCTCGAAACCCGCACCCAACCCCAGGGAGCAGCTGCCCCTCCATGTCCACTCTGGCCCCCAGCACGAGGGGGATTTATTCTCCTTCTTTGTTCTGTCTTCTCCATCCCCTCTTCCCCCTCATCCCCTCCTTCCTTTTCTCTTCCACCTTTCTTTTTGGGTATTGACTTTCTTCCATTTTTTCTCTCTCTTGCTCTTTCATTTCTTCCCCCGCCTGCCCCCTTTTCCTGGGGTTATATACTTCACTCCACCACCACCTGACCCAGCAGTTTACTCAGTGTCTCTGGATCTCAATGTCTTCATCTGTAAAATAATAATGTGTGTTTCACGGCGGTGTGAGAAGGGTTCTGCAGTTAGGTGTTCAGTAGACCCCAGGGATGGAGAGAGATGTGGAGTGGAAGGGAGCAGGTGCCATCCTGCAGCTCTGTGCAGGAGCCCCCACACCGGGTGCTGGGTGAGGAGGGTGCAGAGCTGCTTCCAGACTCTGTGATAGCATGATAGTTTTCAGGGGAACAGCACTTTGCGGCTTGTCAAGACTTTTCTGACCTATTTTTGATCTCCAGGGCAGTGCTTTGATGGAGATAGAGCAGGTGTCCTAGCCTGGTGTGTAGGTGAGGGAACTAAGGCTCAGAGGACATGGGTGGATTTGTCCCATGTTACCCAGCTAGTGAGTGGGCACTCACACCTCATTGACCCTTGTGTGCTCTTCTCTGTTGGATCGTGGAATGGGATGCAAGGACGGCCCCGTCCCTCTCTCTCCTGCTTGGCCTCCTGCCTCTCTCCTGACCTTGGTGTTGAAGTCTGGGGGAAACTAGATTATCCTGGGTCTTCCCAGCACTCTGAGCTCTAGCTGTTACTGTGTTGTGTGTGAGATTTGACAAGGGGTTGCAAATTGGGCTCCATTGTTTCCCACTTCAAGGGCTCAGCCTGAGGGCCCGTGGCCCCAAAATGAACTGAGTCCATCACAGAGTAAACATGACTTCCGTGCTAGCCTGGAATCAACAGCCCATTTGAATGCTCTGAGTAGGAAGATGTTATTCTCAGCTGGATGGTGTTATTCTCCTGGAGTGGGGGAAACAGAGGCTCAGTTAAGCGTGAAGTTCAGCTGGGACAAGAAGCCAGCTCTGACCAAAGACTTCAAACCTTTTGGTTTTCAGGGATGTCAAGCAACTGGTTCAAGGTCGTGCAAATTTAGAATTCATGTCTCCCCAGATCCCATTCCTGAACATCTTTCATTCCATCCTCCACTTACGATAGTTGTGGGCTGCTTTTGTGAGATCCTGAAGCCTAGAGCCAGAGCCAAGAGGAAGATAGTTGCAGTTAGCTTCAAGTCCACTTTCCACCTGCCAGAGCAGCCAGATCTCCCCATCATTTGTTCCCTGGCATGGTGATTGGGGCAGGGGCCGAGGTTGCTTGATGGAGATGCTGTGGCAGGAGCTCCTGCGTCCACAGTCTGGGTGGTCGTCAGGGGCTAGTGCGCGCCAGGGATGTGACGGTCCCCTTGCTGCTTGCAGTCCCAGCGCTGACCGGGAATTGAACCCAAGCAGACAGCAGCTGCTTTTCACAAACCATTCCCAAGGGAGAAGGAAGCGGAAAAATTTCCCCAGAAGAATCTGGAATCTCAAATGAAGCAGTGCTTACTGCTGTCTGTGGGTGAGGATAGGCAAAACTCCCTGGTTCTCATCATGGCCATAAAGTCCTGGGACAGATTAATTGATTCAGTCATTTATTTGGCAAACAATTTTAAGCATCTGTGCTGTAGCCAGCCCTCTTCTAGGCTGTGGGGAGGCAGCAGTGAACAAGATAACACTGTCCCCACACTCTCAGCACTCCCATTCTAGTGGGAGAGACAGATGAGAAACAGATTGTCCCAAGACCTGTCTGAGTACCAGCTTTTCCTTCCTCTGAGAATCGGTGGATAGTTACACAGCTCCTTGCAACCTGAAAAGCGGTGAGGTTCAGGGAAGAGACAACAGAGCTTGTATTCTGAGGGCCTCACTGGCCCTGAGTTAGGATAACCCTGGTCTAGCTGTGAGAAGCCAGCAAATGTCAGTTTTTCTCCATGTCTCAGGTCTCGGTTGGTGGAGTGAGGATAGCAGTACCTACTTGGTACTGTCCTGCTCACGGACATGGACTGCAAGGAACAGAGACCGCTTAAGCCAACTCAGGGCAAGAATGGCTTGTGATAAGGTATCAGGGACCTTTGGGAGGCCAAAGGCAATAACCCAAATGAAGCAGGGACTCACAGAAACCCAAAATGGGTTGTTGCCAATAGCAAAGGTATCCACATGGTCTCTCCCTTAGTGGCCCTATCTTACTCTCGCATTTCTGCTGTTTTTCTCTCTTCCCACCCATTTCCTTTGCTCTTTCATAGATTGTTGTCCCACAAAGCTTTGACTTGCAAAGTCCTGTCCTGGCCATACTGGCCTTCTCCACCCTGACAACTCTTAGTAACTCCTTTTGGTTTTTCTACCCTCTGCTAGTTACCCAGGCTCTGTTCCCTGGATCCAGTTCCCAGTCCTCCCAGGAGGAATCAAAGTGAGACAAACTGCAGGTTACTGGACAGCCAGTGGTTGGGCCCTGCATAGGACAGGTGCCCACTCCTGGTCCAATCAGCTGTGATGATAATGGGACATGGTCATGTGATATAAAACATGGCTTCTAGAGGTCACATGGTACAAAACATGGCTGGCTGCAGATGGAACAGTTCCTCTTAGAAGGTGCCGGCACCATAAAACATCTGGTACACATCTGCTCCTTCCGGGCCAACCAATTAAGTGAAGTTTAAAAAAAAAAAAAATGCCTAGCATGCTGACTCCCTGTACACTGCGAGGACTTATTGAGACTTATTGAATGAATACTGTTTGTAGAGGCCTTTGGAAAATTGTAAGGTACTACCCAGATGTGAGTTGTGAGGATCGCCATAGGCTACTGACGGAACTTAAACTTTTGTAAAGGCTAGTTTGGCTGGCTTTAGGCCAGTTGCTTTAATCGGAGAACGATTAGCTTGGTAACCTCCTTGTTCCCTCAGCTATTGCGTTTCCCTGGGGCCTGGGGAGACTGTGCCTTGAATGTGGATTTCTCAAAGTGGCTCCATGCTGTGTCCCTGAGTGGGGCTAGGGCTCAGCTTTGGAAATTACAGTCTGTCTCATCCTGCTGGGCACGATTGAGTAAGTGCCGCCACACGTATTGGCCAATCCCAGCAGCTGGGGGCCTCCTGGGCAGCTGGCCAGCAGGAATGACAGACAGCTCACAGACCACTTCTGCCTTCCAATGGCTCTAGAGGGAAGAAGGGTGGAGAGAAATGGAAATACGTTGCATCTCTATTGGGCCTGGATCTCTACATTCCTTACTTATTCCATCTTCATAGCAATATTATCAAGGGGGCATTATAATCCCCATTTTACAGATGGAAGTAATGAGGCTTAGCGAGATTAAGTAATTTGCTCAAAGTGGTAGAAACCAAGTGGGAACCCAATCCTGGCTCTCTGGGCTCCTCAGTGCATTGCAGTAATAGCTTACAAGCATTCAACCAGCCAATTCTTTCTGAGCACATACTGTGTTCTGAGTATTGCCGGATGTGTTATGCTTTTAAAATCTCTTTTCCACTTACCATCCAGTACCCACGGAAGTGAGTGTACAGGTTGGCCCTTGTTATCCCTGTTTAACAGATCAGAAGCTAGAGGCCTAGAGGAGGATAGGGGTTTCCTCAAGGCAGCCTAGCTAGTTAGTGGCAGAGCAGGGTGAGGGACTAGATCCCAGGAGTACATGTGTGGGGCTCTGTGGACCAAACCAGTCTTCCTTCTCACCCCTCAAGACAGTCATCCACACACAAGGGACAGAGTATCCAAAGGAAAATAAAAAATTGTATTTATTTATTTCCTGTTTAGTTCAAATTTAGCTGACATCATAGCACATATGTTATTCAGACTTGGGTTCAAGTCCTGGCTTGCCAATTACTTTGTAGTGTGATCACTTTGAACTTCAGTTTCCTCATCTGTAAACTGGTGATAATCCCCATGATGGCACTTGGCACGCTGCTTTGGGAGTTTAGACAAGGAGTCAGCAAAGAGGACTTCTTGGAGGAAGTGGCTCCTAGGACTGCCACGTGGAAAGGAAGCCAGCAGTCTGTTGCTTATCAGACCTCATCCTAGTGATTCTTACTCACCCTTTGAAAGCCTGGAAAGCCTCTCCCAGTCTTCCAGGTAGAATGAGTCCAGGTTTCTATAACTGAGAGTCAGGGGGAGGGAGTGGTAGGCACCTAGAGCTCCCTCCTTCTCTCTCAATATAAATCTTCCCAGACTGTGTCTCTTCCAGACTCCCCCCAGGGCAAGATGCATAAAGGCCTTAAGTGAAAGACCAAGGTGGAATGAAGTATGTCCCTTTGTGGCCTTAGTGCTTACAGAGTCACCACCATGCTCACTGCCATATTCTGAGAAGCATTTGCAAGTCTTTAATCCTGACTTCAAACTTTCCCTTTCCACCTATTCCACCTGAATAAGAAATGGATGCAAATATGCTCATGGCTGGTTTGGGGAGGGTGAGAAGGTACAGCCATTTCTTAGTTTGTGTCTTCTCCGCAATGCTAATCAACCTGTCTTGTAGCAAACTAGCTGTTTCCTAGCAACGCCAAGTGATAAAGCAGGATGGCATCTATTTTGAATCTTCCTGAAATGACCTGTTGACTCTCTTTGAGAGTGGCGGCCATTGCCTTGAGATCATGTTGCCTTGCCAAGGGGAGGGAGCTTCCCCAGTCATGGCAGCCAAGTACCCTGCAGCATTCTGTAGCTGGGCTGGGCCGGAACACATGCGTATCGTGAATATGGACTCATTTCCTTTCTCATTCATTCACGGACCCATATATCCCATCACACAGTGACCGTGGACCACTGTTCCAGGAACTAGGCCAGACACTGGTGTTTCTAGAGAAGAATCAAGCCAGGTTCCTGTCTTTAGGGAGAGATAGGCTTGTAACGAGTCCTGTGATAAATGTTATCATCAGGGTAAGAACAAAATCAAGCCTTACAGGAATTTACAGGGATATTTTTCAGAGGAGTTGTAAGTCAAACCAGGCTTTGAAGTCTGAATAAGAGTTTTGTAGGTGATGAAAGAAGAATAAGGTGTTTGGTGGAGGGTGTGGCTTAATGCAGTACCCAAAAGGCACTGAAACAGTGAAAAGTTGGTGACATCACTAACTAATCAAAAAATCTCTCCCTTGGGATCGAATGGATGTTACTCCGATAGGGGGTTCTGTCACCAAATAGGAAATTCAGGCTTAAAGTGGAGTAAAATTTTTGATGATAGGACTTTTCAGCCATAAGGCAGCATGCTAACGTTTAGTGTGATTTTTCAAAATCATAGACTTGTTTGCAACATTTCCTAGACTCACTCACTTCTCAGGACACTTAGGCCATCTTTTAAGAGTAAGATACTTTGGAACCCACCTTGGAAAATGCTAAGCTACAGAGGAGGGTTGTTTCCTGGGGGTGGTTGGAGAAAGGTACGGCCGGCTCCTGCGGGTCCCTTCATGGCAAAGGATGAGGCTGGAAGTTTACCCTGAAGGTGATGAGCAGCCGGGGCAAGATTTTCAGCAGGACCCTGGGTTAGAAAGTACTCAGGGCACAGGGGGAAAGTGGTCCAGGGAGGGGAGCCTGGAGGCTGCGATTCTAAGTCGGAGGCTATAGGGGTTGTTACTCTTTGGTGTCTCTCGCCAGGGACTCAGACCTCGCCTAGCGCAGTCACATTCAGAGACCTTGTTGAGGCCCTCCAGCTGGGCACACGCTGAGGTCCATCTGAGTCCTGCACATGGCCTGTGGCTGTTGTTATCCGTGCCCCTGTTGAGTAGCACTTCTTTTCTTAGAAGGTGGCTGAGATCTGCTCATTGGTTGTGGTGCTTGTGTTAGGGCCGTCATTCTGTTTACTGACTGGTACAAGCCCAGTTAGGCAGTCAGTGGTGTTTGCTGTACTCAGTGTTGACATGCTCAGAAGCTGTTGCTGACTTGGAGTATTCTTTGTGCTAGGGAAAGCAGAAAGTGTCACCAGGATATTGGATCAAAGACAATAGTCCGAAGCAATAGTCCTGTTCAATGGAGAGAAAACTTACCAGGTATGAATGTGAAATCCTTTAGGGAAAAACCTAAGCCCTAGAGCCAGATGGCCATGGACTCATGTCCCAGCTGCACAACATCCTGGCTGGATAATTGTAAGCAAGTCCCTTCACCTCTCTGAGCCTCACTTTCCTTGCTGTAAAATGGAAGGAGTAATCCAAATTTTTAAATGTTTGTGAGATGTTTAGCATGCAAAATTGGCTCAATAGATGTTAGCTGCACTTCATTTTTCTTGGGTCTTTAAACTCAATATCCCAAGACCAGACATGGGTTAGTAGCTGCAGCTGTGAAAACGATTTTCACGGTTTTGGTTGAAGAGTTACTTGTGGGAAGGCTGCCAGAAAACCTGATAGGAGCAGAGGCTCCATCAATAAAAGGAGAGAGCCCAAGCCAGGGAGGGGACACTTCCAGCCACATGCTTATCTGGGCCCTGTTCAGAGATTACCTTCCATTCTGGGTGGTAACTGTAATGGGGATGTTGACACATGTCCATACCAACAAGTCAGGGAGGAAGAAGGACCTGGAAGCTGCCCACATAAAGATCAGATGAAAGAGCTCAGGTGTCTTGGCCTGAAAAAGATGAAAAGATGGTGGGAAGTACTGTGGTAGAGGGAAAGTTGTATCCTTCTGTCTCCAGAGCAGTGAATTCTCAAAACATATTGGATGGATAGATAGATGGATGGATGGATGGGTAGGTGGATGGATGGATGGGTGGAAGGAAAAGTGGCCACAGAATTGGGGAGACCTCATTTTAAATCCCTTCTGCATCGTAAACTAAGAGTGACCTTGGGATGGTACTCAGCCTGCCCGCTCCTCAGTTACTCACGGCTGTAGGGAAGCCTGCTACGCTGTGCCCTTCTGAGCACTCACCATAAATATGTGTGTGAAGCTCTGAACACTGAGCTTACTGTCTTAGAAGTATTCAGTGAAAATCCTGCTCTGTTCCCGTCATACTCACTGTTGGTGGTTGGCAGATTCTGTCGTGTGGAAGGGGAATTGGGCATACCTAGAGTTTCAGAGTGGGACAGGCAGGTTGGAGTTCAGGGGAGTTTCTTAAGGTTAGAACTGTTGAAAGATGATTTGGGTTGCTGTGATAGGAGTGAGCTCCCTGGCCTCGCAGGACGCGTGTGAGCTGAGGTGGCAGGATGCCGATCTGGGACAGCAGAGAGGGGCACTGTCTGTTCAAGGTCTATAGCACTCAGTAATTGCTAAGCTCTTAGCCTCACTTTAAACATCTGTGAAATAGGGACACAGCAATATTGGCTATACACTGTAGTGACAACAGAGGTTGCAAACTGCTGCCCCGTGGCCCCGGTTGGCCCCCAGATGGATTTTGGTAGGCCTGCAAAAGGTTGGCCTGTTGTTTGTTTAGAGAGTTCATATGGAAGTTCAGGTCGTTCAGCTTCTTTTGAGAAGAAGATAGAAGCAAGGGTGGCTGAGCTGTCATCTTCCCCCAGCCCCATGGAGCTGAGATAGGGCCCACCTCGAATTTGCCCCACTCCCTGACACCTCCAGCCCTCTCTTTGAACCTGAGGCCAGTCCTTCTTTCTGGCCTCGAAAGACATTTGCTTTGCGCCCTCAGCCCTCTATGTTAAATTCCAGGCTTCTAGTCTTGCAATTGAGTTTATAACCTGCAAATAAACCTCCCGTGCTCCAGAGGAGCAGGAAACATAGCCGGAAGTGGAGGCTGAGGTTTGCTTCTGGGAGTGGGGCTGCTTTGGGTCATGTCCCAGCTTGGCTACTTACTTGCTGTGCTGCTCCTGGCGAGTCACTTAAGCTCTCTGATCTCAGTTTCTTCAGCTATAAAAAGGGGATAATAGTCCAACCTGCTTGACAAGTGTGTGATGATCACATTTGTGCCTGGCGCCGAGTACGTGCTTAGCAAATGACCTCTGTTTTTGTTAAAGCAACACATCCCAGTACAATGTGAATCATCCTCCCGGCCTGATTGGGTTTTTGCTGTCGTGTACCCGAGCACCAAAACCTGGCAAGTTTCTCAACAACAATGATTTTAGAAGAGTCCTCCCCACATGAGTAGCAGAGGCTGCTGGAACTGGAGCCACTACATGGCAAAGGAGGCTGGTTGAGCAGGAGATGGGTGGCCAGGCCCTCCCTGAGTGGAGGGCAGGCAGGCTGAGCTCCTCAGCCCCCATCAGGCTCCCCGGCCCCACAGTTGCATGAAGTGCTATGATTTACCAGGGCTGTTGAGCTCTGTTTGGCATCCAATAATTTATAGCCTTCCCAGGGTGAGAGGGAACTAATGTGTCACTTATATTCGTATGACACGTAGAAGTGAATCAATGGGAATTTTTCTCCTCCTGTTTTTTTTTTTTTCCTCCAGCTAAGTCTGCTTACGCTGTGCGCAGTAGACATGGGAGCAAGGGAAGGCCTCTCGGTCTTGTTTGCACCCAGGCTCTCTACCTCACCCATCCTGAAAGCCCCCTCTGTCCTCAGCACAGCCTTTGAGCTGAGGACTCTATTGTCCCCCATTATACAGGTGAGAAGGTGGAGGCGCAGGGAGCCTATGGGAGCTCCTTGCTCACAGTCTGAACAGCAAGAGCAGAGTTCATACTTGGGACTCTGACCCCAAGGCCTGGGCTCATGGATCTCTACCAGAGTGGGAGAACAATGTTGGCCGTGCAAAGGAATAGAAAAAGAAAAATCCATTTATCAGGCAGAGACAGGTCAGCCCATCTCCGCCAGGGGAACACACTGGCCATTGTGCAGAGCACAGTTGGGGCAACATGGCGGTCATGCCTCCATCCCTATACTTTCTCACTGAATCATTCATCGTGACCAGGCCGGGCCAGTGCTCTTCTGCTCCCTGTGGGGCTCTCTTTCCCTCCTTTCTGGTCAGGCAAAGGAAACATCTGGTTCCCAGCTCTCCTGTGAGAGTCTCACTTCATTCATGTGGTCTCACCTTCAGGACTAGGTTGAGCAGGGTGGCTGGGGTGTCCTCTCCACCTTGTGTGGCCTCTGCTTCCCTGGTGAGAAAGTGGAAATTGGTCCTTGGCAGGGGTGGCCCAGCAGCTGAGAGTGTCAGGCTGACCGCCTCAGGCTGAGAGTTCCCACTCTGCCCCCTATTAGCTAAATGGCATTGGACACACGGCTTCATGGCTCTTCATCTGTCACGTGGGGTAGTAACGCATCACAGGATCACGATGGGTGCCTGTGGGACGCTTAGCTCTTGCCTCTGGTGGCTGGGATGGCCCACTTCCTTGTCACAGTTACCCTCAGAGAGGGTGAGGATTACCGTTCCTTTCTACAGACAAAGAAGCCGAGGTCACTCGTTCTTGCATTTGTTCTTTATGAAGTTCTGTCTGTGCACCAGGCTCAGTGCTGGGTGCTGAGGAGACAGGGAGGGCTAGCCCCGCTCCCAGAGAGCCCGGAGCCTGGGGCTGGCCTCTTCCCCCACAGCCTCCTGCTTCTCAGCCCAGCACTGCCAAGCTGGTGGCACCACGACACTCCTGCCTCCTGGGAGGCCGGGGAAGGGACAGGCCTGGGGCCCTCCGTGGGCCGCCCAGCACGCCAGAGCTGACCGTGCACAGCGCTTCCCACATCTGCGTTCACCAAGGCCACGTGGACACCAGCCATAGTGGGAGTATTTATACCATGGAAATTGGCCAATAGGACTTTTTTTATATTTTCCCTGAGAGTGGCTCGTTAAACATTTATTAATGTACCACTACCCAAATCTCTCCACTTCCCTCTCGTTCCATGTCTCCCGTTCTAGCCACTTTCATCTCTTGCCCAGCAGGTGCTGCCCAGCCCCCCTGTGTGCCCTTCTCCTGTCCGTTCCCCACCTGGCAGCTGGAGAGGTCTTTAAAACACATAAATCAATGGCTGTCAGTCCTTCTGTGAAACCTTCCCGTGGCTTCCCAGAACACTCAGAATGAAAACCAAACTCCTTGCTGAGGCCCGCACAGCCTACTTTACCTGCCCTGCCAACTTCTGATCTCATCTCCCCCCTCCTCTGCTAACCTGGCCTCCGACACACTGGCCTTCATCCTGTTACTGGAAAGAGCCAGCACCTTCCTGCCACAAGGCTTTGCGCTTCTCCTGCTGTTGAGAGTGTTCTGCCCCCAGGTTTTTGGATGGCTGGCTTCTTCTGAAAAGTTATCCATGCCTTCACTCAAGTGCCACCTCCTCCGAGAAGTCTTCCTTGACCACCCCTCCCCCCAAAGGAGACAAGTCCCTCTGTGTACCTACGCCTGTCCCTCCCCAAAGTCACTTTCTACAGTAGCCCCCAGGTCTGTTTACAACTTAATCTGCCATTTCTCCACCAAAACCAAAGCTCTACATCGCCTGTGACTGAGGGTGGCAAAGCGAGGCGCTTAGCAAATATTTGATGAATGAATGAAAGTCTCAGTTTTCCAAGAGAAGGCACCCCAGAGGAGGTCTCCTCCATCACTGCTGAGCTGGGGGACTGCAACAGAAGTTCTGGCTGTGTGTTGGGATGGGTCTGAAAGGCAAACATTTTGGTTTCTAACAAACAAGGCGAAGAGACATCTTGCTAAGGAAGCTTTTCAAATAACCTCCCCACGCTTACATACCCTTGGGTCCCTCAGGGTGACAGAGGGGGCTTGATCAGGTCACGGGCCTTTCATTAAGTGTACTGAAGCATTGACTCCCTAAACTGTGCCCTGGAAGCATTTCCCTACATAGTCCATGGGCAGAACCTAGAAACCTCTAACTCTCAGGCATTTTCCTATTTAAGTGGCATTTAAGAGACAGTGGTGGAATTGCCTCTCTGGAGAAACACAGAAGCCGTGGAGCTATTTGGATGCAGATTGATGAGCTTAGACTGCTTCCCCCAAGGAAGGAGTCTTTTTTCCATTGGTTCCCTGTGTGAGTCTGGTTTTGTGTAAAGGCCAAGGGCGGGGCCAAAAAAAAAATCTCATTTCAAATTCTAACTCTGCCCTTCCTAGATTTATGAGTGACTTTGGGCAAGATACACTATGACTCAGTTTTCTCAGCTGTAAAATGGGAATGATAATTGCACTAGCCTCGCTGGTTTAACTCACTGTGAACTTAAAACTGAGATCACTTAAATTCAAGGAGCTAGTCAATATGACTGTCGCATACAGAATGCTTGTGGGGGTAGTGCTGATGTATGAATGGATACATCGTAAAATGCTCCTTTCCAGGGTACTTTTGCGACTGGCCCTAAACTTTCATTTAAGGCACAGGAATTAAATGAAAGGTAATTGACTTGTAGACCTAACTCATTGATTCAAATTAAACTTCACTATCATCCAGTGGTAAAACGCTTGGCCTCTATCTCAATCATAGTATTTTATTTCTGTAGAAATACTGCATCCATTAAAATTATCCATTTCTGTGGCACTTAAAATTGTCAACAGAGTCTTTTTGCTTCACCTTCTGGCTGACTTCTATAACCTCACTTTGCTAAGGCTGGAGGAAAAATGTCTAAGTGCTTACGAAGATTAATGCTGTGTTTTAAGTGTCAAGACCCTAGTGTATTTCAGTTCGGGGCAACCTCTGTCTCTCCCTGATCACCTGCTGCAGCCAGAGCGGTAAAGGGAAGGGACGGAACTAAGTGAGTTGAGGCCCCTGCCCTTAAGGAGCTTATCATCCACTTTTTTTTTTTTCTTTTTTACTAGTTCAGTAGTTGTGTCCTAATTTCTAACATGGTTAATAGATATTTCCCCAAACTCGCCGCATACCTAGCACTGGGTTATGGGGACAGAGATGAATGAGACCTGGCGCCTTCCCAAAAGGAGGGGTCTGCCTGGCTAAGGAGGCAGTCATGAACTTGAAGGAGCTCCAGGAAATGTTTAGAGTGGGAACTGAGTCTGCAGTGCTCCGCCCCACAGCTCTCAGTCACAGTGTTGGGATTCTGCTGGGAGAGCTGTACCTTATAAATCCCACGCATGGTGTGTGGCTGCTGTTGGAGAATCCGACCTCAGTCTGGCAGCGAGTGGGACAGGAAGAGGGATGAGAAACAGACCAGAAAGTGACCCTTTTTCACATCGTCCAGTACATGCTGTGAAAGACAAATGAGCCAAGAGCTAGGGGACTTCAGGCAAATGGGGTTTACTTTGGACTGGGGGTCCAGACTGGGTTGGCAGCAAAGGAAGCCTTTGAAGGGACCGGGAGGGTGGAATAGTCCCTGATGGGCAAGGACGGCCTTTAGGCAGTGGTGATTATAAGCAAAGGCACAGTATGGGACGGTCTTTGGGTTGACCTGGGGTGCCCTGCTTGGGCTGGGTTGTGTCTAACAGGAGAAGCGGAAGCCAAGTGGAAAGGAGATCGGGGCCTTACTCATAAAGCCCTGGCATAGCCATCTAGGACTTGTACTGCTTTTTTCAGGGAGTAGAGGAGGCCAGGATGGTTTTTGAGCCAGGTTCTCCTTCAGAGAGGTGGGACTTTAAAAAAAAAAAAACAAAAAAAAACTTTTTTGATTACACTATATTAGGAAGTCTCTTCCCCCTACAATATGTTCCTGGGATAAGACACACGTTTCTTCTCTGAGGGCGGTGGTTAATAATAGGCACACGACCCAAAGTGGGAACAGGAGAGGCACGCCGAGACGCAAGCGGGCACACATTTAATGAGTTCACAAAGTGATTTTGTTTCCTCATTTTCACTTCACCCCACCCCTCCCACCCTGGTGTAAAAATGCCGTGATGGAGCTGTGTCTCATGCTCCCTTGAGGATGGCAGGAGCTGTGGGGCGTGGCGGTATGGCTTCTGCCGGGGCTTATGGAGCCGTCTGCGTGCGTCTTCATAGAGATGTGAGGGCAGTTCACCGCATCGGCCGTGTCTCAGGGCCAGCGAATGATAGCATGACGGCAGCGTCTGTTCACCGAGTGCTGTCCAAGTAGTGGGCAGCGCGATCTGGTGAATCCTTGCAACATTGTGACAGGCAGGCGTTGGACAGATGACCCTGTCCGAATGCAGCACCCGGGCATCACGTTCAGAGCGTGCTGGGAGCAAACAAAGGACAGGGCCGAGGGAAACTGGCAGGGTCTTTCACTCTGGCTGTGAGTTCCAATTCCGTCTTGGCCACTTGGCTTTTCTGAGTTTCCTTGTCAGTAAAAAAGGATGTTCCTCCTTGATAGTGTCCTCGACAAGAGTAAATTAGCCTGTGTCTGGCCCACATGAGCTGCTCTTGGGGAGTCATTAAACGTTGGGAGGCTGGGACCCTCCCGCCCCTGGCACAGGGCACAGGGCAGCATCCAAGTCTCGGGTGCGGGGCAAAGCCAGCTTAAAGCTGTCACCACCAGCCTTTCCCTATAACACCTTCTCTCCTCCCCTCACATGCCAACTTTGGAGCAGCTCCACGACTTGTTCTGACAGCAGGAGATGGGGGAGGGGCACCAGAGCAACTCAGTGTCCTCTTCCTCAGAAAATCTGTTACTGGCCATGTGGCAGTTTGCACTTGCCAGGACCTTCCCTAAGAGCCGCTGAAGGCATCGAGAGGCAGAGTAGCCACCTCTTGACTTCCATTTTATCTGAAGCCCGAGGCTAAGTCGCTGATTCATCCTTGTGGTTCTGGAAACTCCCTTTCTCAGGCTTTCTGTTTGTCTTCTGTAAAGCCCTGACTGAGATGGCTCTGGGGAAAAGTAGCAGTGTCACCTACTCAGAACAGTCAAGAGTCCTTAGTCCCCATATAGGGTTCTCTACAGGAATAGAACCAATAGGACATCTCTATCTGCATATACAACCATACGTGTGTCTCCGTGTGTGTGTGTGTGGACGTACACAGAGGTTGAGAGAAAGAGAATGAGAGAGAGAGAGAGAGAGATTTATTTTAAGGAATTGGCTCAAATGACTGTGGGGGCTGGCAAGTCTGAAAGTGTGAAGCATGGCCAGCAGGCTGGAGATTCAGGTAAGACTTGAAGTTGTGGTCTTGAGTATGAAATCTACAGGGCAAGTCAGGCCGGCTGGAAACTCAGGCAGGATTTCTGTGTTGAATCTTGAGGCAGAACTGCTGCTTCTTCGAAGAAATCGCCATCTTTGCTTTTAAGGCCTTCAGCTGATGGGATGAATCCCTCCCACATTATGGAGGGTAATCTGCTTTATTTGAAGTGAACTGATTGTAAATAGTAATCATATCTGAAAAAATACCTTCACAGCAACGTCTATACTAGTATTTGACCAAACAGTTGGACACCATAGCCTAGCTAAGTTGACACATAAAATTAACCACACGGTCCCTGAGAAATTTTGCCCCTGAGGGCAAGTCACCTTTCTTAGGAAGCTCAAGGGCCTGATGAGGGACACACTGTGGCTGTATCCCCAGACCCAGGGAGTCATCAGCAGATATGGGTCAATGTTTCTGAGTAAGAGTCCAGTGCGAGAGTGGAAAGAGCTCTAGATGGATTGTCAGAAGTTTTACTGGATGCTGATTGTACCTTGAGCGTTGAGTTAGGTCCTCTGGGACCAGAGGGGAGAAGGAAAACACTACTGGCTGAAAGAGATGGCCCATACACAAGTAACACCATTATAGTAAGTTCTCAGCGCCAAATCAATAAAACTTGTGTAGAATGGTGCTTTGTGAAAATCCCATTAGTCTAGATTGAGGGTCATTATGAGAAATCGTCTACTGTGAGGTGCCTCTCATTCCAGCCCAGGGAGGCTTGATCCTCTGTGAGTCGTGGGCCCATTGAGAATCCACGCAAGCCATGGAGCTTCCCCCCAAACAGTGCTCACCCCAAAACATACCTCGGTGTCTTGTGACCTGTTCCCTGAGGTACAGTTACCAGGATAAAGCCCGTGTGGCTTAGAAGGTCCTTTCTAGGAGCATTCTCAGAGAAATTTCATCTCTTCTCAATGTTAAGAATAAATGTTCCTCTCCAGGGAAGTGAGTTTGTTTTTACCTCGTAAACACAGAATTGTGTGAACATTAATGTCCCATTTACCCTACAGATGGCTAGGGAGTGCAGGACCAAATCTGAGGTCGGCCTGTTAAGGGAATTAACCTCATTCCTGCCTTGATTTTGGTTATTGGCCCTTTTTCTCCTTTCCTCTTTCTCATCTACTACCACTCTGTGCCACACTGGTGTGTGTTGTGGTTGTATTGGCTTTTGGTTTTTTGGTTTTTTTGTTTTGGCCTTCTTTTTAACTGTTTAAATACTCTTTTTTGGCAAGAAGGCAAGGTGGAAAGATACAAACACCGAGACCCTACCACCGTGGAGCATCCGAGGTGCTGTGGGACCATAGAGGGGAGAGCACCTGACTCAGTCAGTCTTACGTTGGGGGAGGCAGGGAGGGGAAGAGCAGGTCCAATGCATCATTTGCGGGTCCCTATGCAAAAAAGAAATGCAGAGCCCCTTGTTGAAGACAGCAACAGGAGAGCGTGAAACCAAGCCTGGGACTCTTCTGAGCATGGCTAAGCATAGGCTCTGTGCTACTGCACAGGTCGGATGGCCATGAATCTAGACCTGGTTAGGGAGGGAGGCTTCCCAGTTCAGCTGACACTTGAAAAAGCTGGGTAGGACTTTGCTAGTGGAGCACGGGAAGGAGGGAACAGCTAGTGCAAAGACGGAGACGTGAGAATTTAGTCCTGAGAGGGGATATAGCAAGAGGGGATGTGGGGAGGGTAAAAACGGATGAGGGCGGCAGGACTTTATAAATTACCAAGAGCTGTGCCTGTGATTACGTGTAATTCCTGTCACTTCCCATCCCAGCGGGTCCACATGAAACTAATTTCACATTGATCTCCAGGCCCCACATATTCACATTCCGGTCAAGACCCAGGACACCCTCATCCGCCTTTTGCCCTTCCGTCCCAAGCAGCCCGACAGTCCCACAGCACGCTGGGACCAACCAGTCATTGGTGATGTGAAGTCCGTCTGTGGGCCTTGTAACACTTCAAGCTCCTGGCCGCCCTGTGCTAGCTGCTGGGGGTGGGGGGCAGGCTCCTACACGTGTTTTCACTCAGCATCCCACAGTCCTCCTGTGACTTTGAGACATCAACAGGCCTCATGAACTTCTGTCGCCTCCTTCAGCATGTCCCAGATTGTCCATTTTTTGCCATTCCCTACTTGCACAGAGAGTCATCAAAGACGGCCCCGTGACAAGTCTTTTGAGCTCAGACAGATTGCCTGCTCCCTCCCGGCGACGTCTGGCTCTTTCTGTGCCAGCAAGCACCGGGTGGTTAACCCCCTCCCTCCTCCCTGTGATTTCTTGCTGTTCTTTTACATCACCTTCCCTGATAAATCATTGGGGACACAGCACTACCAACAGTGTTGCCATCAACCCTTTCTGCAGGTCCTTAAATGAGATCCCGCTCTGAAGCCTCTGAGGCTGTTTGTTTGCCTGCAGATGTAACAGTCAGGGTGGTGGGGGAGACACACGTGTGGAGTCTGAAGGCACTTTTCTTCCCCTCCTCTTGGCGGGAGAGCATCTCACGTAGGTCATTGTAGCAATGGGGGTCCCAACGCATCCAGGTTGGATGGATGGAAGGGAGTCCTGCTTAAAGCTCTTACTGTTCTCCTGAGTAAACCGAGAGCCAGAGAGGCCAAGAGACTTGTCTAAGGTGGTATAGGTAGCCAGGGGTGAGCTAACCTTCAAGCCAGGTCTCCTTCTGTTCCTGAGATGTACTCACTGCGGGGGTGAGTGGCATCAAGCTCTTAGCTGGGTGTCTCTGAGCAAGTCTCTTGGTTTCTCAGAGCCTCCCTTTCCTCATCCCTCATTGGGGATGTCACCACCTTTGCGTCAAGATTGATAAGAGGATACTAACAGAAGCATTTATGCAGAAGCACCCAGCTCAGTCCTAAACCGTATGACCTGGGGCCGGTTGCATAACCTCTCTGAGCATCAGTGTCCTAGTGTCTAACATAAAGGCCTTTGGAAGGATTTAAAAACCTGACTTCCAACAGTGCCTGGAGCATTGTAATAATCACTATGTAAATGTGAGCTACTTTCATTATTACCATTTTCCTCATTATTGGCATGGAGTAAGCAAGCCCTTGGTAATTATTTTTCCCCCTTTGTGTGGGCAGAGCTGCCGTGTGCCTAGCATCAGGGCTCTGGAGATAAACATGAATTTAAACCCTGGTTCTGCCTCCTGGCAGTGTGACACAGGACAAGCAACTCAACTTTCCCGAGCCTTAGTTTCCTTATCCAAGAAGTGGGATAGCTATAATCACCTCGCGGAGCTGCTGGTGAGGACCAGCCGTTACTCACCTGTCACATCAGTTACGTTCAAACATTTCTAGCGCTTAGTGTTTCTTTCTCCAGTGCAATTTTGATTGATTTCAATGTAAAATTCCTCCAGGCCAAGAGCCAGGCAGCCCTCCCCATGCCCCGCCTGTTGCTTCAGGAGCTGTTGCCCACAGCTTAGGTCGTTTGCATCATGCAGCTGTACTGCAGTAATTCCATGTGATGGAGGCATGATGAAAAAGCAGCTAACATGCACAGCCCAGGGATCTTGGCTAGTCTGGTGACCAAAACCTCCACAGGTAAACACAGTGCAAACACCTGCATTCGGTTGCGGGCCTGGGATTTTACCAGAGGTAGGAAGCTGCAGAAGAGGGGAAGACCGGGAGCCAGCGGGCTCGGGGGCTTACCTGCTCCTCCAAATGTGAGTGATGTGCTTGCTGCCCTGCTAGAAACTTCCATTGCCGTAGAAGGTATGTGGGTGACACAAAGAAGGAGTGAGAGAGCCTGCAGGCCCGTTAACCACTGGGCAGGGCTCTACCCAGTTGGAACGTTTTATCAGCTAATTGGATGCCCAGTCTGAGTACTCGCCTGGTGTGGACTCAGGATTAAGATCAGGACTAGGGACTTCAGAATGTGATGGTTGGAAGGATACTGGATGAACGTGCATCTCCACTGTATCAACGTAGAGAGTGTGGTGGTCAGTCCTGGGCATGCCATCTGTACCCACCTGCATCTTTGTGATACAGAGAGAGGGTGTCTTACTCCTGTTACCTGCCTAGTTCCATCATATTGCCCGCTCTTCGCTATCCCCGCGTTAAAGGAAAAAGAGTTATCTGTTTAGCACAGAGACACAAGCCTCCAGAGCAGGCTGTGTGTCGCTGGCAGTCCCCTTTGCTATGTGCCAAATTGTCCATCAAGGGGAACAAAATTAATTAATGTTGTAGATATTTGACTTTCTTTCTACTTGCAAAGGTGGTGATTTTATACGGATCTACTTAATTTGAGGGTTTAGTTACTTGCTTCTTGCTTCAAAAGAAAGGAAGGTGCTGCTCATTTCAACACATCCTTTTTGTGCTGTAGGTGCAGTTTGGGACTCTGGAGTCAGCAGGGTGAGCCAACCCTTCTGAAATTGTGCCCTGAGATCACCCATCTTTCCTCCTGCTTCACAAATCACTTGGCTCTGAGGGATAATGGAGGTTCATGAACCAGTAGGTAGAATGCCTTTATCGTGTCAGTTCAACGTCCTATTTTGAGCAAAAGGGATTTGGAGTCAAACATTGCAATACTGTCATTTCCTGTTCTGTGACTGGAGGAGAGTTACTTTATCTTTCTAAGCCTCAGTTTCTTCATCTGTATAATGGGGATGATATTAGTCCCGATTGCACTTTGGGGGTTTTAGTGCAGATAAATGAGACAGTGCAGCAAAGCTCATGGCTCGGTTGCTGCTACATGGCAGGCACTGGAAGGCCACTGGCCCTGAGGCTGCATCTGTGGCTGCTGCTGGGGCCTGAGTTGCACAGGCTTCAAGACTTAAGGAGTCATATCCACCATCCTGATTGTCCACCCTCCCCTTGCTGTACAGGCCCTGCGAGCTGCCTCTTGTACTGGCTCGTGAGAACGGACTGTTCATTGTTCAGGGATTTTGTGAGCCAGTTATTAAACACAGACATTATTAAAGATTAAAATATATTAAACTTACACTTAAATAAATTATGTTAAGAGGAGGTATACATAATGAACACTCACCACTTCCTGATTATTTTACTACATTATACTTTGCTCCTAAAGTTATTTACATCTGTTTTATCTGTGTGGTGGATATCCTTGGGATGGTTGTACCGTTTATGTCTTCCCAACTCCACTTTCAATGGCTCTCCTTAGCTTGAAATCGGCCATGGTAGGAGCATTTGGCCATAGGAGGAGTATTTGCACCATGGAAACCAGTAAGTGCTACAAGTCAGCTCCTCCCCTCTCCCCCACAGAAAGCCAGTTGTATATCGTTTTGGGGTGAAACTTACTAATTAGGTTGGTTTTTTCATTGTTAGACAAGTGCTGATCAGAAAATCCTTTATTATGTTGAGCTGAAATGTCTTTCTTCTAGCTTGAAATCTACTTGGAATCTTCAGTGATTTCTTTCACTAATGAAAAATACTAATTTTTTCACTGGTAAAAAATACTGCAAATAAATACCATGGTCTAAGACAATGTCTTGGTGCCTTTTTGTGCCTACCCTATCCATAGTGTGTGGAGCGTGGTAGGTGCTGGAGAAATTGTTGTTGTGTTAGGTTCACTGTCTCTGTATTCAGAGGAGGATTTTTAAAATGTCAGTTCTCCAATGGGACTTTTCCCTCTAAGCATTAACTGGTTTCAGAAACGCTTAAATTGTGATGTTGAGGAAATCCAGCCTAAGAGCTGAAAGGTACTTAAATTTTTCCACTTTATTTGCTGTTTGACTCTTGTAAAATCATTGACTCAATAGAGGGAAAGCAGGTCTCATTTTGAGCCACTGTGGAAAGCCACTTCCCTTCCAGAAATCCTTCTTTATGAGTGACCAGACACCAACCCAGGACGATTCCTTCAATGCCAGACAAAACCAGGGAGAAATGTCAGGCTGCTCAGGTGTAAGACTCAGAGAGATGAAAGCAGCAAGTGGGAAAATAAGCAGAAGCCCAAGGTAAAGAAGGTTATTGTGAAACTTTGGGGCTTTTGAAACGAAGGTAGAAAGGCCACTGAACAAGTTAGCATTTGGCAAACTTGTTTGGAGTTTGGGACTCAGACATGCTTGAGTTCAGATTCTGGTTGTGTTTCTCTGATGAGCTGTGTGACCTTGGGCAGGTCACTAAACCTCTCTGAGCTTCTATTTTACTTTATCTGAAAATAGAGATGGTGATACTCTTCCCATTGTTTGTCTCGGTGGGGGGGGGATTAAATAAGATAAAGCTATGAAGGCCCAGGAACATACCAGATATCAGTAAGAATTAGCTACTCCATTTGTCAAATCAAGACAAGTTTTTGCCAAATAACTTAGGGTTTAAGGGACTTAAAATGCCCTTGACAAAACAGGTACTCTGTATCAAAAAATATTTTGTCTTTATAGCTGTAGACATAATTTTATAATTTTCATATTGTAAAAATAAAGACTATCCACATTGAGTTTTTCATAGCTCAGGACAGGGGAGATGGTGGTCTGATTCTGCCATTTTGCGGAACAAACACAAGTTTCCGCACATGGGGTTTATCTTCCTTGAACCTAAAACCGTGTATGGATGTTAACAAAGTTTTTGTCCCATACCGTGATTTCTATGCGGAATTTCCCAGAGGGGGAGTATTGAGCTCGGTGTTTTATAAACTCCACTAGCCTGAGAGAAAATTGTTTTAAAAGTCATTTTTGTCATCATCCATTAGACACCGATTTGCTAGGCAAAATCGAATGTAGGACACTGTTGTATAAATGAAATAACAGGTGCATGGCAAGAGGTTAATAACTCCCATTGCCCGGTTTTGAAGAGAAGAAAAATCACGGTGTCACTTCTACTCTTGACATTTTGTTCTGTGTCACCTCTTGAAGCAAACAAAATGTCTGTGCATTTTAAAGAGACCTCAATTTCTTTCTTTCCAAAGTTCTCTAGAGCTGTTCCTCTAAATATTTTGGTTAGAGGTGGGGACAGTGGGAAACCTGAGAAACCTGGCCCGTGGTGAGGAGACGTTGACTCTCTCGGTCACTTCCCACCGTTTGCCCGCCAGCAGCTTTCCTGGGGCCGATGGTAGCAAATCATAAGAAATGTGAAGGAGTTCTCAAGTATGTAAAACCAACGGCATGTGCTGAGAAATGTAAATGTTTGCTCTAAGGGCGTGCAGTATAAATGCTTACAAAATTTTAGTGAAATAAAAAGGAAAAACCAAGAGCACTTCAGCTCTGCAGATAATAACTCTCAAATACAACCCCTCTGCTTTCCTCTTCTTTCCTTTTCTTTTTCTTTCTACTCTCTCCAGCAGATCTATTCTCTCTCTGTCACTCTTTATCGATCTGTGCCCCTCTTTTCTCTCACTGTGTTTCCTCCTGTGGCATAGAATATTAGGCGATATTGGGAAAGCATCACCATTCTCCCTACATTACGAAAAAGAAGCAGTGGCTTTCAGACATTGTTCAGAATGCAAGTCATAGTAACAAATACTTCTTAGATCCTGCTCGGATACCCGCTGGGTAATGACAAATCTTGCTCTTGCTACATGTGAAGAAATCTGACATTTTAGATTCCTTATTCTTTTTTGGGGGGGGTCCATTCTTTTTCTCTTCTTTAAAAATGCTGTTTCCAATGTAATAAATTAATTTCTTGACTCAAGAATGGGATGCAACCTACAGCTTGGAAACACTGGCCTAGAGAAGGGAGCCTCAGACTTAAATGTGCATGCAAACCACGTGGGGGCCTGATAAGTGGCAAATTCCGATTCTGTAGGTCTGGGGTGGGGCCGGTTCTGTATTTCTAATGAGCTTCCTGGTGACACTGATGCTGCTTGTTTATAGACCACGTGTTGGGAATATTTCTTCAGCAAAGGAACTGTTCAGCACCATGGACAGGAAGCCATCCCCCAACCAACCAACAAACTTTGAGTCGCCCCAAGTGTTTGGTCTCTTTGGAAGGCATGTGACACCTTTGATGAGAAAGGAGAGGAGCTTATCCAAGACTGCCTGACCTTGTAGAGCATCCTGTCTTTCTCTTTCTTTGGAAGAAACCCTTGGAGCAGTGGCCCAGTCAAGGACTGGCACACAGTACGGGACTGGGGTCCCTGATAAACTCTGTTCATGGGAAACAGCCCAGCTCTTCTTGCTTTCCTCCTGATTGCTCTGGTTTGTTCCAGGTCCTGCCTGGCAACTCACCGCAGGTCTTGCAGAAAAGTCTCAGAATGCCCTTCTCTCAGATCCCCGTTTTGGTGAACTACTCTCACGCTATTACTCAGCTTAAATAATGAGGCATAATCTTTGCCTTTGCACGTGTTTCTATTACTCTGTACATAATTCGGTTGGAGCCATAAGCATATAGTATTCAAAGCATCCATATCTTTATATCTTCCCCCAGTCTTTCTTGGCCCTGGTCCCATTAGAATCACCTGGGAAGCTTCTGAAAAATACTGATGACTGGGCCTGACCCCAGAACAACTGAATCAGAATCTCTGGGTAGGGGACCTGGGCAGCAGTATTTCTTAAAGTTCTCTAGGTGACCACAGTATGTAGTCAGGGCTGAGAATCACTGCATTAGTCTGTGAACTTCATGAGGGTACAGATCATGTCTTTTTTTTTTTTTTAAGATTTTATTTATTTATTTGGCAGAGAGAGAGACAGCCAGTGAGAGAGGGAACAAAAACAGGGGGAGTGGGAGAGGAAGAGGCAGGCTCCCAGCAGAGCAGGGAGCCCGATGCGGGGGTCGATCCCAGGACTCTGGGATCACGCCCTGAGCCGAAGGCAGATGCTTAACTACTGAGACACCCGGGTGCCCCGAGATCATGTCTTATTCATCCTTTCTCCCCCTCCCCTTTTCTCCTCCTCCTTCTCTGTTCTAGCACCCAGCACAATGTCCTGGACTTCTATTAGGTATCTAATGAACAGGTAATTAACAAGTAATGTCATTAGCTAAAAGTTCTTGAACACCTGCTATATGCCAGGGACTAAAGACTAGCATTTTCCCTGTATTACCACACTGGTACTCATGACAGACCTAGGAGGTAGATCTTCTTTATCCCAGTTTGCAGAGGAAGGACTGAGGCTTAGGAAGGTTAAATCACTCAGCCAAGGTCACAAAGCAAGTATTCAAGCAGATTCTGAGCTTGCTCCAGGGCTGTGCTGGGTGGCTTGGAAATGACACCACTAGGCTTTTCAGGCTCCGGCTCCAATGCCTTTTGTCAGGGGAGTCCTAAAGCCACAGATAAACTTGCTTAATTTCTCTCCACCATCAATTTTCTAGAGTTTTAGGAAAAATACAGAATTCTTATTAATATTATTATACTCTTATTTTCTTTTAAACAGTGGTATCCCTTATTAAGCGCCTTCTGTTTGTCAGGCACTGTGCTTAGTGATTTCTGTCCATTCCCTTCATGATCCACTCGAGGTTCATGGTGACTCTACAAGGCAGGCATTCCTATTCCTATTTTGCAGATGGGAACATTGAGGCCAAGAGAGGTTACATGGCTCTTGCAAGGTCACCTAGTTTGCAAGCGGTGAGGTGGGTTTGACCCCAGATTTTCCTGACTGTGAAGCCCAGTCCCCTTACCTGCTCTGTCCATACTGTGTTTGCAAAACACTCTTGGTATGATTATCTCATTAAATTCTCAGAACTCAACGGGGTGATGGATGACATGGTTGGAAGAAAGACTAGGGCAGCAGAGGGGAGGATGGATGATTGCAGGGACTGGCCACCTGGGAGAAGAGAACATAAATGGGGTTTCCACAGACCAGAAGGGCTTCCCATGGACAGTGAAAGTGGCTCAGCCTTTACTTGCCTCCCCAGAGCTCCCAGCAGCCTTGTTGTCCCTCCCAAGACAGCGGGGGAGGTGAGTCCAAGGCAGGCCCATCACTCTGCTTGCCTGCGGAGGGAAACAGAGGAGCCCCTGTTGTTGTCGCCGGAGCTCCACAGTGATAGATGGAGGGCCATTTGTCGAGCAAGAAGTCATCATTCATGGAGGACAATGGCCCACTGGGACCCAATGCATTTAGAGAAGAGTGTGAAGCAGACAGAAGCGGGATTGTGTGAAACAAAGCCAAAGGAAATTTGTGCGGAGTCTGATTTCCAGAGCCTCGAAATCGGCAGGGATGAAGCTCTTGCCGTGCTACGGTTATTAGCAAATGTATTGTGAGCAGAGGCAAGGTCGCTAGCTTCCTGGTGTCCATTAGCAGCAGGCATTGGAAGTGATTGTGTAGTACTTAGTGGAGATTACCCTTTCGGGAGGCATTGGGGGTAGATTTTGGTATTGAGGGAAGGTCTGGTGCATGTGGCTGTGCTGTGTCCAGAGCTGACGTGAGGAGACCCGGACCCATAGCTTCCGAACCTTCAGCTGGTGTGGCCTTTGTGTGTCTGGAGCCCTGGTCCCCTTGCACAGGGTCTAGAAGTGAATCAGCCCAAGGATTAATTTCACTTGGTTTTGGAATCATATTCTAAAACCCTAGAAACCTCCCCATTTTGCAATAATTGAAAAAGGTAACACAGCAGGTATGAATAGGGGTAAATAGAAAAGTCACTGAAGTCAGAAAAGTATTATGTGGGGTCTACTTCCTTGCCTTCTACTTTGTGTCAGGGAGCCCGCCAGCCATACAAACGGATTATTTCTGACAATGGCTAGGGAGGGGGTCTTCTGGAAGACAAATTGTATGAAAGCCTTGATAAATACAGAAATAGGTGGCAGCCAGTCCTGAGAGTAACCGAGCGCACAGTCACACCATCTGGGCTCCCTGCTTGCCCTGGCAGAGAAGGCTTCGTGGGTGGGGGTTGGTCCCTCTCAGGAGGAGAAGGCGAACAGCCCACTTCGGAAGGTGCTGTGGCCGGCTTGGCCGGGATCGCGTCCATTCTGCCAGGTGCTCATCCCATCTCGGGATTATTCAGAATATATTTACTGAAATCCCACTCTACGCCAAGCCCTGTGCTGGGTGCTGGGAAGGGGGCAGTGAACAGGACATGGCCTCTGCCCTCATGGACTCCCAGTCACGTAAATGACTACATGGCAGGACACGATCTGAATCTGAGAAAGATTCAGGTGGAGTGCTGTGGGAGGTCAGAGTTGGGACGTATCAAGACCAGCTTGATGGACCAAGGAAAGCTTCCTGGAGGAGGGAGCACTCATTATGAACTTTGAAGAATGGAAGGAATTTCTAACATGAGGACAGTAGGGCAAGGGTGTGGATCTGCCCTGCCTTGAAGGAGCTCTCCTTCTGAGAGTACGTGGAGACCTGGAAACGTTCAGAAACTCACTCTGGGCCCTGCCTCAGGTGAAACAGCCCCAGAGAAGGACAGAATACATATAATGGCTGCTACTCTGAGCATCATGGGATGCTGAAGAGGGGGAGGCAGGAGAAGCTTGAGTTGCAGGAAATGCTTCTCACAGGTCGGTTGGAGAGCAGGCACTGGAGGGGTTTGGATTGTTCCAGAAGAGGAACAGCATGAGAAGAGGTGCAGAGGCAAGAATGGGCAGAACGTGGAGAAGGACAAGCCAACGTGAGCAGAGGGCACAGAGCGCACACTGGGAAGGGAGGCGGGCCAGTTTGATTACAGAGAACCTGGGAGGGTAGGCTCCATTCTTTGGCTTTCATCTTCAAGCTGGAGGGTGGCAGGTGAATTTGATTTCACTCTGAAGGTTTTTATGGGCTCATAAAAAACGACATATCGTGGGCTTGTAAAATATTAGCCCAATCGACAAAGTAGGATTAAAAGGTCCAGTGGATGTGAGGCCGAGGAAATAAGTAGCATGTCTGCTATATTTGTTCCCCTCCATGTCTCCAGCACTCCGCACTCAGCACCCAGCAGCCCTGAAATGAAGTGAAAATGGTGGGGACCAGGGTGGGGAGGGTGCGGCATGCACTGAACTTGTCACCCCAGAAGCCCTGTGAGGTCTAGGCATGGAAACCGAGTCCCAGAAGTTAGGTGGGTGTGGGACATCAGGTTCTTACTCCCGGCTTCTACGGCAAGCATTTATGACACAAGGGAATTCAGTGTCGGATGCAGAATGGTGTCGAACTAGAAGCTGGAAATGCCCAGCGTAGGCACTCAGCAGTCAGAATGGTTTCTGTTGTGTTATTCGCCATGACACTCACAAACCCCCGTTTACGTCCCGTCTTACTGCTATTTGATCTGGTACTAGTAGGCTGAGGTGTGTATTAACCTGAGGACTTCTGTCTCCAAGCAGGCACTCTCTAAACCAAAGTTTTCTGGGGGTAACACATAAATAATGTTTTAAAAATAAAATCTGAACAAAACGGAACAGAACCCTTTCCCTCCTACCCACTCCATAGCTAGTGACTGGGGTTTGGGGAGGCCTTGGGCTTCTCTTCTTCTTTTTGTATTTTAATGCTTTTCACAGGGATCATCAGAGACACCCCACAGGGACCCCCTCCTCTCAAGCCCCAGACCTGTAGCAGGGTCAGGGCTAGGGGTACCAGTGGGGAAATCATTTATTTAAAGCTCTACCCCCTGCTCCTCTGCCTTGTTCTAAAATGGTTTAGAACCAACAGGTTGGAGGAAGTTTGTTGCTAATTACAGTGATGACTTTGATAGAATGGAGAAAACTCTGGAGATGTGTGGATTGGCTTTGGTCCTGTGTTCTCTCCTTCCTGCCACGGATGGACCTCACGTTCCTCGTTCCGCGCCTGTAAAATAGCATCGCCACCTCCCTCTTAAGTCCTGGGAACGAAACAAGGCCGTTTGTGAAAGTGTCCAGTACGGAGCCCCGCACATAGTGGATTCTCAATGGCTGCTTAATGTGCCTCCCCCTTTTGCTCCCAGGACGGATTATCAAAGTAACAGCGTTCTTTCCTCACCCTTGTTTTGGCTGGTCTTTGATGAAATAGACCAAAGTGTCTCTTTTATCTCGGACTCAGGACCATTTAGCACATTAACTTGCTGTCGAGATGGTGTTTGGTGAGCTTTCCCATAGTAGTGTTCGTGTGCAACCTCCTTATGGCTCCGTAAGAGGGGCTTACACTGTGCGTTGCTCACGCTTCATTCAGCCGGGTGTACAGAGCACTCCCGTGTGCCCGGCCCCGTGTGGGGTCTGAGTAGGCAGAGCTGGGGTGAGGCAGGGCCGTGCCGCCTGCAGCCCCCAGCTGGCTCATGGGGCAGATACCTCCACCAGCAATGATCGTCCTCTGTGCCATGTGCTGTGGCTGAGGGGGCACAGACGAAGGAATCAGGGTGGGTCACCAAAGGCAACCTGGAGTTGCGCTTGAAGATCATGGAGTTGGAGATGGTCGGGTGAAGGGGGGCAGCATAGACGGCAGCACTGGGACGGAGAGAACATGAGGCGTTCAGGCAACAGTGAATGGCTCTGTTAGAGTTATCAGATGAGGAAACCGATGCTGATAGAAATCCAAAGTGTGTACATGACGAATATGACCCTTGGTAAGTCTTTCCCCTTTTCTGGGCTGATTTCCCCCATCATCCAAACAAGCCCCCTCCAAACCTTTGACTCACAGTCTGCAAATTTGCGGGAAGCAGACTTGAATCTTTGTCTGTTTATCTTATCTTCCTATTTATATTTGGAAGCCCATTTCTTCTTCTGTTAGAATTGCCCGCATTACCCGCCCCGGAAGCATCTCTGTTCACCTTGATGTGCTGTGAGCACGATCCAGGGTTATTAATAAAACAAGGCAGCTCACAGCAGTGAGGTGTGGGGAGCACAATTTTAGGACCAGCTGTCTCTGTCTGGGGGGCCTCGGCTGCCCTGGCAAGAATGCGCCATCTAGCCTCCAGGGCCGGGATGGGGCGAGGACCCTCTTGGCCTATAGGGGAGACACTGACCCATTTCATTTCCTTCCCCAGGCCATGGAACTCCCCTACCTGTACACTCCCAGAGGCTGCAAACGGATAACCTATAGACATGTTTTGGGACTCACATTCCATTTTAATTATCAACACATTTAAGGGGCGCCTGGGTGGCTCAGTCGGATAAGCATCTGACTCTTGATTTTGGCTCAGGTCATATGTCAGGGTTGTGAGATGGAGAAGTGAGTCAGGCTCTGCCCTCGGTGGGGTGCCTGCTTGAGACTCTCTCCCTCTGCGCCTCCCCTGCTCGTGTGCGTGCGCGTGCACATTCTCTCTCTAAAATAAATAAGTAAACCTTTAAAGAAAAAAAAAGACATTTACTATAAAATCCAGGACATTTTGCTAAAAATAAGGATTTCCACCCGCTCTCAGAAACTCAGATCTGGCAACCGTAGGCCCACCTTCTTGCATGCATCGTCCGCTGGTGCGGAATGGTGGCTGCCCCTTTTAGAAGGGCATGAGTTTTTGAGTCTGCCACACTCCTTATTACTGACCCCTATAGGCATTTGGGTTTGCCAGCCTGGACCTACCCCCTCAAGGAAACCCAAAATTCATATCCTTTGGTTTCCCAGGAGGCAGTATCTAATAATCACTCACACGTTTTTCATCTATACAGATACAGAGCCCAACCCAGTAGCAAGGCCGTTTCCTGCTCATGTTCTCATCCTGTCCTCACGGCAGCCTGCAGAAGTGGGTGCGATTGTTCCCATTTTACAGATGAGGAAAGCAAGGCTGAGGGAAGGGAAATACAGTCCCGGGTTTGGAGAATGGTGCGCTTGGGAGGTGGCTCTGTGGGATGGGCAGAGCGTGGCTAGTGGCCTGTATTAGAGTTTGATATTCGCACTCACTCGCTGGGTATCTGTGCAAGTCTCTGCCCCTTTGGGGGCTCCGATTTCCTCCTCTGTAAAGTCAGGTCACTGCCCTAAATCAGAGGTTATTAATGTAAGCACGTGGATTTGAAAAAAGTTAGCATTTTTTCCCCATTGAGAATATAGGCAATAAACCACAATAGGGTTAGAAGTCCCTGGGACTCTGTTACCAGGAGGAATCTGATATTTTTCTATCCCATCATAGTTGTTGGAGATACCTCAAAATATCATTTACACTCATAACTCCTTCCAGGTTATGAGAAATATTAGACCTGCCACTAGATTTGTTATAAATCTTGACTTTAAAAACAAAAAAATATTACCATATCACAAATGTATCATTTTAATATTTTGATAACCATTTTAATATAATTAGTTTCCATTGTAATCCTGTGTTTTTGTTTTTGTTTTTATGCATTTGGGAACATTTTTCTGAGAAAGGGTCTATAAGGTTCATTAAAATACCAGAGGGGTCTGAGAGACAAAAGTCCCTTTCCTCAGATGATCTCCAGGCCACTGGAACAGCTGGGGCTCTAGGCTCCGCGAGTGTCAGGCCCAGACCTGCCTCCTGCCCCTCCACCCAGCCCACTCTGTGTCTACACCTGGAGCAGCTTCCGAGGCCGTTCCCAGGGCCCCAGGCAGCCTGGTTGACATTCAGTTACATCAGACAAACATCCTGCAGTTTGTTGGAGGCTGAAGATGTCAGAGTAGCCAGGAGCCTGGAGCAGGCAACAGGAGAGGGGACGGGGGCTCCCTGGGTGCCTGCCCCCCCCCCCCCCGAGGCCTTCTGCCCTGGGGAATGCTTTAGTGCTTTGATCTCTGGGCCTACGTACATCACTACATCACGCCTTCCATCCTCTCCACTCCAGTGTTTCTCTGCATATCTATGTGTGAGAATCCAGGTCTGGAGACCCTGGTGCTTCTGGTTGTTTAGGAGGGAAAGAAGCTGAGGTGCAGAGAAAGGCAAATGCCTGACCGAGGGTCACACAGTTTGTCAGGGTCAGAGGGGGGACACGAATGCACCTGTCTGGTGCCCATTTCCTGGAACAGCAGGACCACTTCTTGGCTTACCGGGGGCTGCCTTTTCTTATGAAGGCGAATCTTCAGTTCGTTTTTTCTTGCCCATTCCTGACCAGCATTTTTTTGTGAGACCTTGTCTTCTATTCTTCTTCCTTCCTTTCTATTTATTTATTTATTTATTTATTTAAACAGTTCAGGTTCTCTCCTAAGAGTTCAGTCTGGTCCCTTAGGGAGCTGCAGTGCTGTATTTTCAGACCCCTTCCACACATCAGGAAAGAGGTAAATTAATTGGCTAATTCCTGAAATCTCTATGGTGGCCATTGAAATTTACATTTCAGCTTTGACCCTGGAGACAGAGGAGAGAGGTCCAAGCTTACAGCCTCATCATACTGATTATTCGTTCGTCAAATATTGCTCGAGCCCCTGTGTCAGGACCCCCCTGGGCTGAGCAGTGAGGGTAGATATAGCAATGGACAAGATGACAGACTCCCTGCCCACATGGGGCCTCTTTTCAAGACAGACATTGAACAACTAGTTCAGTCATGCTGAGTATGTGTAACGAAAGAAGAGCAGTGGATAATAGGAGGAGCTGATCGACCAGGGTGAGGCAGCAAAGGCCTTTCAAAGTATATGCCTTGTAGGCTAAAACCCAGAATGTAGGTGGAAATGAGCTGGAGAGGTTTTAGAAATTGGGACAGCATGTGCGAATGCCCTGAGGAAGGAAGAAGTGTGTGTTGAGAGAGGAAACAGAAGAGAATCAGGAGAGAAGCAGATGGTGAGATTCGAGGGACAAACAGGGCCCAGAGATGAGGACCTTATAAACCAGGATGAGGGTTTGAATGCACTTGAGGACAACGGGAAGCCACGGAAGGAAGACATGGTCAAAGGTACCTTTTAAGACCACGTGTTTTGCAAAAGAAGAATCGAAGAGGGTGACGGGGAAGCAGGGAAATTGCTAAGTCTTGTGATGACAACCATGAAGAAAGGTGGTCTTTTGGACTGAGGTGTTACCTGATTGCTAAGGACGAGGGAATGGGTTTGAGAGCTCCGTTTGAGATGGATAAAGTGACTCATGAGCAGGAAAGAGTCAAGCCCATAAAGACTCTGCCTTCTTCGCGCCTCCCAAGGGTCTGTAGGGAGCAGAGACCATGACTTCACCCTGGCAGGACTGGGAGCCCCTCCTTGGCTGCTGTAACCCCCACTGATGCTTGGTTGCTTTGGCCTGGCTTCTTCATTGCTCGATGCCTGAAGTTTTCGGCAAAGCTGAGTCACTGCGGCATGAATGGTGGGGGAAATAACTCTCCTCCATTCGTTTAATCCATCCTGTCACTCAGGTCTTCTGTATGGAGCCCTAGTCTGGTGAACTGCTCCTTGCCCTCCCAGAGGTCATGTCTCCAAATAGTCACCCAAATAAGCCCATCACTATGAACCGTGAGAAATGTAGGATCAAGAGCAGAGGGGACAGTCAAAATATTCAACAGTCTGAGTGCATGTGCACAGGCTCGTCAGAACAGGTCTCTGCCGTCATGCCCAGCAGGGGCCTGGGGGCCTTCCACTCGCCACACATGCCTTGCCTTCTGGATTGTGGGGAGAAGCTCAGATCATGGTGGGAGGCATGCAGGGGCTTGGGGCAGGGACTGCACAGTGACTGGCATGGATGTCTTTCATTATTTTAACCCCAGGCACAACTGTTCTGCTCTGTACCTGCTGATCTAGACTGAGGGTCTGGGAAGGCTTCCTGGAGGAAGTGTTGTTTGAGCTGAGATCTGAAAGATAGGCCCGTGAAGCCGAGAGCGGATATAGAAGAAACAGCCTGTGTAAATGCTCTGAAATGGGACGGACAGTGGGGTGTTTGAGAAATGAAAGGGGCAGGGCATTTGGCGAGAGGAGGCAGAGCTGCCAGCAGGAGCCAGGCTCTCTAGGCCCGGGAGCTGCGGAGGGCTCACATCTCCCACGAGCACAGGATGCGGGGAGACCAGTTGGGGGGCTACTGCAGCAGCTCAGGTGAGAGTTGACTGTGGCTTGGACTAGGGTAGTGGAAGCAGAAGTGGTGAGAAGGGGACCAATGGGAGGGTTAGAACCAGCAGGGGTCCATGACGGGTTAATGTGGGGGTGCAGTGAAGGGGGGGTATCGGGTGGATTAAGTGTAGCTCGTGCTGCTGGTGGATAGTGGCATCACTCGCTGGGGTGGGGACCAGCAGAAGAGGACCCTTGGGAGATGAGGGTTGAGCAGTTGACATGTTAGGTTTGAGGATGGCAGGTGGGTCCAAGCGCCCAAACACAGACTTCTGGTTCTTGCTCTGCTGCTCTGCGTAATTGGAGCAAATCGCTTTGCCTCTCTGAGCCTCCACGTCCTCAGCTATAAAACTAGGGAAGTAAAACCTGCTTTATAGGGTTGTTGTAAAGGTTGTTACAAACACGGAGGGAAAGCACCTCACATATCGTAAGCACGTGGTAACCATAGGCGGTCACTGGTAGCGGTTGATTTTAATTAAACATATATGCTCAGAAATCTTATAATATCCTGCTACACAGAGGCACATCTGGTACATTTTGTCCTTTATGAGATAAAATTTGGAGTCCATGACACGGGTGGTGGTGGTGACGAGGAGTCTGTTTTCTTGGCTGTTGGAAGCACATTAAGCGTCTGCCTTCCTCATTTAGGGGCTGGTGTTGTGGAGAGAGAGGATCGCTGAGCTCCGAGGCAGCTGTGTGGGCTCTCCTCCTGCCTCTGCAGCCAGAGAGCAGCTCATGTCATCTCTCCGAGCCATAGTTTCTTTAGTTGGGAAGTGGGGATGGTGATAGTACATACCTCCCAGGATGGTTATAAAATTCACGCTGCGAGGCGCAGACTGGTGCCTAATAAAGGTTACTGCTTTGTTCTTTCTTATGTGGCCGTAGTTCCTGTGGCTTAAGGAAGAATGTGGAAAGTGACATCAGGCCTCTTGCAGCCGGGCCTCAGCACCCCCTCCTGCCTTTGCCTCCTGTCACCTGCTCCTCATCCCCTGCGGGTCAGCCGCAGAAGCCATCGCCACTGTCTCTGCCCCTGCCTTCCCTCAGCCTCCGATGCCCTTTTCCCACCCTTTGTCCATCAACTGCCTTCTTCGTGTCCAGGGTCCAGGCAAGTGCTGCCTCTTTCACAGAGCTTTTCCAATGCTGCCAAGGAGAATCCACCGCTCTGTCTCTCTTGTCCCCGCAGCCCTGTCACTTGGCCCTCCCTTGAATGCTCAGCATTCAGCTTTGGGTTACAGCACAGGCCGGTGTCCTTGACTGTCATCCTCTTGGGCCCATGACCTTGTCTGTTGCAATCTCATGCTACCTTGAAATCTGAGCACAGGTCCACACACAAAAATACTGTGAGTGAGCGGAATTGAATGAATTTGTCCAAGAGAAGCAGCTCCATCACCCTGCAGGCAGGGGCTGTGAGATGGCCCAGGCACTGAAAGGCCAGTATCCGAGGCTGGGCTGTCCCGGGGAAGAAAGGAACAGGTTGTTTTGGGATGGATGGTTTTGCCGTTGGTGTCAGAAAGCAGCCTTCTCAGGGCAGCTCCAGAGCAGCCAGGCCCACAGCCTCTAGTAACTGGGCCACCGCAGTCAGGCTGCTCTGGAGAGCTGGGCAAGGCATGATTGCAGCCTCATGAACGAAGTTAACCCTCCCCTTGGGCCTGGATCAGCCGCTGCTCTGTGGCTCTCGCTGCCCCTGTCTCATTCCTAGCCTCACCCCTCCCATCCATCCTCTTGGCTGTCAGAGTGCTTGATCTCAAGGACAAATCTGGCCCTATGATTGCCCAGCTTAAAAACCTTTGATGGATGAGCCTGCTGCCAGAACCTGGCCCATGAGGCCTTCTAGGCTCCAGCCCTGCATCCCTGATCCCAGAGGTTTCTCTTATCCTCCTGCTGCTGGTGCTTCTTAGAATAGGTCCACATTTCACACCCCTGGCTGTGGACCTTTTTGTTTTGCAAACGCTGTGCTCAGGAGTCTTGCTTGAAGCCTGCCTTGCCCAGTCCCATCCCACTAAAACTGACCCCTTCCTGGCTAGGTCCCACTGAAGTTACAGACTGCCCCCGCCCTACAGTGGTAACACTTGTACCTTTCAGTGCAGGGAGCATGTCCAACTGACCATCTTTAGTAGTAGAAATCATAAACTGAGGGCTTCAGAGGGGAGGGGGGTGGGGGATTGGGCTAGCTCAGTGAAGGGTATTAAGGAGGGCACGTACTGCATGGAGCACTGGGTGTTATGTGCAAACAATGAATCATGGAACACGACATCAAAAACTAAGGATGTACTGTATGGTGACTAACATGACATAATAAAAAATTATTATTAAAACAAAAAAAAAAGAAATCATAAAAGCAGTGAAGGCTGACCGAGACTGACCTGCAGGCCCCTGCTAGGTGTTTGAGAAATGCTATTCCATAGAATTCTCACAAGGTTGGGGTATGGATCTCTGCTTTGCAGATGAGGAACCCGAAACTTAGAAACATTACATGACTTTCCGTGTGTCATACAACTCGTCTGAGTCAGAATGGGGATTCGAGCACGGGTCAGGCCCATGCTCTCTCTGAAAATCTGGCCACCAACTCCAGTCTGGGTCTGATGCACGGACTAGGCAGCCAGCGATTGCTTGTTGAACAAGAGGGTGAGCGTGAAGCTGCTGGGGGAAGAGTTGATGTTTCCAGGAGAGCTGACTTGCTTGGGTTTTAAAAATTCCAAAGGCCCTCTCACATGGTTCCTGTGACCCCGATCGAAAAGCAGTGATGCTCTCCTACATCTTGGATACTTATTGTACTTACCATGTTTTTAGCGAAATAATAAAACCACTATTATCCCTTGCACAACCCAGAAAACTGCCTCATTCTGAGAGCAACTTGGTGTAGCGTGTCCCTGGCAGGGCGCACCTGTGGAGGAGACAGCTGTGGGGAGCCCCCCCCACCCCCAGACAAGGACACAGCTGGTCTTGGGAAGGCCAGTTAACACATCGAGATTTCGCTCTTGAGCCTGCCAAGCCGTGGAAGGTTGTTAGGTCGTTAGGGCCGGGGCCTTGTGGCCGGAGTACAATTTTCTCATCCTAAATTGCTTCGTACCTGAAATGCTTCATTTTTGTGATCTCACACACGCACAAAGTGAAATCTAACTGAGAGAGTGAAAAAGGAGAAAAATCTCTGACTCTGAAATACCTAGAAGAAAGCTGAAGTGAACACGTTTTCGGGACCTAATCAGCAGCAGAAGTCCAGGGAAAAATAAGTCTGTGCACCAAAAATGATGAAGTTGGAAACTGCACAGTCCTCAGGGGAGAGAGCCTCCTCACTCAGACAGCTGGCGGCAATATGGCCAGCTTTGCTTGGGTCAACAGAGTTTTTTGAAATCGGCTCCCCTGCCTGAAGAAGCGATACACAGAGCTCGCGAAGCATCTCTGAGCCTCGGAGTTGCTGGAACGTCATGAGCACGGACACCAGGGGCTACCAGGAAGGAGGCATGACCCTGTGCTGTCACCAGCCCTGCTTTGTGGGTCAGTGGTGCCCTTCCCTTGCAGGTCCTGACCCACTCAGGCCTCGAGTCCATCTGGATATAGTGGGAAACCCAGCAGGACTTCAGTCCCCCTAGTGGGTGGAGCCTGGACGCTCAGTACCATTTTTCCAAGCACAGAGGACCTTAGACGATGTGCCTCAGAGGAAAACTCCAGTAAACAGCCAGAGGAGCTCACTTAGTGTGGGCGGTTTAGGGCTTCTCGGAGGAGAGAGTGTTTAAACTGAGAGGCCTGAAGGATGCATTTATTTGGGTTAGCCAGCAAAGAGGAGAGCAAACAACTTTCCAGGCAGACAGAAGAGCACATCCAGGGCCTTGAATTGGGAAGAAGAGTGACCCATTTGAAGATCTGCAAAGAAGCCAGTGTGACTAAGTACAGAGGCTGAAGGGGAGATGGATGTATCGAGAGAGACCCAAGCAGTGCAGAAACTGGGTCCCGGAAGCAGCCTTTTCAGGCACGGGTGCACATTCTGGACTTTGGTTTTGATCTTTAATGGGATAGGAAGCTGTCAAAGAGCTTTAGGCAGTGGAGCCGATCTAATTTGCATTTAAAAATCCCTCTAGTTTCTGGACAGTGAGAGAATTGGAGGAGAGGATACAGGCAACAGTTAGGAGGCTACGGGAGAAGTCCAGGTGAGAGGTGATGGTGATTTGGTGACGGTTGTGGTGCTGGAGAGGGAGAAAAATGAACAGGACCAGGAACTCAGAAAATAGGACAGATGGGACTTGGTGACTGGTGGGGAGAACGCGCAGGGAGGTGTCAGGACAGGCCAGATTTCTGGTGGGGCAACAGGGTATGGTAGCACCATTTACTGTTATTGAACTCACTGCAAGAAAGCTAAAAATAATAGTCAAGGCAAAAGACCAATGGCAAACTCTATGTACCAAACAGGAAAGAGGCTAACACCCAACCAGGCAATGGGCAAAGGACTGTGAACATGAATTTCCTAAAAGAAGAATTGCAAATGGCCAAGAGGCATAGAAACAGATGTTCAACTGATATCCAAAAACGCAGACTAAAATAACTAGGCTCCATTTAACTATCACATTGACAAAGATAAAAAAGCACATTAATGCCTAAAACGGATGAGATCATAAGGAATTGGCATGCCTCTATGCTGCTGGTGGAAATTGAAAATGATATAGTCTTTTGTGGGGGGCAGTTACAAATTTCTTAAAAATGTCAAGCAATTGGGTCATGATCTCAGGGTCGTGGGATTGAGCCCCACGTCGGGCTCCACGTTCTGTGTGGAATCTCTTTGGGATTCTCTCTCTCCCTCTGCCCTGCCCCCACTCCCATGCTCACTGTTTCTCTCTCTCTCTCAAAATAAATAAATAAAATCTTTTTAAAAAAACGCCAAGCAATAAAGGGGAGCCTGACTGGCTCTATCAGTGGAGCGTGCGACTCTTGATCTCAGGGCCATGAGTTCGAGCCCCATGCTGGGTGTAGAGATTATTTAAAATCTTTTTTAAAAAATGTTAAGCAGTGGGGGCGCCTGGGTGGCACAGCGGTTGGGCGTCTGCCTTCGGCTCAGGGCGTGATCCCGGCGTTATGGGATCGAGCCCCACATCAGGCTCCTCTGCTATGAGCCTGCTTCTTCCTCTCCCACTCCCTCTGCTTGTGTTCCCTCTCTCGCTGGCTATCTCTATCTCTGTCAAATAAATAATAAAATCTTAAAAAAAAAAATGTTAAGCAGTGGGGCACCTGGGTGACTCCGTTGGTTAAGCATCTGGCTCTTGATTTCAGCCCAGATAATGATTTCGCGGTGCTGAGATTGGGCCCCGCCTGGGGCTCTACAGTCAGTGCAGTCTGCTTGGGATTCTCTTCCTCTTCCTCTGCCTCTCCCTTCCCCTCTGACCTTCCACCTGCTCGCTCTCTCTCTCTCTCTTTCTCTCTAAAATAAATAAATAAAATCTTTTTAAAAAATGTTAAGCAATATAGTCTTATACAGTCGAACAACCACAGAGATACATGTACAAAAATATTAGAGCATTTTCACTAGTGAAAAAATGAAAACACCTATATGTTCATTAATAGGATTAATTGTGCATTTATATAACCATTTAAAAAAGATTAAAAAATAGCGTGTATAACAGGATCCCATTTTATAAAGTGTCTGGATGTGTATGTATGTGAATGTGCGTCGGGGTATGTATACAAGGTTTGGAAGGAAACCTGCCTAAAATCATATTGCTAGTGGTAGTGAGTTTTTATTATAGTTAATCAACTTGGGTAAACAGAAAAAAATAATACTTTAGAAGAAGAGAAAAGAGTAACTGCAGTATAACAGAGACTTTAATTAAAGTGTTGCTGGAAAAGAAGCTGAGATAGGGTGACTCAACCTGACTTGGGCTGCTGGGAGACTTCATGGAAGAGGTGTTGGTCCAAGAATGAAAAATCTTTGCTTTCCTGTGTCTGCACAACTTTGTAGCTTGTATTCATGAGAAATAGGGAACTCTCCAGAAAGTCTGAGCCTCTTCTGCAGGCCTTTGAGTCTGTTTGTTCTCTGGTCATAAAAAATTCATGCCAATTAATTTTCAACCATATGACAGGAAACAGAAGCTTAGAACTCTAGAAAGACGCCCAATAGCCAACACTAGCTTCGATTAATGCCCAGTACAGTCACTCTGCCACTTTACTTCCCATGATTTGCTTGGGTCTTATGCTGATTTGCAGTGGCAATGGCATTCCTGGATGTTATATTATCAGCCCTTTCTGTTTCCTTGGTTACTATCTTGGATCTTTGAATAAAGAATGACTTTCACTTCACATTTTCTAAACTTGGTTTTAGAAATTCTGCGGCTTCTTACCAAAGTGCCCTTTTGGGAACTTAAATATGCATCAATACAATCTAGTCACTTTATGGAAAAGCCGGTCACCTAACAAAACAGGATGACCCTGCCTTGACTTGGAAACAGAACTTAATTGGTGGCCTGATGCCACAGAGTTGCAAACTGGGAGTCTGCAGAGGGGCAGAGAGGAAACTGAAAATACAGAGCCCAGGGTTGGAAGTGAGCAAATGGGGGCCCCCAGTTCCTTTGGTTCACGGCTATGTGACCTCAGGTACCTTTCTTGACATTCAGTAAGCATTAGATGCTTTTGACGTTTCAGCTTTGCAATAGGACAGACTTATGTTCCAAGGTCTGGCTGCAGCATGACAAGGGACCCCTAAACCAGCCTTCCCAAGATAAAGTAGGGGCATTGCTGGGAAGTGCAGAGACGAGCATTCTAGACTTCAAAAGTTATTTATTTTAATGAGCATTAGAAAAAAAACATAAAAACAACACTTCAAACCTATGACTTCATAGAAATTTGTATATAGAATGGTCATGACTAAAAATTCCTTTAAGCTATAAGCGACCATTTTGCTATTAGAGAATCCATCTGAGTTGAAAGATTGCCTTTCAGTGGGCCTTGGAGAGAAGTGGAGGGGAATAAGGTGCAGCAGAGACTTTTTAAGAAAAAAATCCATCAAAATAAAGTTAAGCAAAAAATGTGAATCAACTTGGAAAAATTCGTAAATGGTAGTAGAGGTGAGACATCACCACAGCAAAAATTAGCAAGCGGTGCCAACATGATCGCAGTGGGTCTTGGATGGACCTCGAACCTCCCTGAGTTGCAGTTTTCTTGCCTGGAAGATCTCCCAGGGTGGCTAAGAGGCTCAGGAGATGATATCCGTAGATACTTTCAGCTCAACAGTATGGACTCATTGTCACATAATAGGGATTCAAATACACGTTTCCTTCAGTTTTCCTTAGCCTCGTGTTTTTAAAGTAAAAGTGATCTCTGGGATGGGCCAGTCTGGTTTCCTTATTATGCAGATAAGGTAATTGAACCCAGACTGGGGAGAGACCAACCAGGGCCACTATGGTCACTGGCTCCTCCCTCCCCTGGGCTCTGCAGGGCACAGTGCCTGCTGGAGACATGGCCAGGGCACAGGAGTCTTAGGGAAGCTGACAAAGTTGATGTCAGAATAAAAAAGAGTTAATAATGTGAGCAACAGTCCATGATATAGTACTTAGGGTTCTGGGGGGTGGGGGGTGCATGGTGATTTACGTGTGACTTTTCACTATAGTACACCTTTGTGGTCCCTGCTCTGCAAAATGTTGAACTCTGTGCATTAGAAGAGAAAAATTGGAAAAATATCCTAAAATGTTGAGAGTGAGTATGTTGGGGTGGTGACATTTTTGTTTGCTCCATTTCTCCTGTATTTCAGTGGTCCTTTGCATTTTTACATTTATGAAAAAGAAAAATAAGTGCCAAAATGATGGAAAGGCTGAATTTTCTGTACTGAGGGTTGAACACTGTCGGCACCCTGCGTGACACATAACTATTAATTATCACACTTCATTTTTTAAATAACTCCCAGCCCCTGACCGTTAGCAATTTCCCCAGTTATGTGGGATCATAAGCAGTTGGTAACTGATTAAGGTATAAAAGCTCTGATGCATTTTAGTCCAGGGGTCTCAAGGGATTAATTGTGATCATCTTCTTGTTTTGCAGATGGACAAACTGAGACTCAGAGAGGGCTAGTGATCTCCCGGATGCTTGGTCAGTAGGTAAGTGATAATGATGAAAGTGAGCTGGAAACAAGATACACTGCTAATCTCTGCGACAAAATCTCTGCAGGCTCATTGTCCCCATCCCGTGACTTTCCTGATGTGCACAATTCAAGACGGGAAATAAGATGCGTTGGTTTGAGGCATTTGGGTGTGATTTGCACTGTAGTTTCTGTTTGTTTTCACTGTTGAGCTAGAATGTTTAACAAGCGACTTTGTGAAGGCTTGCTGGGCATTGCCTGCCCGTAATGGATCTTTCCCGGGGAACGGTAGGGCTCATTAAAACCTGGCCCGTGCTGTGGCTAGTTTGACATCACTGACCCTTCCAGAGACCCAACAGTTTTGTGCATCTAGAACAGAGAGCCTGGGACTAGGGAGTCAGGGGAGCTGGGTTTCAATACACCATCAGCTGTTCTGTGACCTTGAACAAGCCACTTAACTCACAGGCTTACTGGTTCTTTCAAACCTTTTTTCCCTGGAATATTTGGTGCCAGCCCTCTGTGCCAGGCACTGAGGCTAACAAGATACATACAGCATAGGATTTGCCCTGGAGGCACTCCCAGCCCAGTTTATGAGCACCCCCATTCCCTCATCACTGTCTCATCATGAACACCTCTCACACCTGCTTTGGAGTTTACAGTCTGTAGGGCATTTTGTGATCTTCCCCCAAACTCGGTAAGATGGGAAGAAGCTGTTACTGCCATTTTGCCAAGAAGAAAACCATGGCTCAGCGAGTTGGCAAGGCCATACGGCGAGGAAGGGTTAGAGGTGACCTGGAAACCAGATTTCCTAACTCCAAAGCATTTGTCTCTGATAACAGCAAACTGTTCTATCTGATGATTTTAGCCTTTGAACCCTACCCCTTAGCAGTGAGTAAAACAGTGGAGAGATCAGCACCAAGAGGGAGCCCATGCTGGTGGAAGGGTACTTTTTGGCAAGGGGTACTTTCTTGTATCTAGCTGATCATTCCAGAAAGCCATGCCTTCTCTCACGGAGAGTTAAGGCAGCCTTGGGCTCTGGGTAAGTTGTTAGCCAGAAAAAACCATGCCCCTGGTGGAGGCCCAGGCCCACCTCCTCCAGGTGGCTGGTACTCAGCATATCAGAGAATCCGCCCTGAACCAGAGGGGCACTGCCCCTTCTTCCACAGTGACCCTACTGAATGCTGTTGCTTTCCACCAAAGCTGGATGATCCTGGTAGCTTCGCCTTTTGCGGAGTTCGCTGGCCCCAGGCAAGATGTGGAGAATGATTAGATTAGAGGCGGTGCTGTTTGTGGGCGTGATGACTTGAGCGTGGAGCTCTTGAGCTCCCTCAAAGTCTGCAGGTTCAGAGGGTGTGTGAATGACCTCAGGGACCAGGACGGGTTTTCCTGCTTTACGGTATGTGTGTGTGTCCTGAATTGTGTTCGTCCTTGATGAAGATGTACTAATGTGTGTGTTATCACAGATGGGGTGTGCGGGATTTATGGAGAAGGTGTGTGTGCAAGTGTGGGGGTGTGGAATCTGTAAGGGGTGTGTGTGTGTGTGCGCTTAATCTCTAGGAAGCAATTTATATGAAAAAAGAAACACTTATGGGTGTTATTTTTCAACAGGATCCAGAAATGGGCTTTTAATAAGTATCATTAAACTCTTACATTACAAGGGGGAGGCCAGCCTTTCTTTCATCCTAGCTTGGATCACACAGCTCTCCCTTGCCCTGTTCTTTGGTGTCAGACAAAAACTCCGACTATTTGTAGTGGTCTCTCCAAAGCCTTTTCTCCCCCTTCCTGCTCTCCCCCTGCCCCTGCCCTACCCTGCTGCTTGTCTGATCTCTCCGCTCGGAACCCAACACGGACAGGGCCGGTGTCAGGACTGACAGATGATACCTGCGGGTGAGCCTGGAACCTGAGTGCCCCGAGTCTCGTGTTGTTCCAGCAGGAGACTTTGGGGTCTTTGTTTAGGAGAGTGGGGCTCCTTCCTTTCCCGGAGGGTCACTTACAGCCAGCGACACCCGGCAGTACTGTGTGTGTGCAAACCCTTTCCTTTATGGATTGGGTTTCCCCTTGTCTGACATGGGAGAAGGAGAAGCTCTGTTGAAAAGGTAGGTTTCGCTGTGGACTGAAAGCATTCTGCCAGGTCTCCTGGTTCCCAGAGTGATTATCTTTCCTGAGCTAGGAGTGAAGGGCTCTGTGACAGGAAGCTTGGCGGACTTAGCAACAGGCTTATCAAGCCGTGCTGCAAGAATGTTCGTTCGTGTAAACGGGTCTGAGTCTGTGCAGTTCTGTTCTTTGTGCACTGGCTTGGTTCTGGGGCTGGGGTGCTCTGATTTGCACGGCTCCTTTTCAGAGGTGATAAGTTCTGTGAGGTGTGGAGCCCTGCCTGCGTCGTCCTTCAGCCCCGCAGTACCCAGCATGGGGTTCCCCGGTGTAGGGCTGAGTGTGCAGCAGGGGGATAGCCAGTGTTTGTGGTCTGTAGAGAAGCTACTGGCTGCAGGGAGCAGAGTGCCCCAGGTTGGGCTACTCATGCCTTCTGTAATGTAACAGGCCTGCATTTGACTCCTCGCTTGGCCTCTTACTACACCAACACACTCAATTTCTCTTGGTCCTGGAAGACCTGCCCTACTTGGAATATTCTGCCTAGTTCTTGCTGGCAACTCCATTGGAGTGACCAGCCTCTGGTCTCTATGGCCCCAGCTATTGGCTCAGAACTGGCTCCCTACCAGACGAGCCACTGAACATCACAGTGCTGCCACATATCCTGGGTGGATGTCCTTCCTTGCCCTTTACACCTACCCAGACAGGGGTACAATAGCCAACTTAGCTCTTCCGACACCCTTAATCACCCTTCATAAAAGACACTTATTAAACCTCTTACTGTGGGCAGGGCACTATGGTAACATCATATATATATATATATATATATATATATATATANTATATAGGTATATATATATATATAAAATTTTTTTCCCCTAATTTTTACATCCGTTTTTCCAGATAAAAGTTTCAAAGAAGTTAACATGCCAGAGAGTACTCAGGTAGTCAGTGATAATGCTGGGATTTGAGCCCAGATGTTTGGACCAAAAAGCTTACGCTCTTATCTTAAATAATGTGTATAACACACGATGACTAGCAAGAAACAGTTGTCACCTTTTAGTGATGTGCTTTTAAAAGTATTATTAATAAAGCATTTATCATAGTACATCTGATTGTTGGTTGTGGTCTTCTCGCACTGAATGGTGAGGTCCTTGAGGGCAGAAACTGGAACCTTAGCCCCTAGCAGGATACAGGGTCTATGACAATTAATCCATAAATATTGGAAAGATTATATTAATAATGACCAACTTTCCTGATTGCTGACCTTGTGCTAGACAAAGTGCTAAGTGCTTTGTATATATTATTATGCTTACTTCTTAAAATAACCCTACAAGATAGATACTAATATTATAACCATTTTCCACGAAAGAAAACAGAGGCTTGAAACCTTTGGGTAACTTTCACAGGTTACCTAGCTATCGGGGGGCAGAGGTGGAGGTGGGAGCCCAGCTTACTGACCCAAGGGCGTGGTGCTCAGCGGTGATGTTTCGCTTCACCTGGATGTGCTGGCCTCCCCTAGATGTCCCGGTGGACCACATAGCCACGGCCGATGCCCATGGCTCCTTTGGTAAATTCCTGAAGCTGTCCCTCAAATCCATTTCCTGTTTACCTGGGGGCTATAGGAAGTTTCCACTCAGGTGGGACAAAGCTAGTGAAGGCCAGGAGGCCACAGTCATGTATCAAAGACAGCATGAAGAGCCACTACTGACTAACAGGAAAGCAGACTGCATTTATAAGACAAGTGGGGCAAAGTCCACATCAGTTGGCACGACCTGTTGAGGTCCATGGAGAACAGTGGTGAAATATTTCAGTGGCACTTTGCAGGGGAATTTCTTAGGCTTGGCAAGTACGCCTGCAGACTCATTGGCGGGTGAGGCTGGCTGAGGGGAAAGGTCTTCGTGTGCTGCTCTCAAGGGAAATCCTTCCCTTCTAGTACCTTCTCACAAGACCTCACGGGCCAATGGCTTATTTCATCACGTGGAGCCTCATCTTATGCAAGCCAAAGAAATGGAACTCCTCCTTCATTGCCGCAAGATAATTGACCCCTTGTGACTTTGTCCAAAGGGTAGCAGGAGCGTGTGTTTTTGAGTGAAAGGTTAGCAAGCACCGGGGAAGCAGATTTGAGCTGGGAAAGAGGAGGGCTTAGATTGGCTCTGGGGGCTGCCTAGGTGGGGCCAGGATTCCAACTGTTGACTCCTGACCAGGCTGGGGCTCCCTGCACATGCCCCGAGGCTACATTTGGTGTTCCTGGTACTCAAGTGAGGTGCGCTGGTGCCCTCCTCTAAATACTAGAACAAGAACAACTGCTTTGGGAGACACAAGTGAACACCCTGTGGCCAAAAGAAGAGTAAGCAGAATGACAGCATGATGACGTATCTGTGAGAGCCTTCACAGGTGGGCTTGGGGCTTTGCTCTCTGGAGGTTGGACCCGTGCATCCCAAAGGCAGTGGTGTTACTGGGCCTGGGAGCTGGACCTGAGGCCCTTGACTCCTGGCTCCACAGCGGTGGCTTGGAAACCATTCTCTGCAGAGCCCCAGGGGCCTTGTGGGCTTCTCCCTGGGACTGGCTTAAGAGATGCATGGACGATTCTCTGTTGGTGCCTGGGCCCCCACCTGTTGATGCTCTTCTTGTTCCCACAGCGGGCTTCTCTGTTGCTGAGACTGACATTCACTTGGGATATGTTCTGTAGCCATACTGCTCGTTTACATATCTGTTCTCACGGGCCTTCCTGCCTGTTCTGATTGGTGGCTGTCTCTGCCAGATAGGTGCTTCCGTAGTTTGAATTTCACTCCTGCTCGCAAGCCTTCCTTTGTGCAGAGCCAAAATGCCCCATTCCGGCTGCGTCCTGACTCTGGCACGTGTGCCGGCACCAGCCTCTCAACCATGGCTCCACAGAACTGAGATGGTTTTCCCCTTCGAGAAGGGCTTGCTGTGCTTCCTCACCCCTCCCAGGGCCTTACAGTCACCCACATGTCACCAGTCACACAGCCACGTGGGGCTTGGCAACGTGTCTGTCCTCCCCACTGTCACCAAAGCGTAGGCCCCGATGTGGCTGTGGTGGCAGACCGGGGAGCAGGAGGTGGCGTTCGGCCCTGGGCCCTGGCGCGTCCCTCCAGCAGGCGGGCAGCGTGCTCTCCTGCCTGCCTGGGGACATCACCCCCAGACTCCCTTAGCCGCGCCTCTAGAAACAAACTCCTTCCTCCAATGAGCAGGAGTGCCAGCTTCTCTGCAGACCTCCTCGTGACTCTTTGTTCTGTCCTTCCCCCTTTTCTTAAAAAAAAGACAAAAGGAACGGCAGAAGTAACGTTGTATAAAAGAAAGCTCATGTACTTGGGACTCAGGCGAACCAAGATTTCCATCCAGGCTCTGCTCCTCATTCGCTGTTTGCCTTTATGGAAGTGGCTCCATTTTCTGGCCTCAGTTTCCTTGTCTGGAAGATGAGGATGACAAAAATGACAACTCACAGCTACCGTGTGCCTAGCAGAATTTTGAGCATTTACATGACAAGGTAACGTTAGTCTCACATCTTGCAAACGAGGACATTGAGGCACAGAGTGACAGAGTGACTTTCCCAAGGTCACGCAGCTAAATGGCAGAGCCCATGCTCCAACCTAGGTAGCTGGGAGCGGAGCCCGCACTCCAGACTGCTCCAGCTCTATCTCAGGGCTGTGTAAGGAGCAATTCCCAAGTAATGTGCTTGGAGCTGAGGGTGCTGTTCCTACAAGCCGGTTCTGTTCTACTCTTGTTCTGTGTCTAGCAGAAAGAGAAAAAAACCCCTTCCATTCATTGGTGAGGAGTAAACGCAGATGACATACATACTACTAGCTAGGCGTAGAGGGATAGAGCTTGTGCAGGAATGGCAAATGCATGATGCATTAAGTTGGATCCTTGGGACCGGACTCCAGGGAGATTGCGTGCAGTAAGTTTGTTAGGCTTGCCCCCAGGATCAGCATTTGTAAGGGAAGTAAGATTGGATCAAGGGGGGGAGGGTTGAACTTCGATGCATCACAGCATGGGCATCCACTGACCCCACAGGAGCGCTGGAGCTGGGATGGCCCTTCAGATACCCCGCATTGAATCTGGGGGAGTTAGTCTCACTGCCCTCTGCTGCAGCTGTGGGCTACCCCCGGGTGAGGCAGCTCTCTTGGCCAAGGGCCATTCCCAGAGAGGGACTCCACTGAGAGCTGTCAGCAGCCAACAGCAACAGTCCGTGCAGCTGGAGGAATGAGTGCCTTCGTCCCAAAGGGCTTTTCTGGGCAGCACAGTCCAACACCCACCACACATAGCATGTGAGCTGCCATTCCTTCCATACCCCCCACCGTAGACATCGCTAATTGATGCAGCTTTCCTTGCCACTGTGCTCAGGTGAGGCCTTGGAATTTTCTCAAATACAATGCTTCAGAGAAACATTATCAATCAGTTGGAATTGGCCGGTGAGAAGGAGCCCACTTGCTACCTTTGGCCTCTACATCTGTACGAGACGTTTATTGATGGTGTAATAATACGTCTCCAGTGTTATGATTGCTCCTCAAGATCGAACAGTTGGGAAACTGTGGACAGTTTCCCTGACATGTCTAGTGGGAAATGTGGGTTTTCTTGTCCTCTTCCTTATTATCTGCTCTGACTGCATTCCATCTGAGCTCTGACTTGCTTTCCTTTTACCCCTACTAAATGCAGTTTTCCCTAGGATTCATTTCCTTTTCCTCTCCCTCTGCCTCCCTCCACAGCTTTCTCTCTCTCTTTTTACCACACATTCTTACATCGTCTCATCGTTCTTATTTCAACTATCAGCCCTCCTCAACCAACCTTCCTTCACCCGGTTTTCGCAATCCCAGTCACCTGCCAAACCCGTCCATGCAATCAGCCTGTCTGGCCTTCCTAACAGCAGCACATGACATCTGGGTTTAGCTGGTGAAAAAATAGATGCTTCGAGAGGCCAAGATGCTTTCTGAAGGTGAGACATCTTGCAGGAGAGGGCTGGACTTTCTCTTAGGTCTGTAGGCTCCCCAAATCTGTGTTCTTTCTTTTATACCTTTGGGACATTTGTTGGGGTGATCCCTTGATGACTCCAGGTTCCCCTTGTTGTTGAGTCTTGCCTGGCTGAGAGTTCTTTTTTTTTTTTTTTAAGATTTTATTTATTTATTTGACAGAGATAGAGACAGCCAGCGAGAGAGGGAACACAAGCAGGGGGAGTGGGAGAGGGAGAAGCAGGCTCATAGTGGAGGAGCCTGATGTGGGGCTCGATCCCATAGCGCCGGGATCACGCCCTGAGCCGAAGGCAGACGCTCAACCGCTGTGCCACCCAGGTGCCCCGCCTGGCTGAGAGTTCTGAAGCCATCAGTTGTAATCCAGTAAGTTATCATGAATCACTGCAGAGTGCTGGTGGACACCCTACCCCACTGGGCAGGTTGGAGACTCTCCTGTTTTCCCTGAACAGGTTAGTTAGAAAGTGCTAGGTCCCGCCTGGCCCTTGGGCCTCCATTTCAGTGAACTCTGCAGACGCTGCAATGGTGAGGAGCCTTGGTGATCTCAGACTCATGGTCAGGGTCAATGGGATGGGGCTGGCACTGACGCCAACAAATGGATTTGTTATGGCTTTTGATGAATGAGACTTCGGTCAGTCCAGCTGGCCAGCCGTCGATAGTCTGGCAGCATCACTGAGGGACCCACCTGGGTCTCTGTGCTGAATGCCCAGGCTCTCTCATCTGTCATCCCGCTCCTTTGAGGAAGTTGCATTTGCTAAAGGGAGGCCTTTTGCTGTCACCTAAGGGTCAATTAGGCGATTGTTAAAGAGGACCAATAGAGGCCCCTATTCTGTGCCAGATAAGCAGCTATAAGCCCATGGGATACAAAAATAAAACCGGTGGCTGGCTCACCCTCACCCTGGAAATGCAAACTGCTCATTTTTTGGTGTGTGTGTGTGTGTGTGTGTGTGTGTGTGTTTTAAATGTTGTATAAATGGATGACATGGGTCCCGGACGCTGTGAAGCTTCTGAGCTCTTACAGGCCGTGTGTTGATTCCTCCCTCTACCCTTGAGACTATGACGTCTTTGCACAGGGAGAAATTTGGAATCCTTCTGGTGAGTGGAAAGGAGGCTCACTCCTCTCTGATACAGGTTTTCTGTGTGTGTGACCTTGAGCAGGGCACTTGACCTCTCCGGTCATCAGTGTTACCTCAATGTCACTGTAAAAAGAGGCCACTCAATGCCTCCAGAGCTTGCTGTTGGGGAAGCTCCTTGTATAATGCCCTGTATACAGTAGGTGCTCTATAAATGATATCATGTTTTCCTTCCCCACACCCAGCTTAGGACTTAGTGAGATCAGTGGAGAAGTATTTACTAGACATTGATGACCTGCAGAGCATCGATATTTGCCCCAAGGAATGCTGTAAATCTTTGTTCGGTGACCCAGGCCTGAACTGGTTCCTGGGTCTCCGTCTGGCATGTTTCTCACTGGACTCCAGGGGAACAGCTTACATACTCAATATGTCTGACCAGCCCTGACTTGGAGAGAGTTCCTCTTCATTTTTTTCACTCCACCCCTCCCAGTGTTCCTTCTTAGTGGAATGTAGCCAAGATTGCTCAGAAGAGGTGGCTGTGGCAGAATAGAGAGGGTCCTGCACCATGAGCTGGTTTTATGAAAACAGAACACTCTCTTGACCTCTCTAAGCTTGGTCTTGTCATTTATCAAGCACGGTAGTAATACTTCCCTTGCTGACATTCTCTGAGGGTCGCATGGGACGGTATACATGAGAGCATGCTATAGAACAAATATGTGATCTGCGGTTATGGATGCCATCGTTCTTCCATGGATTTCCATCTCTTGACCTGGCCCCAGTCACTCCCAACACAAGTTCCCAAATATATTTGGTCTCTGCTGATAACTTGTCCAGCAAACTGTTTGTGGATGTCTTTATTATGACCCTTCCCAATGAAATTGTTTTGGTTATTTATGTCTGTCTTCTCTTAAATGCCGAGATATTTAAGGACAAGGTCCAATCTTAGTTCATCTATATCCCCAGTATATAACAGATGCTCCATAATTATTTGAATAAATAAATGAAGATGAAAGATAATGAACATTGTGGGTATCTGCCACATATGTGCTCTGTGTATGTAAGGCCTCTTGAGATCCTCACAGGGGCCCTACAGGTTGATATTATTCCACTCCAAGAAAAAGAAATCAAGGCCCAGGGAGGTGAGGCCACTTACTCAAAAGCACACAGTCTAGCAATGTCAGAGTGACTAGCAGAGTGAGGAATGAGTGCCTTGGATCCCTGGACTCCCAAGCTAGTTGTCTTCATCTCTACTGGCCTATCACTCTCTCTCCCTCCTTTTCACTTGTCATTGCCAAGCAACATTAAGACAACAATAACAGGAGAAAGAATAGAGTTACCTTCCATCTCACCACTTCTAGCAACTCAGCTGTTTCCACTTTCCACATTCCCCACAGTCTCTTTCATGCATGTTTTTTTTTTTACAACAGCATTATTGAGATATAAATCACATGCCATAAAATTCACCCTTTCAAAATTGTACAATTCAGTGTTTTCCAGTAGATTCACAGAGTTGTGCCACAATCACCGTGATCTAATTTTAAGAACATTTCATTACCCCCCAAAGAAACCCCATTTTCATTAGCAGTCACTCCCCATTCCCTGCTCCCCCAGCCCCCACCAGCCACTAATACTACTTTCTGTTTCCGTGGACTTGCTTATGCCGGACATTTTATTTCAATAGAATCATATAATATCTTACCTTTGTGTCTGATTTCTCGCTTTAGCATGTTTCCAAGATTCATCCATGTTGTAGCATGTATGAGTACTTCACTCCTTTTTATTGCTGACTAATTCACACACACACCCACGCGTGCGCACGCACACACACCCCATTTCCTTTATCCATTTTTCAGTTGATGGATATTCAGGTTATTTGCACTTTTTAGCCATTATGAACAATGCTGCTATGAACATTTGTGTACAAGGGGTCATGTGAACATGGATTTTTAGTTCTTTGGGGTATGTACCTAGAAGTAATACGGCTAGGTCACATGAGGAACATTTTCAGGAGCTGCAGTCTGATTTCAAGAGTAGCTGTACCGTGTTCTAATCCCACCAGCAATGGATGAAGTGTCCAATTGTTTTCACATTCTTTCCAGCACTTTTTACTGTCTCTCTCCTTTTCTAACCATCCTTACGGCTGTGAAGTGACATCTCATGTGGTTTAGATTCGGATTTCCCTAATGACGAACGATGTCCAGCATCTTTACTTGCCCTTCTTGGCCATTTTTTTATCTTCTTCCGAGAAATGTCTGGATACAAGTCACTCATCCAACATATGGTTGGCAAATATTTTCTCCCATTCTATGAGTTGTCTTTTCACTTACTTGGTAATGTTACTTGAAGCACGAAAATTTTTAATTTTGATGAAGTCCATTTTTTTTTGTTTTTGTTTTTTTGGTCACTTGTGTTGTAGGTATCACACCATTGCTTAACCCAAAGTCATGAAGACTTGAGCCTATGTTTTCATCTAAGAATTTTATAGTTTTATTTCTTACATGTAAGTTTATGATCCATCTTGAGTTCATCTTTGTATCTTGTGTGAGGTATGTGACCAAATTCATTCGTTTGCCTGTGGATATCCAGGTGTCCCAGCACCATTTGTTGAAAAGGCTGTTCTTTTCTCATTGGATTGTCTTGATACTCTTGTCAAAAATCAACTGATCATAAATGTGAGGGTTTATTTATGGACTCTCAGTTCTACTCCATTGGCCCATCGATCTGTATGTCCATCCCAGTGCCAATATCACACTGCTTGGATTATTGTAGCTTCATGGTAGGTTTGAAATTGAGAGCTATGGGTCCTCCAACTTTGTTCTTTTTCAAGACTGTTTTGGGTATTCAGTGTCTCTTGCATTTGTATATGAATTTTAGGATCCACTTACCCATTTCTTAAAAAAAAAAAATTCCAGCTGGGGTTTCCATAGGAAAGGCATTGAATCTATAAAGCAAGTTAAGAATGTTGCCATCAAAACAATATTAAGTCTTTCAGTTCATAAACCTGGATGCCTTTCCCTTTCTTCGGTGTTTTATGGTGTTCAGTATTATACATATGACATATAAAGAAGTTTTGCACTTGTAAAGAAGTCTTGTACTTCTTTTTAAATTCATTCCTAAATACTTTTGTGATTTTTTGATGCAATAAAATAAATAGAATGGTTATCTTGATTTCATTTTTTAGGTTGCTCCTTGCTGGTATATAGAAAACAAATGATTTTGATATAATAATCCCATATCCTGAAACCTTGCTGAACTTGTTTATTTGTTCCAGTATTTTTTGTGGACTCATTAGGATTTTCTGTATACCAGATTTTATCATCTGTCTGTGAGTGGAGATAATTTTCTTTCTCCCTTTCCCTAATCTGGATGCCTTTTTATCTTTTTTTTTTTTTTTTTTGGCTAATTTCCCTGGTTGGAGCCTCCAGTACAGTATTGAATAGAAGTGGTGAGAGCACACAGCTTGTCTTGTTTCTAATCTTAGAGGGAAATTTTCAGTCTTTCACCATTATGTCCAATGTTAGCTGTGGGCTTTTTAAAGATGACCTTTATTAAGCTGAGGATTCCTTGTAGTCATAGTTTGTTTGTTAAGTATTTCTTTCACGAAAGGGTGTTAGATTTTGTCAGATGCTTTCTTGTGTCTTTTGACAGGATTTTGATGTCTTTTAAGAGGCAGAACTGAAACAAGATTCAGTAACAAAGGTCAGGTCTAGACATTGGAGAATTGTCGCTGAATGACATGCGGGTCTCCTAGGGCCTTGTTTTTGCGTATCCCCCTCCCCCTGGACCTTGTCTTCCCTTCCATGCCCCTAGAAGGGCCACCCGCCCAGCTCACTAGGAGGTCAGACTCAGAAATAATGAATTCTGGTCCTGACTCCCATTTCCAAGCTGGAATGGATAACAGTGAATCTCATTTTACTCCTTGGTAATAGAGACATTGATGCCTACTTTCTAGGGTTGTTGTGACAAAGGAAATGAAGTAAGGGTTCTCCAAATACCTTCAGAATTTTCCATGGCTAGACCAAAGATGTGCCCATTTTGTCATGGAAGCAAGACCGTCAGTGTTGGGAGCTACATAAACCTGGGCTCCAATCCCAATCTGCTCATTGGCTGCTTGATCCTGGACAAATCATTTACCCTCTGAGCCTCAGTGTTCTCATCTGTGAAAGAGAAATGATCATAACACTTCCCTCTTGGGGTCGATGGGAAAAGGCCCTGTAAGGACCCCTGTGACGTCCCCAGGCATATCTAAGATGCCAAGGATGGCCTTGGAATCTGAATGTTAACAAGCCTTCCTTTTCTACTCAACCAGGAGCCCCCGGAGGCCTGGGCACGCGTCTCCCTCACCTCTCTATGCGCAGAGCCCAACACCCTGCTCGCCAGTGTGTAAAGATACTCAAATGTTTTTGTGGTTGCATTCACTTCTCTATCTCACTCCATTGCTCATTCTGGGTTTCTGTCCAGTTAAAAAAAGAGCTGACTGTGACCTTTTAGAAATATAAATAAATCAATTTAAAAAAAGATTTAAAATCCTCTCATTTTATAGGTTTATTTTGCTGAGTGGGCCAAGCAGGTATTAATCAATTTGGGGCTTTCCCTGAGGGGGCAGGAAGGGCCCATAGCTCCCGCGTCCACGGACCCAGCAGGGCTGCCCCACTTTCTCCAGCCAAAAGGCAGAGCAGTCTTTCTGGCGCACTGGGGAGTTAGAAAGTTTAACCTGGGAGAGATGTGTCCTTAATGATGTTTTATACCCAGGGGCCTCCGGAGAAGAGTGCTTTGGGGAGGTTAAGTGGGACAGAGGCTGTAAGAGCCACATGCCAAGGGCTGAGGGCATGGAGAAGCAGGAATTATGCCCTGAGATGTGTCCCAGGGGAGGAGACATGTGATGGCAGCAGCCCCAGACACAGGTTTAGTACTGTCTGTGCCCTGGCTTCTCACGCTTGCCATCCATTGCTGCTTCTGTGCCCACTCCATTGAGGGAGGAAGCTCAGGGACTCCACAAAGCCCAGAACCAAGCCCCGCGGAGCCCCCCACCCCGCCCAGCCTCGCTTACTGAGTGCCAGGCTCCGGGATGAGTGGGACAGGGTGCTCCCCTGGAGCTGCTCACTGTGGGGAGAGCGCCACAAAGGGATGAAGCAAGGTCTTCGGGGGCCCTTTGGAGGGCGCAGTGAATCAGACTGTGGAGGGAGGGAGGGAGGGGAAGAGCAGAGAAAACTGCAGAAGGAAGGGAGAGAGTTTATCAAACAGAGAAGGAAGTAAGAGGCCTTCCTGGCAGCGGGAAACTTGGCATCAAGGCTCTGAGACCTGGGAGGGTGTGGCATCCTGGAGTAACAGGGCGAAGCTCAGTAGCACAGGAACAGTGAGTGAAGTGTAGACATGGGGGTGTAGGGGAGGGGTTGAGGTGGGAAGACAGGTTCTGCCTGATGAAGAAGGCCCCTCTAGGCCTGGAGATAAGGAATAGGGACTTGGTACTGGGGGAGTGGGGAGGCAGGATAGACAGACCAAGTAACTTTGGTCTGAAGTTGCCCTGAATTAATTCATCATCTGTGAGTAATCATCTGAGAAGCACCATTGGGGGTTCCCACCTTGCTGGGCTCTGGGGATCCAGCGTTATGATACAGGCTTGACTCTAACAAAGCCTGTAACCAACCCCCCTGCCTGCCTGCCTCACTCCTTAACACGTCTTGTCTGTGGCCTGTCCTCTGATGTTAAACTCCCTAAGGTCTGTGCTCTTCCTCCTCTGCCTGGAGCGCTCACTCCATGATCTCTGGGCAGAAGGTGCTGAGGGAATAGCTGTGAAAATGAACCTCCTGACACGGGGGGTGGGGTGCGAAATCATGAGGTTGGAAATCTTCCACATCTGGTGACAGCTGGGAGGGACTCCCCGGCCCTAATGCCCAGGTCTCAGGACACGTAGGGCTGAGCCACAACTGTGCACCTGTGCGTCTGGGGACCGTGCAGGTGCAGGTGCGAACGAACGTGTCCGTGCGGTGGGCGTGTGCGTCCAGGCCCCTGTATAGTGGGGTCTTCAGACCCCGTGCCCTTGTCTGGCTCTGCACGTGTTGGCGGGCCTGTGTGCCTTCCCTTCAGGCTCTGTTTGTTTCCCTGTCTCACCCTGGAAATAATCCTGTTGTTGGTGATTTCCGGGTAGTGACAGTGTCACTGCCCCCGCCTGTCACTCGGGAACACGCGCACACACACACAGCCGCACTGCTCAGAAGCTGCCGGCTCTGCGAATTCCCGAGGGAGCGCATGGGCCACTTGAGTGGCTCGCTAATGGGCTTGCTTCCTTCCTCGGAGAAATGGTCCAGGAAACGGTTTTGGAGTGAAATTTCAGGATTGGTTTAACTTCAGTAAAACACAACAAAGATGAAGTGGTAAGGTTTGGCAGACTTCCCCTGACTCCACTTTCCGGGTAAGCTGCTCCAGTGTCTGAGTCGGGGAAGACATCCTTCCCCGAGGTTCTCCGGAGCTACGGAGCAGGCCTCGGTCTTTTTGGTCTTGAGCTGTTAATCAAAAAACATTGCCAGGGAGGCCGACTGCCTGAAGGACGCATTTCTGCAGGTGCCAGAGAACAATCCAGTGGACAGACATGAGTCAGTTTGTCTGGCCACTCTCATTTTTCCCAGTGGAGACAAGCACTCATGACCACGTTCCTAGACTTGATCAGCTGTCTCCAGCAGCTCTGTTCCTTTTTCAGTGGCCGGCAATGCCATCCTCTTCGGCATCATTAGCTCCGAAATCCTCCTGCATTAAATCCTCATTGGAGCAAGATGGGAAGATAAACGATCGAGTGCAATCAATACCCACTGCCCCCCCCCCTTGTATCTCTGGTCACTCACGCTCTTCCTTGAATCTGCCTTCTCCCTGTCTCTTCTGCTGGTGCATTAGAGAAACCGAGTACCTCAGCTGTGCTACACTGCCTCAGGCAGAATTAGCTTTCCTTGTGCTCTCTTACTTTGCAGAGAGGAGTGGCAAGACAATGAGCTGACATCTTGTAGGAAGGAGGATTTGGGACCTCCTGGTCAGTAACATATTCATTTTGCCCTCTGCCTGCAGCTCATGCTGCTGCCTCCCCAGGCCCTTTTCGGGCTGCATTTTTTCACTGGGTGTTGAGAACTGGCCATCGAAGTAAATACCTACCTGGAGAAATGCAACCTAGATTCCAAAAGTCAGGGCTAAAATTACCTTTGGAGTTCCTTTACCTGCAGGTGGGAAAAACAGGCTCCGAGAGGCTTAACCAGTTACTCCAAGTTGGCTGGACAGAGGCAGGCCCAGAGTTCAAGTCCCCTGACTCAAGTCCTGCTCTGCTTCTCTGACCCTAACGATGGACCATACAGAGGGATCATATCCATATTGGTTTCAAAAGTTTTTCTGCCAGCCTCGAAGGGAGCATGATGAAAAGTCAAGCCTTTGGGGGGTCACCGAGACCGGGGTTCAAATCTCATCTTTACGTTGACTAGCCATTTGTCATAGAGACAGTTACATTCCCTTCGAGGAGCCTCAGTGCCCTCATCTGTAAAATAGGGGGAACAGTCCTACACCTCTCCTAGGGCCATGGTAAAGATTCAATGAAATCACATCTTTGAAATCCTCAGTAGTGTCCCTGGCTCAGAGTAAATTATCAACAAATGTTAGTGCCTCCTCCATCTGGAAGCTGACAAATTCAATTAACCAGAACCAGCCCCCCACCCCCATTTCCCAAGCCTCCCCGTTCATAGAATCATAAATCTTGTGTTGGAAAGGAGTTCCATAAATCATCTGGCACAGCCCCCAGTTAGCACTGTATTTGGCTCAGTGTGGTCCCCAGTCTTTTGCTGGCTCAGCCTGCCTTACTGTAAGCAGGAGAATTCCCACCAGTGCAGCCAAAAAAAGGGAATAATGCTGTCAGTGGATTCCACAAAAGGGCTAATATTAGCTGGGCAGGAGGATGGGAGATGTGCCTATATTTAGAATCCGTGTCTTCAGCCCTTTCCTAAAGCAGCAGAAGTTGGGGGGATGGAGGGGAGGAGTGGTTGCAGCCAGCTGACCCTGACCCCAGGAGGCAGGCAGAGCAGCTGGGCTGCTTCTCCCTTCCTCAGGCTGGTTGGCGTCCTCTCTCCTCAGTAAGTGGGGGAGCAGGGAGGAAGGCCAGCAAAGAGGGAGCGAGGCCACAGAGGGTGCCCCGCAGAGCAGTGAGGAGTGTTGTCGTGACAGAGCCTTCCAGGGGTTCTGTGAGGACACCAGCGTGGCTGAAACAGGGCAGTAGGGTTGGCTCCGAGGGACAGGGTCTGGAACCTTCTACCCTAAGATGGTTGTGTCCAGAGAGGGATTTTCTTGGCCTGGTCCTCCTGGAGATGCTGGAAACAGAGGCCCCGATGTCACTGGGCCCTGGGCCTAGGCCAGGAGAAAGCTGTGTCAACTGCTGATTCCAACATATCTGTAACGGGGCCCTTTGTTCATCCTCCCTCTCACAGAATGCCTGCTCTTCCTTCTCTGCCTGATAAACTCAGCTTGGGGCTGTGTTTCAATCTTTTCCCTGTGAACACTCCCTGCTCCCCAGAAGTCCTGCTAGCCCTTGGAGCACTTCTGTGACAACTAGAAAAAGATGCCCTTCCTCTAAGCAGATAGAGCCCCGCCCCAGGGCACACAGTTGGGCATGCCATGTGAGCCAGCTTTCATGTCTCATTCACTGCCTGGAGGGGGCCCTTGTGCAGTGTACAACCTGAACAACCACACATGACTGCCCTAAGATGCCTCCTACACACAGGTACCATCCCCACACGTGCTGTGCACAGCCCTCCTGCCCTCTCTTACCAGAATGCTGTGACTAGAACAGGAGACTTGAGCCTTGGGAGCCAAATGAAATGGCCAATGGCCTGAGGTGCAGACTAAATTCTTCTATAGCTGGATGATTGCCTGCAAGGAGCCTCCCCGTTCCGGGTCTTAGCTCTCATCCTTAAAACGAGGCAGATGAACTAGATGATCTCCAGGACCTCTTGTAGCTTTCCAGGCTATTTATTTGCTCATTTTTAGGTGACATAGTGAAGATAGAGTCAGAAAAGCATGTGTGCTCTACCCTCCTCACAAGTAAAACCCACATGATCCAAAGAGAAATAGAAATTATTTTTGATTTATTTGCAGTCTGGATTTCCTCTCTTGTGTTCCCCTGTGCTGGGATCTTTGGCTGGACCAGAAGGCCTGTCTGTGCAAGGTGCTAAAGATTACCTGTCCCCCAGGGAGAACCGGCCTCCAGTCTTTGTTGCCCCCAGGCTGGGTGTGCAGCTGTGGTACTATGATGGGCCTGGGTTTGGAGGTTTCACCCAGCGAGCCTTTGGAAATGTTACGAGTCTGCAGCCCATTCAGTGCAGGTTTTATAGCATCACATCACCATCTTGAAATGGTTACTAGGCTCCATTTCCTGTCTTTATTTATTTTATTTTTTTTCCATTTGAGAGAGATGGGTAAGAATCAAGGAGGGTCTGGGGAGTGGAAACAAGCCAGCAGGAGAAGTAGAAAGCCAAGGGTGTGAGTACCTGCCTGGCAGAGCTGTGTTTCTCTCAACTGGTTTGCTTGTTTGCAAGCTGTGGGACAGCAGTGTCTTCTTCACCTGCAGAGTGCAAAGCACAGAGCGGGCGCCAGGCACAGGTGCACGCTTGCCCCACTTCGCCTGCAGACACTTTGTGCACATCAGTAACTTGAGAGCAGCCCAGCTTTCCAGGTGAAATGTTTGTATGTGGTTTGTGTCTGACAAGCAGAGGCAAAAACAAAACAAAAACAAAATGTTAAAGGATTATACACACACACACACGCACACACACACACACACACACACATCCCTCACACATACCCAGAACCTTGAGTCTTTGAGTATTATTTGTTCTCCCAAATAGATTGTAACTTGTTGATTTTTAGAATCAGAGAACGTCAGGGCTGGAAGCAATGTACAAGATTATTCAGTCTGGTGGATTTCAAACTTTTATTGGCCACAAAATTCTCTCTTCAAAAGAAATTTTATGGGGACCCAAAATGTATAAAATAGAGGAGAGCTAAGGCTGTCTGCATGAGGTGGGGGAGGCAGGGAGGGGAGACCCTAGGGTCCCCTGAGCACAGTGTGAAAACCCCTGAGCTCTCCCAGCCCCTCGAGGAAACTGAGGTACAGAGAGAAGCACCCTGGCCAAGGCCATGTGTCACGTGAATGGTGGCCGCTAGAATGGAACCCATGCCGCACCGTGGCAGAGGTCATTTCACAGAGGAACTAAGATGAGAAGACTGCTTTCTCCAGTGACCCAAGCCATCTTGCTGCTCTACCAGGTGGCCACTGCTACGTGGTTAGGCTTTTTCATGTTTTCTGAGTTGGTCGCAGCAGCATGGAACGCCACAGCTGGGAGTGCCAGCTCAGGGCTTTCTGTTCTCCCCGGGGCCCAGTGCTGGGCTTTCAGCAGAGGCCAGGAGGGGAGGTCCACCGCAGCAGACCAGCTCCTCTCTTCCCTGACTTCCAGAGACTTACTCTCCACAAAATGTGAAGGGGACGGAGGGAGCTGCCTTGCCCAGCAAAAAGGCTTGAGAAACTCTCATTAAGACACACTTCCCCAGATGAAAAAAGCAGTGACCTGATTTCATTGACTTTGTGCAAAGAGGCTGAACTTTCCAAGGAAACAGAATTAAGGGAACAAAATCCCTGTGTCTTAAATCTGCAGGACCAGCAATTGTCATCTGAGCCTCAGCAAACTTGGGAGAGCAAAGAGCCTGCTGCCTCTCCCAGAAGGCCTTCCGTGGTTTGGGGAGCAAATCCCGTCCCCCATGGCTAACGGAGGACCTCTGCCTTCTTGCCTTTTGTCCTTAGGCCCTGCCACCCAGCTAGGTGTTGACATTGACTTGTATGTTTCATGCACTTCTGACGTCAGGTGACTGAGTTCCTCACACTAGGGCCTCCCTGCACTAGAGGCCCCCCCCCCATTTACCACTCTTGGCCCTTTTGGCCCCTTGGGCCCTTCCGCACTTCTCCCCCTCCCCACTGGGTGCTCTTGAGGAATACTGAAGCTTGCTGATGCTGTGGACACAGGAGGCCAGCATTCTTCCTTCCTCTTTCATCTCTTCAGCTGGATATGGGAGAGCACAGAGCTGTGCTACCCCCTCGCTGTGCCAGCCCGCTGCCTGCCCAAGAGCAAGGCTCCGCTCTTCCCTCACACAGCAGGGGCCTACTTAAACCTGTTGTTTGCAAGGTTTGCTCCTGGCATTAAATCTAAGAAGCTCCTGTCTGACTGTTTGATTCTGAGCTTGTTTGAGGAGTTGAGGCCTTTACAGGACATTAACGGGATGCTGACAAGGCTGTAGGGGCTGCTGTCAGCCTCAGGAGCTCAGGCCTTTGCAAGAGGTGTGCCTTGCTGGAGGTGGCCGGCGCTGTGCATGGCGTAGGCCTGAGTTCCAGTCTTGGCTTTGCCACATGGTAGCTGGGCAGCTTTGCCTCTCTGAGCTGCCATTTCTTCTTAAAAATGAGGGATATACCAAAGAAGACTATTTTGAGGAGTCATTAAAATAATGTAGGGAAAGTGGCTGGGCCATAGTGGGGACTCCGTAAGCAGTCATTCCTTACCTTCCAGTGAAGCCCAAGGAAGGCATCAGCGCCTTCTACCTACGTGTCCTGATGGGTTACTGTCCAGGGGACAGCGGCGAGCATTTGCCATATGTCATCAATTTCAAGACACACGTAATTGAACGTTTCAACAAGTCTGAAATCGGGGTGCCTCTTGCATGTTACGTGCACGTCACAGTTGACCCGGCATTGTTGTTGAGATTTGCTTGCTCCTCTTTCCAGTGTCTCATGAACTAATGAGGTATCTTATGACAAAAGCAACTGTGATGGCTGACATCTTCGGTTTGATGAAATTAGGTGTGAAGCACTCACCACGTGCCTGGTACGACTCTAGGCCACTTTACCTCTGTTTAATCTGTGCACCAACTATGCAAGTTAGGGACTGATAGCCACATTTTACAGATGGCAGAACGAAGGCTCCAAGAGGTAAAGGGGCTTGACCTGGACACGGATTTATTCAGCTGCAGAATCAAGATTTGAATCGAAATCTGTCTGACTCCAAGGCCTAGGGATAGTCAGTGGGGAGAGGGACAGTTAGTTTTCCTTTGCTTCTTAGGACCATCCTTGAGCAGATCCATGCCCAAGGCCTGAAGCCTGCTTCATTTTAGCAAGCAATACCACATATATTTATTGGAGGTTTCTGTTATGTACCAGGTATGTCCTGGCATTGGAGGTTCAGTGATAAACAAGATATATGTAGAGATTAAAGTCCAAGAAATCCAAGCAATTACAACCCATTTAGTACATATTTTAATGGGACTATATGGAAACTGTGGGAACATGTGGGAGGGGCCCTTACCGTGTAAGCTAACAGAGCCATGTGGAATTTCCAGGAGGAAGTGACCTGATTTGAAAGTCACCCCCGCAAAGTGGGTTGGGGTGGTGGAGGCTGCTCCAGGCAAAGGGGAGAGCATGTGAGAAGAGGCCAGAGAGTGTGTGGTCAGTTGGAGAAACTGAAAGCAGATTGAGCTCTACACTATCCAGTATGGTAGCCAGCAGCCACATATGGCTGTCGAGCGCTGGACCTGCGGCTGGTCCATCTCATACCACCTGAAGTGTGGAATACACACTGCACTTCAGAGACTTAGGATGGAAAACAAAGGATATAAATGTCCCACTCATAATTTTCCTATACTGATTATGTGTTAGAATGATAATGTTTTAGATAAATAAAATATATTTATAAATAAAATACATATAGTATATTACTTAAATTAATGCCAGTTGCTGCCTGTTACTTTTTTTAGAGTGGTTACTAGAACCTTTAATATTACATATGTGGCCGGGCACCTGGGTGACTCAGTTGGTTAAGTGTCAGCCTTTGGCTCAGGTCATAATCCTGGTGTCCTGGGGTCCTGGGATCCAGCCTGGCGTCATGCTCCCTGCTCAGTGGGGAGCCTGCTTCTCCCTCTCCGCCTGTCCCTCCCCCCTGCTCGTTTTCTCTCTCTCCCTCTCTGTTTCTCTCAAATAAATAAAATCTAAATAAATAAGTAAACGTACATACATGGCTCATTTGTGTGGCTCAAGTCATATTGGGACATAATGCAGCAGGGAAGTAGAAAGCCATGGAAGGGTTGTGACCCGGGGGAGGTATAAGGCTAGGGAGATCAGTTAGGAGGTTGCAGAATTCCAGAGCTTTTACTATATTAACTCATTTAATCCTCAAAACAACTCTAGAGGTAGCGATTTTTAAATTTCTGTGCACAACTAAAGAGAGTGAAGCTGGGAGAGGAGAATGACCACGCGGGCACTGCTCTGTGCGGGGCCATCTGTACGCGGTTCAGAGCCCACAGCCCAGCCTTGTCGGGGGCACGGCCAGAACCCATGTCTTCTGAGTCCAGCCTGGCACTCTTTGCACCCTCTGCACCCATCTCTGGCTGCCAGCCTGAGAGTGACCATGCAGCTTAGGACACAAACACCTAGCTAATCTGTATCTGAACTTTTCACACCCTCCCTAGGATTGGGTTTTCTTTACAGATGCTTTGCCAGGTCCCTTACTCCAAACAATTAGCAAAGATGGGATACCTAGCAGTTATTCCCCCTGTAAATGAACTAGGAGGATGGGCTATTTCCCCAGCTTCATTACTGGGGGTTTAAATCATGTTTTCAGTAGCGTACTTTTTGAGGGAACATGGAGAACTCGTGGACCTTCACCACCACTTCTAGAAAGATTATGCTGTGCCTGCCCCATACCCCCTTAACATGAACAGAGAACACTGCCTATACTTCCCTGACACGACATCCTGTTCACCAAAAGCCACAGCAATGAGATGTAGCTGAACAGAAACATAGGAATGGTTCCAAACTCCTGGAAGGACAGTGACTTTCTGAGGAGAAAAATCAAAGGTATCCTTATAAATGATTACAAAATAAAATAAAGCAGGAAATCTTATGCTGAAAAGCAAAACACTTCCCCAACCTCAGAGCCCCCTCTCCTGAGGTGACCACATTTAACTACTATTTTTTTTTTTTTTTAAAGGGAGACAGAGAAGGTGCAAAGGGAGGCGGGTGGGATGGGGGGAGGGGCAGAGGGAGAGAGAGAATCCCAAGCAGCCTCCATGCCCAGCGCAGAGCCCAACACAGGGTTTGATCCCATGACCCTAAGATCCTGACCTGAGCCAAAACCAAGAGTCTGACGCTTAACTCACTGAGCCACCCAGGCGTCCCCCACATTTAACTTCTTTTGATTTTAGTTCTTCGTGTGATTGCTTCCATATCATTACATAGTATTTTCTTAAACTGCTCCAAAGTGATGTATCAGCTTTACACAGTATCTGTCGCCTTCCTGCTGGGTTAAGTGAAGGTTTAGCTCACTGACATCCCGCCTCTCCCTCCTCCTCCCAGGGTGCACTTGTAATTAGGAGCCAATATACATCACGTTTCATTCTTCTTCTGGTTCCCTTTATAACGCTAAATAATACACTTCGATGAGAATGGTTTTGAAGGGTCTGTTGTTCTTCTCCTGGATGCCTCTCTCCAAAGCTTCTCTTCCAGCTCGGATATTGCTTCCTGCAGAAAGGCTTTATAGAAAGAATTGCTGCAGAGTTCCTGAAAGGTGCTTTTGCTTAATATTTTGCAGTAGGTAGCTGTCATTAATTTTCCCTTGTACTTTATATTGTAGGAATTGATGTGGAAATCAAAATTGGAATTTCTGCCTGTTAGGAGGAACTTTGCTCCAGATGCCGTCAGGCTCGTGGTGACCTCAGGGCTGTTGGGTGTATTGGAACCCATCTTGCCAGATTTGGGGCTGTGGTTAGGAGAGCTTACTCGTCTCCATCTTTTTAAAAAAAATCCTCACTAGAACTTCAGAGATCCTCTGGCCTGATTCACAGAACATCAGAGCTTCAATTGGAACCCGAGAGTACTTTTCTTTTGAAAAACTCAGGTATAAGGAGATTAGCTGTAATCAAGGTAAAAAGTTATCTGGAGATGGGGCGCCTGAGTGGCACAGCAGTTAATTGTCTGCCTTCGGCTCAGGGCGTGATCCCGGCGTTCTGGGATCGAGCCCCACATCAGGCTCTTCTGCTATGAGCCTGCTTCTTCCTGTCCCACTCCTCCTGCTTGTGTTCCCTCTCTCGCTGGCTGTCTCTCTCTCTGTCGAATAAATAAATAAAATCTTTAAAAAAAAAAAAAAAGTTATCTGGAGAAAGAGCAGGGCTGGGAACCCAGGCCTTCCACCTTTATTGCCATTATGCTTCTCCACAAACCTGAGATTCCAGAGCCATCCCCAAGCCACAAAAGGGCTAGCAGTGAAATACAGAGGAGGTTGGAGTTCATGTTCTACCTAGGCCTGGGGTGAATCAGGGTTATAATAATTAAGTTGAAATAGCAGCGAAATGCTAGCAGCATCGTCTTATGCTTTTGTGTGTGTAGAGGGCAAGTACAAAATCATTAATGCTAAGCTTAACTGCCAATAAAATATTGTCTTAATTTTTAGAAAATGAGAAAGTATGTAAGGCACTTTATTGAACCCTGAGGGTATAAGGCCACTTAAAATATTCATTTATTGTTAAAATGGCCATACTACCCAAAGCAATCTACAGATTTAATGCAATCACTTTCAAAATACCAACAGCATTTTTCACAGAATTAGAACAAGTATATATATGGGACCACAAAAGATCCTGAATAGTGAAAGCATTCTTGAGAAAGAAGAATGCTGGAGGTATCACAGTCCCAGATTTCAGGATATATACAAAGCTGGGGTCTGGACTCCTGCTAAACAGGATAGTACTGGCACAGAGACAGACACCTAGATCAATGGAACAGAGTAGAGGGCCCAGAAATAAACCCATGTTTGTATGGTTAATTAATCTGTGACAAAGGAGGCAAGGATATACAATGGAGAAAAGACCATCTTTTCAACAAATGGTTCTGGGAACACTGGACAGCTACATGTAAAAAAAACGTCACTGGACCACTTTCTTATACCATACACAAAAATAAACTCAAAATGAATGAAGGACCTAAATGTGAGACCTGAAACCGTGAAACTCCTAGAAGAGAACATAGGCAGTAATTTCTTTGATATTAGCCATCATGACATTTTTCTAGATATGTCTCCTCAGGCAAGGGAAACTAAAGCAAAATCAAACTATTCAGACTACGCAAAAATGAAAAGCTTCTGCATGGTGAAGAAAGCCATCAATAAATTGACAAGGCAACCCACTGAGTGGGAGAAGATATTTGTAAATGACATATCCAGTAGGGGGTTAATATCCAAAATATATAAAGAACTTTTATAGCTCAACACTAAAACAAAACAAAACATAAACAAATAATCTGATTTAAAAATGGGTAGAGGACCTGAATAGACATTTTTTTCCAAAGAAGACACACAGATGGCCAACAGACATGTAAAAAGATGCTCGACATCATTAATCATCAGGGAAATGCAAATCAAAACCACAGGGAGATATCACTTCATGCCTGTTGGAATGGCTAAATTAAAAAGCACAAGAAACAACAAGTGTTGGCAAGGATGTGGAGAAGAAGGAACCCTCGTGTACTGTTGGTGGGCATGCAAACTGGTGCGGCCACTCTGGAAGACAGTATGGAGGCTCCTTAAAAAATAAAAAAATAGAAGTACCTTAAGATCCAGTAATTCCACTACTGGCTATCTACCCAAAGAAAACACAAACACTAATTTGAAAAGACAGATGCACCACTATGATTTATTGCACGATTATTTACAATAGCTGATGTATGAAAGCAGCACAAGTGTCCATGAATCGATGAGTGGATAAAGAAGATGTGCTATATTTACACAATGGAATACTTCTCTGCCATAAAAAAGAGTGAGGTCTCGCCATTTGTAATAGCATGGATGGACCCGAAGGGTATTATGCTAAGTGAAATAAGACAGAGAAAGACAAATACCATAATATTTCATTCATGTGGAGTTTAAGAAACAAAACAAATGAACAAAGAAAAAAAAGACAAAAAACAAAACAGACTCAAATACAGAGAACAAGCTGGTGGTGACAGAGGGGAGGTGGGTGGGGGGATGGCTGCAGTAACTGAAGTACTTACTGTGATGAGCACAGAGTAAGGGATAGAATTATTGAGTCACTGTATCGTACACTTGAAACTAATATCGCACTACATGTTAATTATACTTTCATAACAAAAGAAAATAAAATATTCATTTATTTGATAAACTTTCCATAAGTAACGACTACATGCCCAGGGCGTGGAAGATAAAGCAATAACCCTCCTTCTGCCTTCAAGGAATACACCGTCTATTCACAGCTGGACAGACATCTACAGAAGGAAACGAATACCACACCAGCCATGATAAGCTAAGAGTGTGGACTTGAGCGTCAGACACATGCATTCTCACTCTGGTGCTCATGAGCTGGGGGACCTCGAGAAAGTAATGACACTTTAGTGTGACTCATTTTCTGTGTCATGGTAACATCTGCTTCATGAAATAAGTAGCGTAAGGACAGAGTGAGATTAAAAGATGGAATTATGGAAAACTGCCCATCTAAATGCCTTGTAAATACTGGACTTTGGTAACGTAAGGCCTCTTGCCCATCCTCCCCGCTCCAGCTTCAAAACCTGCTAGGAATTTAGAGGGAGGTGGTCACGTGTGCATGCTGGAGGGGAGAAGACTTCAGGAGGCTGCAATTGACTGGACCTCGCAGGGTAGGAAAGAGAAGGAAAGATCTCAGGCCGTGGGAAGGACTAGGCCAAGGTGGGGCATGATAGTGCCTATGGCACACTGAGAGGAAACGTTTGCTTTTCTTAGGATCAAAATCGGGGGAGGGCTTTAAAAAAAATCTCCAATTAATTACCTCTGTTTTTGTAAGGAGTCCTAGGAGCAAAAGATTGGGACACTGTTTGGAGGCAGAAAACCACCCGGTCCCAAGAAGCCTTTCTCCGATATAATGAATCTCCAATATAATGCAGTGGTTGAGTCTAGCAAAGTCTTTGCCTTCAGGCTAACCTGGCCATGCTTTTGTCCCCACAGCAGTATAGTGGACAGGTGACAGAATCACTTCAAGATTCAAATCCCTCTGGAATATGGGGAATAACGACAATGGAATACACCCATGGTGTTGTTATGAGTATTAATTATAAAGCCTTCAGAACATGCCAAGCATTCAGTAAGCACTCAGTAGATGCTAGTTTCTTTTTAAAATTCTTTGCCTTACCTTCCTCCCTAGTGTATACTACTTTGTGTCGAAAGGAAGTAGCCTGTGACTTTGGGAGGACAGGACCGTGCTTTCATTATCTCTGTTTTATGGCCTGGGGTAGGGGGGTGGTCACATAAAGTCAGCTCTCGGGGAATGACTGTTGAATGAACTTGCATTGGCTGGGTCTTGTTATAATGCTATGGAGTGGAACTCAGGATGGAGTGAGTCAGTCCAGGAGGCTAGGGAAAGTAGGTGCTAGAAAAAGCACCTAGGCTTTGGGGCTGAAAATTTTAGGGCCATTTATTCTTGGCCTTGATTTTGTCATTTGGAAAATGGGGATGGAAATCACTACTTTCTGGGGTTGTCATGGGAACCCAATGAGATAACTATGTTAATGTGTTACTAGACTATGAAATTTATATGTGTGTGTGACAAGGTCTCTGGTACACAGTTGGTGCTCAGTGCACAATGAGTACCTATTTCCTTCCCTTTCTCCCCTTTCCTTGGAGAATTCAGTCACTTAAAGAACAAGAAGACCTCCTTACATGGGGAGAAAGGGGAACCCTCTTACATTGTTGGTGGGAATGCAAGTTGGTACAGCCACTATGGAAAACAGTGTGGAGGTCCCTCAAAAAGTTAAAAATAGAGCTACCCTATGACCCAGCAATTGCACTACTGGGTATTTACCCCAAAGATACAGACGTAGTGAAGAGAAGGGCCATATGCACCCCAATGTTCATAGCAGCATTGTCCACAATAGCCAAACTGTGGAAGGAGCCGAAATGCCTTTCAACAGACAAATGGATAAAGAAGTTGTGGTCCATATATACAATGGAATATTACTCAGCCATCAGAAAGAACGATCACCCAACATTTGCATCAACATGGGTGGGACTGGAGGAGATTATGCTAAGTGAAATAAGTCAAGCAGAGAAAGACAATTATCATATGGTTTTACTCATTTGTGGAAATGAGAAATAGAAGGGAGAGGGGGGTAAAACCGAGGGTGAAGTGAACCACAAGAGACTATGGATTCCGGGAAACAAACTGAGGGTTTCAGATGGGAGGGGGTTGGGGGGATGGGCTAGCCTGGTGATGGGTATTAAGGAGGGCATGTATTGCATGGAGCAGTGGGTGTTATATGCAAACAATGAATCATGGAACACTATATCAAAAACTAATGATGTAATGTATGGTGACTAACATCAGAAAGAGAGAAAGAAAGGGAGGGAGGAGAGGAAGGAAAGGGAGGAAAGGAAGGAAGGAAGGAAGGAAGGAAGGAAGGAAGGAAGGAAGGAAGGAAGGAGAAAGAAAGAGAGAAAGAAAAAACAAGCAGGCCTCCTTACAACATGGTCCCCCCACAACGCAATGCCAGGTCACACACCACCACTACCTCTCCCCCCCCCCCCCCCCCCCCCCCGCCTAGGTGGGAAGGAGCACAGGGAGCCTGTGTGCTGAGGGGCCTGTGTTGGTACTACCCAGGCAAGGTCAGGGCTTGGGGGTGAGCAGCGAAAGTCTGAAGACTTGGGTTCCACCCAGCTTCTCTATTAAATAGCTAGAGGCCGTGGGTCTTGCCCTCGACAGGTTGGACCTGGGTTTCCCCTTTGTAAGTTGAGGAGTACTCAGCAAAAAGTCTGTCTACCTGTAGTGTCTGTGGGGGTATCAGTGTGAATACCTTTCACCCCTTCTCCCCCATAGGGAAGTCATGGTCTCTCATGGATAATGGACCAGTACATAGAATATTCTGGAATGTTGTGAAAAGTGCAAGTAAATGCACAGACAGGAGAACCCAGAGGAGTAAGTGGCTTTACCATCTCTAAAGTCCTTTAGAAAGACAAGAGGAAGGCTCGGGAAGCATAAACCTATCTTTCTAGTTAACATTCTGCAGCCTCTTCCAAGGCGTGCCTCCTCTTGGGAAGGGAGCTTTATCAGATGTGTCAGGATAGCTGGCTGTTGAGTTCAGTTTGAACATTCCCTTTCTAGCTTTCTCTTACACCAGATCTCTAGACCCTCGTTGGCAAGAACGCTGTACAGTGACCTGCTGGCCTTTTAGCCTCAGACTGACTGACTCCATCCCTTCTTAGCCTTCAGAAGTCATCCTGAAGGAGTCTCAGGTCCTCAGTTTCCCCTGCAGAAACTCAACAACCTAGAACAATGTTTCCAACTCTTTTGTGACAGTGGACATTTTTCTCCCAACAAATTCTCCCATGAAATCCTAATACATAAAACAGGAAGAGGCAGAGCTGCTTCCGGTTGGGGGAAGGGGAGCCCTTCTCTCTCCTGTAAGCCTGGCTCTCTGTGGGGCACTGAATCTGGCCTGCTCCCTGCCTGGGGCTGTCTAGTAGAGCAACTGTCCTGCAGATGATACCAGGGAAACCCCTGGAGGCAGCCTGAGGCTGGGAGGAGTCACGGCAGGCTTTCCAGAGGAAGTGATGCCTAAACAGAGCCTTGAGGGAGGAGTAGGCATTTGTTGGGGAAGGAGGTGTGCAGGCATCTGCTCTAGACAGAGAGGATGTGAACAGCAGGCAGAGCTGAGATCTAAGTGAAGAGGGTGTTGGGGTGGGGATGAGAACCTCCACCATGTGGTCCGTGGGAAGCAGAGAGAAGACATAAACTGGGGAGATAGATGGGCCTAGAACTTGATGAAACCTTCATGTGTCATGTTTGGAGTTGGAACTTGATCCTGTGCAGATGATAGGAGTCTTTTAGGAGTTTTGAGTAGGGAAGTATGATAATTAGATTTTCAAAATATATATATAAGCAGCTTTATTTGGATACAATTCACATACCATACAATTTGGTAATTGGATTGGGGGACTAGAAACTAAATCACTTTGTCTACAAAGTGGCAAAGGGAGTAAAATCACTGGGGGATCCTTCTGGATGGCCTCCGGCACTAAGTACCCATTTTACTCCCTGGCTCCTTACTAACAACTCATACCTGCCCTCCATGTGTCTAGAAGCCCCCTGGGGGGAAGGAGCCTTCCAGCTCATGAACAGCTGAGGCAAGCAAGCCTAGAGGCTCTTGCAGGTGGCCAGGCAAGAGTGAAGATGCTGGCCGGAGGTGAGGAGAGCAGGCTCTGGAGACAGATCTGGGAGCCCCTGCAGAGCCCTGGCCTGGAGGGACTGTGTGCAGGCCTTGGCTTCTCTGTGAGTACCCGGAAGGTCTGGAAAGGAACCTGCTGGAGGAGAGGGAGGAAGGGAAATGGGGTGAGAGGACACCCACAGAGCCCCAGGGAGAAGAGAAAGCACAGAAGCAGTTAATCCTGAGGGTTGAATTGTTTCTTTAAAGGAACGATGCTCTAAAATCAAACAGACGCAGTAAAAACACAGTGGCCTTTTCATTAAACATGCCACGGAGGCCCCTTGTTCAGCAACCATTGTCAATCAGATCTGGGCCATTGTCTCTTTCCCCAGCCCCCCATAATTGACATCTGTCTGGGAGAAAACAAATAAATACCAGGCTGCCATTTTAACTAGGGCAACGAGGAGTGGGATTGCTCCTTCACAGAGTCTGCTCAGCAAGCAGGACAGGGCAGGGTCCCAGAGAGGAGCCGGCCTGGCCAAAAGGTCCCACTAGCTCCAGCTCCCTGTCCCCCACCCCCTTCCCGATGGAGCTGCTCAGAGCTTTGTCCCAGATCACTGCTCCAGAGAGTGTTTTTTTCTGCTTTCTGTCTCCAGAAGCCCCTGGGACATAGTCTGTAGGAAGGCTTTATTTGGGGGATTTTTGCCTTCAGGAAGGCAAGGGAAAAAGAACTTGTGGACACATTCTCTGGCTGACTTTGGTACAACCACTTAATAATATAGCACTATAGCCCTCTTGTTAAATAATACACACAGAATTAAAGTAGCATGGTTAATTAGTAATAGCATTATTGCAGCATGAGGAAATATGGCTACCGTGATTAACTAGTAATAATAGCATAGTCACAGCATCCCTATGAACGGAGAGTTCTATACCGGCCCCGTTGCCAGCTACTGCTTTGGACAGCATGTTTATATACAGGCGGTTCTCATTGATCCCAGTGGTTACGTTCTATGAAGTAGCCATGAACGCTGAATTAGTGAAGACTGAACCATTGCCCCTGGAGAAGTAGAGAGCTAGGTTCCTGCCAGCTTCTGGTCAGAACATTTTCATCGGCTGATCAATACATAATCTCATGCGTATTTCCGTGTAAAAGCACCTTCTTAAATATATATCGTTGATTCATTAACACCGAACTCACACTAACGGTGCTATAACTCATGCCTGAATGGAGCTTAGCTAATACATGTATATTCTTGTAAGGCACATACATCCTAGCCTTCTCGTTCAGGAGCACTAGATAGCACATCAGCACTGTGCTTGGAGCCATTTTAAACAGCAAAATCACCAACAGAAACGTGAAAAATGTGGCACTAAATAGACTGCGAAAAGAATACTTGTTTACAGTACGAGAGCTGTAACAAGAACCCAGAGCATTGCCTCGTTCAGCCTCAGCTGGGAACGCGTGCATCGGGCAACTCGAATTCCACATTCCGTGCATGGCCGTGAAAGACCACAAGAGTGCGATGCATATAGATGTGCAGGTTACGGATACATTGTAGTGAGTAGGCAAACTCGCAAATACATAGTCCACAAATGAGGACGGGCTGTACTTGATTTCACTTATTTTCTCACTTGAGCCAGCAACTCCCATCGTTTAGCACGGAGAGCTAAAGTTCCCATCGTTCAGACAGCTGGAATGTGGTTTCTTACGTGACACCAGGGGTCGGTTAACTATGGTGCATGGGCCAGCTGCCTGTTTTTTGTAAATAAAGTTTTATTGAAACGGTCAGCCTCATGTGTTTACATACTGCCTATGTAACTGCTTCTGTGCTGCAGTGACAGGGTTTAGTCGTTGCAATGGAGAACAGACAGCCTAGAAAGAGCAAACCACATACAGCCCTGCCCTTTAGGAAAACGCTGGCTGTATTATCCCAGATTCTCTCTTTGCGGTCAGAAGGGAGGAGGTTTTTTCTGGTCTCAGTTCCAGAATGGTTTGCGCTTTTCTTAAACACTTTGTTTTTTCTCTCTTGAACATTGGGAATTTTGTAAGTGATTATGTTTCCTTCTTTACAATGATGTTTAGAAACTCAAAGCCTGAACAGCTGGAGATCCCTGGCACTCATATGATAGGAACAGAAAGGATCTTCCATCTTGGTTATGCTAGAAGGGAGTTAGGTTATCTTGGCACAGTGAAAAAAAACTGATCAATTTATAGAAGGCTGTATGGGCATCTGGAACTTTCCAGTAATGAAATGTCTTATCTGGGGCAGGACCCAGATTCTGTGTGAGTGGTGGTAGTCCCCAAGGAGACAAAGGCCTACTATCTGCGAATAATATTTTTACCTACCTACTATTTATTGAGAATTCATTATGTGCTAGACACTGGGCTGAGTGCTAGATATGGCTCATATTATTCTCTATGGCATGCAGTATAGAGAAAAGAGCCTCTATTCCACGGAGGTTAAGGGTGATGATTCCTTTTTACAGACAGGGAGACCAAGGACCAAAGATGTTAAGTACTTTCTCCTTGGTCACAAAGCAAGGAAGTAACAGATTTGAGATTGGAAGCCATGTGTGTCTGACTCTAAAACTGATTCCATCCATGTCCTCCATCATTCTAGATAGCTTACCCAGCATCAGCCTTCATCCTTGTGGCTCTTAGAGTTAAGACTGGGGGCTGCCCAGTGAGGCATTTCTGACATTCTTCTCCTGCGAGGACCTTCATCTCTGGATCTGAACAGGGGCGGCAGCCTCTGCAGAACCCTGGGGTGAGCTGGGGGCAGAGCCACATCAGGAGCGGGCACACAGAGGACATTGAGAAGGCTCTGCAGTCACGCAGGTGCGTGAGGGCGGTGGGCTGGCTGCTGGTGCTGGCGGGGCAGCTGGGGGCTGCAGAGGCAGGTGCAGGAGGCAAAACCGGCGAGACTCAGTGACTGTCTCCATGGGGATGGTGAGTGGGCCACGAGGGTGGCACCCTGTGTCTGGCTGGGGTGACCAGGTAGATGGTGGGTTATTCTCTGCGACTGGAGAGAGCAAATGAGAGCTGGTTCGGTGCAGCCTGAGTTTGGCGCTGCCACGAGATAGCCACAGGATATGTCCGCCTGCCGACAATGGTGCCCTCGGTGCCACCCTGGCTTGTAGCTCCTAATTTGTGTAGCTGCCTGTCTCTGCCACCACACTCTGCCACCGTAGGGCAGAGAGCTTTTGTTTCATGAATGCAAAGGCTTCCGTTTTTGTTTTGTTTTGTTTGTTCTGGTCAATCTTTCCAGGTGACTGTGAAAGTCTTCCCAGTCTCCAGCCTCCTTAGTCACTTGTGCTGTGCCTGTAAGAAAAGTGAAAGCTCCGCTTTGGTCAATTCAGAGCCTCCTCTGTCTCTTTCAGAACCAATAAATACGTGCTGTCACACCGTTATTGCACCTCCTAAACTCGGTAGTACACAGTGGAAGTGGAAGGTTGTAAAGACTTAAGGAAGTCTCCGGTGAGAGCAGGAGCAAATATAAGGGCCTGTACCTTCCAGAAGGATGGGCTCTGGGGCCCAGGAGCTCAGCCCCTCCGTCCCGCTCCACTCACCGTTCCTCTGCTTTGGCAGCAACATTAGTGAATATTTATTGAACATCAGGGCATCAGAACAATGCAAGGTACTTTCCAGCACCAGCGTGGAAGCCCGCGAGAGCAGACGAATGTCTGCTGTGTTCATTGCTGCGTTCCCTGAGCCCAGACTGTGCTTCATATGCTTGGTACATAGTAAATGCTCAGTAAGCATTTGTTGAGGGGGTGAAGGAAAGAAGAAGATACTTCCCTCTGATGAGGAAGATCTGTCCATTCACCCAACACTTACTGAGCTTTGTCAGATCCTCAGTCTGACCTCGGGAACAAAAGAGGAGGAGTTCAGCACTGCACTCAGGAAGTATTAAAGAAGGTGACCAACTGGTCAAAGATCACAGATATTCCCGAGAGAAGTGGTACAATAGGGATCTGAGCCGAGTGCTGGGAGAGGCCAATGGGGTGCTCCTTACTCTAGCAGGGTGACCAGGGAGGGCTTCACAGAGGAGGCAGCATTTGGCTTGGGTCTTGAAGGATGAGTAAGAGTTCCCTGGGTGGGAAATAAGAAGGGTGTCCAGACTGAGGAAATCTTTGGGGGAGGGCACTGAGACAGTGGTTGTGGTCATTTACAAGGAGACACGTGGGGCATGGGGTGACAGATGGGAATAGGCGCTGTATCCTCCCAGCCCTAGAGAAAGATGACATTTTTATCTGCATCCCTAGTCCCTCCCTATCTTCCATTTGCTCATCCTACTAGATGAAGAGAGGAGGATAGAGTTTATTGGTGGGAGAAAAATGTTGAAAAAACATCATACCCGAGGAAGGCATGGATACATGCATGAAAAAAATGAAAGCCAAATGGCTCAGGGCAGCACTTTTGCATAGAAATGTAATATTCTAATTTTTCTGGGAGTCACATTTAAAAAAATGAAACAGGTGAGATTAATTTTAATAATATATTTTATTTAACATGATAAGTTCAAAATACGATATCATGTCCACATGTAGTCAGTATAAAAATTTATTAATTAAAATTTTAAGTTCCTATTTTCATGCCACTCTCTGACCTGCGTAGTGATTTTACACATATCAATTTGGATGAGCCGTGCTTCACGCCTTGGTAGCCATGTGTGGCCAGTGGCTACTGGACCGGGCAGTACAGGCTAGACCCTAAACTCTGTAGAATCAAGGGCAGTCCAGGCTCCGCCCAGCCCCCACCCGGGCTCATTGGTTTCCCCGTCCATCTGTGCACACAGCATCTACAGAATGCCTGCTCTGGGCCTGGAGCTTCTGGTGTGAAGTCAGACGAGAACCGATGTGTGTCACCAGCAAGCGTGCATTTCAGGCCATGAGCTGGCCACCTATGGGGGACTGGGGTCTGTTTGTTAATCAGGGATCTCAAACTGGGGCCTCGAGGCCATGCGGTTGGCAGATGCTTTGTATTTGGCTCTTTGAATTTTCCTGTACCATGTCTTCAAAACATTATACCCCACCGGGTTTATGCTTCGTCAGTTTAGCATTTTTTGCTCCGCCCCTGGCCCACGTCACTCATTACGTTACCTGTGGGTGTTTGAGAGCCCTGGGTCAGGCGTCTTTAAGAAATCCCAAGACTGGGTAAGGTCAAAGGTAGAGTGGACCTCGAGAGCAACCAGGCTGTGGTTGGCAACCCGCGCTTGTGTTCTAGAATCATCTGAAGCACTTTTTAAATATACCATTTCCTGGGCCCCATGGTCAGATTGTGATTCAGTTGGTCTGAAATGGGATGGGGACCACGTATTTTTTAAAAGCTCTTTAGAGTGATCTTTGTTCACTTTCTAACATGCTACTGCTGAGAACCCACAGCCCAGAGAGGCTGTTTGTTTCAGCCAGGGTCACAGAATATGCCAACCTCCTAACTCTCAACCCACTGCTGTTTTCCCTAAACAGCACTGAGGGCAGAGGAGGCTTAAGAACCTTCCTGAACCTTCAGGAGGCATTACGTACACCAGGAGCTTGGAACGGAGAGTCAGGAATCTATAACCACTGTGTTGCCTCTTCAAGAACAAAGCCCTTGTCGGTTTACCACTCTGGGAAGATTGCCAGGCTCAAGTATTAATAATAATCTCTTTGTTTTTTAAATGCCTTATAATTGCATAAATAAAGCTTACTTTCTCTTCTTTAATGGTAATGAGGCTTATTTGACTGATTGGTTGATTAATAATACTCTAATTCCTTTGCCGACAAAACAAAAAGACCAAAAGTGAGTGTGGGGTGCCGGTGGCTTGGAATGAGGAGGAGTGATTGCGGCCATCCTTTTGCTGCTTCCCCGATACCTCAGAGAGAGATTTCTGCTCAGACACTGATAAGTAAGGACTACGGTCAGCTTGAGGAAGCTGGCCCCTGTATTTTCCTGTGGGGGTAGTCCCCAACACCTTTTTTTTTTTTCACGTTATGCGATGTCCAGCCTCTGATGGCCTGTGGAAGATGTTCCTCTCTGGTTTCAGTACCAGTAACGGTTGCACTCATTCCGGGTTAGCATCGTGCATGCTCTTGTAGACACTGGAAATGCTGAAATTAATCCTGTTTGCTGCTTTGCATTGGCTGCCAGGAAACTCAGAGCCAAACCCGAGTCCTACCAGCCACAAGCCCAGAGTTCTCAGCATCTGTTTGGTGTAATTACAACAGCTCACATTTGTTGAGCCTTTGCTGTCTGCATGGACTCTTTGTACCTTACTTTCTACACTGCATGTTCCTGAAAGACTAGAGTGGAGATCTCCCTTATGTAAATCAAGCAGTGTGTTCAGTGCCCTTAGGGAATAAGGAAACTCATTCAAATCGGAGATCCCTTCGCTGAATAATGACCTCCTTACTCCACTGCATTTGCAGTGTCATTTGCAGGTTTTCAAACTCTCTCTTGACCTACAGAAGAGGCCAGCTGGGCCCAGCTGCTGCCTCCGACTTGGCTGTGAACTTCGGCTCTCTTTTTCTGAGCCCCCAGCAGCCCCCGCTCCCACTACAAGTCACCAGAGCTGAGCCCTGCCAGGGGCGCATGGTTGTGGGTGGCTTTGCACGGACGCACATTGGCCCAGAGGCAAAGGGAAAGGGGAAGGCTCATACTGGTCACCTGCCTCCTTGCAGTAGGTTCCTGATAGATAGCAGATGGAGAGACAGGGGAATTAATGAGGTCGGCATTCTGGCCAAATGCTTTCCATCTTCCTCTCACCACTGAGCCCATTGGAAAAGAATGTTGCGCTGGGTGGCTGGTTCAGGGAGAGCTAGAAAAGCTGAGCTTTCACCAAAGGTGTTGGGGGAGGGGGTGACTCAAGGAATAGTATGCACTGACTCAATTCAACTCAATTCAACGAATATTAAGCACCTTCGATATCGGTCACCTTTACGTGTCACCCCACTGTATTCCTAAGATACTCTTCCACGTAGCTTTCATCACCCCTCCGTTATAGCTGAACTGTGTAAAAGGCTCAGAGATGTTAAGTAACTTGGCCAGGATCTCACAGCTGGGGTTTGAGTCCAAGTGTCTCTCTCCCTGAAAACCAAATACACCAAGCTGCTAATACCACTCGCCGTGTCATACATTCCTTCTTCAATTGTTTTCGGAGGTACAGCTTGAGGTCTCATTTCCGAAGCATCTCGTCTTGCTGTAGTGAGGAAATGGGGGTGGGAAAGAGACTGAGCTTCAAAGCATCGGGGGAAAGGGATAGAACGAACCATTTACACTTATAAAATTTCTTTTCAGCTCTCGCCAGGGATAGTGGTAATTTAATCGTCAAGGCTGGCGTCCACTGCCTTGGGGGCTCCCTGTCCCGAGCCAGATGTTTTGTAGAATCTGGTAATTTTCAAAGAAAGGTCCAGATTGGAGTGTCAGATCAATGGTCGGCCTCTGTGAATAGCGCTCCTAGGCGAACATAGGGAACCATGAGCGAAGAGTGTGCTACATAGCATGACGAGTCTGTGCCTTTCCACACTCTCCCGCACAGCAGCCCTGGCAGGCAGGCATCGTGACTGGCCCCATTTTGCTGGTGAGAAGACTGAGCCCCCAAGACTTTCCAAATCAGGTGCAGAGCTGGGACTCATCATGTCTAGGAAGGTGCAAGCCTGGTCCCTGGCACTTATGGGGACTCACAAACCATTGCAACTTCAGATTTCTAGCTCTGAGGCTTTTTTCTTCCATCATACCATCTCTGCCTGGAGAAAAAGCAATCTATCCTGAAGGCTATTTTTCTCAAAATATAAAAAAGCCCTTGCTGGGCTGTGATCTTATGTTCTCCACAGGCCCCTTTGGAGTCTCCACAGACCATGCACATGACTTACTTTCATCCATCCGGAGGTTATGAGAAACCGAATGTTGGCAGCGTAACATCTTTCTCTGGAGGCACTCAGAGGCCTGCCCCTGTATTTGTCTCTAGGGCTCGAGGAAGAAATTTGAGAGGTGGTAGAGGAAGAAGGCACTGGCTTTGTTTTGTCAAGATCTGGGCTTTTTATTTGCTTAGTTATTTGAGATAGAAGAGCCAGCGAGCGAGAGAGAGAGCACGCATGAGCAGTGGGGAGGGGCAGAGAGAGAGGGAGAAGCAGACTCCCTGCTGAGCAGGGAGCCAGATGACATGGGGACTCCATCCCAGGACCCCAGGATCATGACCTGAGCCCAAGGTAGACGCTTAAAGAACTGAGCCACCCAGGTGCCCCAAGATCAGGGCTTTTTAAACAGTTTCATCCTCAAACCCATAGCTTCCCTCCTCGTCAAGAAAAAACAATCCCCCAAAACATGTAAACCACCATGTCCCGTGGCATCCATGGCTCTCTCCCTGTGCATTCCTCGCCTGGCCCTCAGACACAACGGAGGGTGGGAAGAGCTCACACAGGGTCGCTGGTGTAGGGCTCAGACCCAAGCCACCCAAGAGGGAAAGGCAGGTTGGAATCCGGAGGAAACATCAGATGGCTGAGAGCGTGTGAATTCCAGCAGGTAATAGGACTAGTCAGAGTAGAGAGGGAACACAGGAGGGTACCAGGCCTTGCCGAGCGCCCATGATATATTAGGTCTTTTCCATCTGGGTTCCCCTTTTCTTTCTCCATCGACCCTGTGAAGTTGCAAAATGAAGAAATTGCTCAAAGAGTTGCAACAGCTTGTCCCAAGCCCATAGCTGGTCCGAGGCAGACCTGAGGCCAGAGCCCAGGTTTGTGATGCCAGAGCTGGAGACAAGATCAGGAAGGAGCCAGGCCTGCTAACACAGTGGCACACGGTCCTCATGTGCCCAGCCTGCTGTATGGTCTGGGTTTAGAGGTGTGTGACCTAGAAGTAAGATGGGATCTACTCAGACACGCTGTATCATGTAGGCTTGCCCCGTGTGGTCCAGTGCAAGAGCCGCTGGTCATATAGACTATTGAGATTTATACTAGCAAATAAAATAAAAAATTCAGTCCCTGGGTTGCAGGAAATACATTTCAAGTGTTTAATTCTACAAGTGCCTGGTACCGTATCGGACAGCACGTTGAATGTTTTCCATGATGGCAGAAAGTTCTACTGGACAGGGCTAGTGTCAGAGTTTCGGATCCACCCAAACAGAAAAGTGAAGAGTTTGAATCACCTCTGTGTCTGAACCCCCAGCCCAGGCCTGGCCCAGAGCAGGAGGAGGGCACAATGCCGACCTCTCCTGCAGGCACTGTTGGTGGCTGGAGCTCAAATTCCGGTGGCCCTTGTCATGTGTCCCATACTTTTCACCTCTGCTGGCTAGGCCTCTCAGCACTGGCTGTGTGGGCCCCACACCTCACACTGATGTGCATCCCAGACTTTCTGAGTCCACTCTGAAGTCATACATTGTATGCCCTCTTTAGAACATTCAGTCCCAATGATTTTATCCTGAATATATCCAGAGCGAGGCCTGGCACAAAAACCACAGGCGTTGGTGAAATCGTAGCACTGTAGAGAAGACAGACAGGGTCAACAGTCATGACAGCCTTGTGATAGGGTTTGTTGCAGGCATTCATTCATTCATTCATGAATAATGATTGAGCCCTCTAGTATGAGTGGGGCGTGGTTGGTACAGAAAGCGTACTCAGGAAGGAGTGGCTATTTCCTTGGTAGGTCGGGCGAGGGTGCAGATGGAGTCAGACAGGAGCAAGGCCACTGGGCAGCACAGCCCCAAATCTGTGCGTCAGGGGGCCTCCTTGGATGCTGGGTGTCAGGAAGGTCACAGATAGGGACAGCGTGCATCTGAGACTCACAGAGAGCAGCCCTGAGACAGTAAATTGTGTGGGGTACCAGGCCGTGGACTGAGGGTCCTAGGGTTTTAGGGCAAAAGACAGCTTGAAAGTCACCTAAACCTCTTTCACAGGGGACAAACCTGAGGTCCAGAGAGAAGCAAGAAATGCTGGGACTTAGTGGCCGAGCTGTGCCAGAACCTGGCCACCAGCGCCTAGGCTGAGACCCTCCCTCCCCTCTGTTCTGTCCTGTAAGGGTCCATGCTTAATCGTACTTCACATTCCTTACTGCTCCGTAATGTGGCCACTCACCACGAGGGTAACTCCAGCCCCAGCAGCCTTAGAGAATTTAGGTCTCAGGGAAGGAGGGCACGGAGCAGAAGCTGTGGGAGTGAGACAGGATTCCAAACAGACCTGTTAGCCACCTAGCATAGAGGTTGTGAATATTAACTCCAGCCAGAAAACCAGGGCTGGGATCCCAGCTCTGCCACTTACTAGCCGTATGACCTCGGGCGAGTTACTGCATTTCTCTGACCTTCAAGCCTAATTGGGGTGATAGTTACCACGTTCTAGGCTTGTGCAGCAGAGTAAAGAAGTTATTGGATCTGCAGCCTTAGGAAGGGTATCTGGCCTGTTATAAGCATATGTGTGTTCAGGTTGTTACTACGAAGTCTGAGGGTACTGCTTACGCAGGTTTGTCACCTATCCCGGAGCTGGGTGTGTGATCTGCCTGTGTGCAGATAGGAAAGGAGGCAGAAGGGTTGCACTCCCAGCACAACTTAGGAAACCTCAACTCCATTCTCTGTGTGAGCTGGTTCGGACAAGCTTCTGTGCTCCTGCTTAAATCTCCCATGGAGCACATACCCTGTTCCAGCCTGTATTTGTAGACAGCTTGAGTATTTGCCTTCTCTTCCCTATTGGAGAATAAACATCTTGAGAGCAGGAGCTGCATTTTATTATCGAGTAGCAAAGGAAAGAGACCTAGGCCTTGAGTTAGAAAATATGGATTCGAATGATTTCATCTGAATGATACAGCTTTACACTGCCTTGCTTTGTTGAATTAGTTTTTTTCAAGATTTTATTTATTTATTTGACAGAGGGAGAGAGAGAGGGAGAGGGAGAGAGTGTGAGAGCACAAGCAGGGGAACAGCAGGCAGAGGCAGAGGGAGAAGCAGATTCCCTGCAGAGCAGGGAGCCCGATGTGGGGCTTGATCCCAGGACACCAGGGTTGTGACCTGAGCCGAAGGTAGACACTTAACCGACTGAGCCACCCAGGTGTCCCACTTTATTGAATTATAATTCATGAAGCACCCATGTACAATTCAGCGGCTCATAGTAGATTCGCAGAGTTGTGAAACCATCGTCGCAATCAGTTTTAGGACATTTCCATTACCCCAGGAAGAAACCTGTACCCTTTCTCTAGCGCTTCCTGGGATGGTTGGTACTGCGTTAAATGAAACTATGCATGGGAACAGGCCTCAGCGCAGGGCCAGGAGCACAGGTGGTGCCTAAGTGATGTTTGTCCCAAAGGCCCTGGCACAGGGCTTGGCACAGGTTAGCGGGGTTGGATTCCTCCACCCCAGAAACACGAAGGCAGCTCCGGTAGGCCCCCTTGCCAAAGCCCGAGGAAGCTGAGCTCCCTTGCAGAGGTCCACTGCCAGGCATTGCTTATGCTGGGACACAGACTGAGGTATTGGGGTGTGGGGCTCAGCAGAGGGAGAGGTGTTGACCAGGAAATTTCCCATACACAAAGTCCAGTCTGCATGAGTCATATCAGAAATTACCCAGGAGACGGCCCCCTTCTCCACACCTATCAGCTCACGGCAAAGAGAATCAGTGGCCCCTGTGCCTCATGGCAAATTGTCATTCAAGAATAGCCACTGTGCAACCCAGGTGATTACAAACCAATTTGGCTACTCTCTGAAAGTGGTTTCGTTTTCTCCCTTTTCTTTCTTTCTGCCTCCAAGAAAAAGAAATTCCAGGCTCAAAAAACCATTTTCATAGCCCAGTTGTCTTCTTGATCAGGGAGCTTCTGGAGAGAGGAATGGCATGGCTCATGGTAGGACTGGTCATTGTCTGCGTGTGGGCCCCGAGAAGATGGCACAGAGCCAGGAATCTTGCCTGAGTAACCACAGCGCATGACAACCAAAGACAGTTCTTGTCTGTTCTGTCTTAATTCCTTCCTAGCACCCAGTGTAGTGGCCAGTGCATAGTAGGTATTTGATGGATACTTGCTGATTGAATTAATGGTTATAGGGACGGATGGATGGTTGGATAGATGAATGGATACATGCATGGAATAGATAGATGAGTGGGATGGATGGATGGATGGATGGATGGTGGATTTCACTAGAATGTAAGTTCCAGAAAGGTAGGAGTTTTCATCTGTTCTATTCACTGATGTATGTCCAAAGCCTAGTGCTTGGTGCATAGTAGACACTCACTAAATGCTTGTTGTTGAAATGGGGGAATGGATGGCTGAGGCAGTGGATCGATGATGAATAAATACTAGTTTACTTTCGAACAGCATTTTACATTCTTCAATCCTCAGCCAAGCTGTGCAAGGTAGTCTGGGCAGGTACATAATTGACCACTCCCTCCTTCCAGCCAAGCAGTATTCTTAGTATTGCATACTTTCTTCTGCCCTAGGAACACCCTCCAACTTTTTTTCAGAACAGTGAGCTGCTCCAAGCCCATGTATAAATCTTACTCTATTTCTAGTACTGAACACAAGGCCCGGCACACTGTAGATCGTCTGTCTTTGTGGACCAAGTAAGTTCAGTCATTGCCACTTTGGAATGGACCAGAGAAGTGACAAAACCAGTCCTGGCCACACAGGTGGTAGAGCAAGGACTGAGACTCGGCTTCAGACTGCCCATCCGGGGCTTGTTTCATGTCAGATGAGAGTGAAGATGATTTGCCTGCCTAGAGAAGGGGGCAACCCACATGAATAACTAACAGACCCTCATGCCAGGGAGCTGGGGAGCCAATGACAAGCAGCTTTCCCTGAGCCTCCCTGGTCAAAATGACTGCATTGCCTAAGTCCCTGGTGCTTTTAGCAGATGGGTATTATGTGATGTGCTCAGAAGCCTGGCCATCTATTGGTTTTTAATGGAGTCACTGCCAGTAAAGATTCCCTAGTGCAGGAAGAGGACAGGATTTAGAGATAGAGGCAGGACACGTCTCACTCTTGGAAACCAGTGTTTTATAAGTCAAGGCCACTTTTGATCAATGCAGACTTGACCCTTGTGAAATAAAGCCCTGTTCGAGTCCTTATTGGCAAAGAATGAGAGGTTGTGCCGCATTGTTGAAGGGTGTTAGCCTTTGGGTCCACAAAGACTGGGGTTTGGATATAGGCCCCGCTGCCTACCAGCTTGGGGAAGCTGTTAAAGGGGAGGAAGTAAATGCCTTCTGAGCATCCAGTTCACACCAGATCACTTGTCCTGGTATTGAGGGGCATGAATTCACTTAATCTTTCCCATAACCCCTTGGGCTATAGGTTTGGTTGTTCCCATTTGATGCATGAGGAAATCAAGGTTCAGAAAGGTTATGCATCTTGCCCAAGGTCTCACCGTTTGTAGCTGACAGAGAGGCCTGTTTGGTCTGACTCTAAAACCCTTTCTACCTTGGCACATGACAAGCCACCAAACCTTTCTCCTCCACCCCCTCATTAGTGTAAAGAGGATAACACTGGATTTTCCTTCTGATCAGTCTGTACCGTGGATCGAGAGACCCCTTCAATCACAGGTGTTTTCAAGAAGGCTCGAACTCTTCCCCCTGAGCAGGCTTGCATTCTGCAGGCTATCTGCACCCATGATGCTGGCAGATTCTCAGATGACAAGTCTTTTGAACATCTGCCAATATCTCAACCCTTCTAATTAAAACCACATTATCTGTGATGATTTTTAATGATAGCATTTGCAGAGTTGGGATACTCTGTGGTTTCAAGTCCAGTTTGAAGTTTTCCCTTCTGCTTCCCATATCAAGCACATGCAGTGGCCTTGATAATGGTCACATGCAGATTCTGCATGACCTGCCCTGGTAGCCTGTGTATTCTCTTTTATTCCAGAAGCCTCTACTTGGGGCGGCTCGGCCTGGCTGGCAGATGGTCTGGCAGCCCATGTGCCAAAGACCCATGTCAACTTTTCTTGTTGATGACCTTTACTGCACTAGCTGAGTGCCCTCACCTGTCACCCTTCCAGGGTGCAGGTGAACAGAAGTGAATGGATCAGCATTTGCTCACCGTGGTTGCTGTCGGGCTTCAGGGAGCACCTGTGGCCGGTGTTCTGCCAGCTGGCCTGGGACCCTCCCACCGTTCTGTCCTTTTAGCTGAGGACCTTTGCACCTGCAGGCTTGGAGGGCTTCAGGCCCCACATCCAGTCCTGATCTGAAACTGGAAGAGATCGGGGAATAGCATCCTGAGTGGTCTGTCGGGATGCATTAAACAATGGTATTTACTCCCGGACAGTGAAAAATTTTACATCAGTTACTTAAGAAGGTATAACATGTTTTCTTTGGGAGACAGCATCCAGCTTTTGAGGCTTCTAGGCTGGCCTGGCCCCTGGGTGCTCATCCCATTCCTTAGGCCTAGTTCTTAGTACACTGAGCAAGGGCCAGTATAACCTGTCTTTATGTGCCTTCTCAGTCCATCTCCTACCAGCCGGGTGCATCCCGTGCTCAGAAATGCTGAACATCGGGGACTGCACACACATCATCTTTTGCTCGGACTACCTCCTCTGCCTGGACCGTCCCTGCCTCTCTGCCCTGCCTCCCATCTGCAGCACACTAACTCCTCCTCACCCTTTAAAATGCGACTCAGGGGTTGCCTTCTCCAGGAAGACTTAGCCACTGATCCCAGCTAGGGGAGGCGTCCTCAGCTGCCCTTACACCCTACCCTGTATAGATCTCTTCACGGTATATGACAGTTGCCTGTCTGGATGTCCTGCCGCATCTCGTTCATCTTGGCAACCCCACAGGGCCTGGAACAGAACAGTCCCTTAGTAATTGTGATGTGACCAGATGCATGGATGAATGGAGATAGAGAGGGCTGATTAGTTACCTAACTGAGCTTCCCTCTCGCTGCTGTAAGCCCCATCCCCAGAAAGCCCGACAGCCCAGTGGAGGTCCTGAAATCTGAAGGTGGACAGTGTGAGGCTCAGAGTCCAGGAGCAAGACGTTAGAAGTTGGAATCCAAGAGGCAAAGTAAGTGATGAAGGGCAGGATTCCTACCAGATCCAGGCACACCTGTCACGGACATTCTTAGAGACCGAGCCCTCTAATCCTGCCAACTCTGAGATGAAATTTTTAAGTAGTTATGTTGCAGTTGGCATCATTTTGCAAAATCTCACTGATGGCTCTAGTTTCTCAGTGATGCAATCAAGTTGTCAGCTCTCTAAGCTTCAGGGTTGGACAGCCCCAGCTTGGGATGCTAGTTCTGCCAATTTCTGGAGGTGTGACCATAGACAAATCAGCTGTCCTCTTTAAGGTTGTCTGTTCCTCTGGGAAATGTGTATACTAAATGAGATGATAGGGGTAAGTCTAGGGAACTGCTAGCACTCTCAAATGAGGCAATCGAGAAGAGTTTAATGAAGGTCAGTGTCTCAGGAAAGCAGTAAGGGATGGCACAGCACCCCAGAATTAGCAACAGCAAGGAACCATTACCATCTGTAGGCCAAAAAGGGAAGGAGTTGTGCTGCAGGAGGGGATGCTGGACAGGAGCCATGCCTTAGGAAGAAGAAAGAAACCACTGCCAATCACAGCCTAGCAGGGAGGGGCCGGGGGGCATAATGACCCCAGCCCCCTATTTTCATCCCACCCTGAGGTTGGTGCCTCCCCCTGGCTAAACCCAACCAGATACCAGAGGGAAAAGAAAATCAATGATAATACCCCAAAGGTCAGCCTTCTGGAATCAGAGCAGCCTAGGAAAGGGTAGAAAAAGAAGCTAGGGGGGCAGATGGAGAATGTCCAGCCCAGCCCTGTCCTGATCAAATAGTGGGTTCTCGGTGTGAACCACTTGTTTTCCTTACCTTATTAACATCTCTCCCTCTTAGGAAAAGGGACAGAAGAGAGAAGACTAAGCAAATCTGAACACCCCTTATAGTTTCTCACAAGAGCGTGTTAAGAACGAAGTTGAAATGGAGAGAAGGAATAAAGGATTTTTAAATGTTGATTATCTGTGGATTTCTTTTATCCACGTTATCTCTTTCCGCCAGTAGGCAATTGAAACCTCATTGCCTTTTCTAATTGCAGCTGTTGGATGTGCTGAACACGCATCAAAGGTGTTTTTGTAAGGAGCTGTATGCTGTAGTTTTTAATTAATTTTAATTTTATTTTTATATTTGATCTAATAGAGTCAAATGAATCTTTATTGCTCAGATATCACCAAACTGGTGAAATAGGTCAGCCTTCCCAGAAGGAGTTCTTTGAACTTCTTTGCATGTGTAAATCACTTCTGCTGGCAGACCCAGGCTCTACCAGGGGATACCTGGCTGCAGTCTTGCAGGGATGGGGTGAGATGCAAACCAGGTGTCAGAAAAAGGGGAGTCTAGAAGGAACAGATGGTGTTAGCATCCCCTTCGGTCCCCAAACGCGCCCTACTGTGTGCTGGGCCCTGAGTGGTAAAGGAGAGAGGGGTCGCTGTGCTTCTCAGTGGAGAGTCCAGTGGGAAAATACACTTGGACACTTGAGATGGAAAAGAGCAGGCACCTTTCTTTTTCCTTCCCAACCTGCAAGATTTGTACTATGCCTGTCCCTCCGCAGTGGCCCCCAGAGCTGTCACCCCGGGGGCTTCTTCCGGGACTCCCCAGCCTAGAGGGACCTTCTCAGCCCAGGGGGATTCTCCCACAGCTCTTCCGGCACCATGATGCCCTTCCAGTAGTTTGAGACTTGCCCTGGTGCCCTTCAAGGATTTCAAGGCTGCGCGTGAGAGCATCTGTTCTACCGTGACCTCCACTGTCTTCTTTCCACCTTCCAAGTCCCAGTTCCTTCTTTTTCCAGTTGTCCCCATGGGAGAACAGCGTGGGCTTTCCCAAGGAACCCAGGAAGGGATCAGAAAGTCTCCCCTGCCTCGTGCTTCCCAGTGCACAGGTTTGCTTCCACTGGCTTGGGCGGGGGTGGGGGGGCATGGCTTTCCCAGCCTTCCCTGCTTCATCCCCTCCCCCAACGCCCTGCTTGCCTGGCACTGGAATACATTAGAGTCAACACATAGAATTACACTAAGTCGTAACATTTATTAGATCTTTCATGTGCCTGAGGGAAAGGAAAACAAAAAAAATGGCTTTTAAACCTCACTGTCCAGATAACTCCTATTAACTGAAAGGGGGAAGAATAGATGTACATGGCCAGGAAGTGCAGAATACAGAAAGATAAAACAAAACATGCAACTTGTCCGAGGCTCCTTCTTGCCTCTCTCCAAAGGTGACCACACTGAAAGAGTCTGTTAGTATTTTTCCAGAAGGAAAAAAAGGAGACCCAGGTTTTATTTACACCAAAGAGGTCATTTTATCCACCATCTGCATCTTGTGTTTTTGCCTTGACACGTATTTCAATGTTTCATTCTCAATCCTTAACAGAACTTACTCTCATTAACTGCTGCATATCCTTGCAGAGTTCGAATGTACCAGAGGTGGTTAACCTCCCACTCTGTCCACAGACGCTCAAGTCTTTCTCGTTTTTTGAACTAGATATTCTTTATGTTTTGAACACTTTAGTGAATTCCATATATTGCCTATCCAGGCATATTTAGGGGGATAACTGGAGAGTCAATTCCTAAAAATAGAACTGATACCAAAAAGTAGGTGAAGTTAAATTTTGGTGCATATTGCCAAATTGTCCTGCAAAATGTCACGCCGGTTGGCAGAAGCTGAGGGTGCCCCTTTCCTAGGGGCACATACTGGAAATTATCAGGTTTTTCCATTGTTGTCAGCCTGGTGGGGGGAAAAATGCTATTTCATCATTGGTTTTGTCTGCATTTCTTTAATTATCAGTGCAGCCAAACATCTTTTCATATGGTTATTATCTGTTTGTATTTGTTCTTCTCTGAACAGACTGTTCATATCCTTGTCTATTTTTTTTTCCCTACTGGACCAGAAATAAATTTTAAAGTATTTTGTGAAATCAAAAGCAGGATCCACATCTCAAATATTTTACTTTTACCATTGATTTTATTTCCGTTTGTTTTGAGATGGCAGATCGCAGGGAGGGCTGGGGGTCTGGGCATCTTTACCCTCTGCTGCTTGAGCGGGGAACCCTCTGTAACCTCTCAGAAGGGTCTGTCTGTTCCCCCCCCAAGTAGAACAAGGCAATTAATTATTTAGCATTCCAGTGGTTCAGAAGGGGAACTCTACCAGTCAAACCGTGCTCTGGCAGCTGCTAAGTACCACGCACTACAACACAGATCAGCTGTGGGACTCCGTGCCGTCCATTTAGATGAGGCCTTCGCCAGCTGCCTGTCGTGAGCCTCCGGGGGTCCCATCCTTGACACCATCTGCTGGACCATGAAGATCGTCAGCATGCCAACGAGTCTGACAGGCTGTGATTATTTTCTACTTTAGTGCATTTTTTTCCCCCTTGCATCAAGAGGATTCATTTTCTGGGCAAGCTCCTTGTGCATCAGACACCCCATAAAAGGAAAATGAGCCTCCTTGGGTACATTGATGAGTTTGTCCTGGCCTGAAGGTGCTCAGGCCCTGGGTGTGAGTTTCGGTGAGTGCAGCCGAGGTTTTGGCCCCAGCAGATGGGTTGTTAACTCATCTGTCCGTTCATCCATCCCTTCACCCAACAAACATGGGCTGAGAGCAGCCCGGTATAGAAGTGAAAAGCTGAAGCTTTACGTACAGAGTAAGCTTCAGTTCTTGAACTTTCTCTCGTGTGACCCTGGCAAGCTGCATTGCTTCTTGTGTCTTGGAGCCTTTGAGTTTCCTTAACTATGAGATGAGTAGTTGGGAAATGCCTACTTCAGAGTTGGGAAATCTGAGATAATATATGTTTTAGGCAACTGTTGCCACCTCATGCAGCATTAAAACCCTGGAAGATTCAGCGTCTTAAAGCAGTAAATTATTCCTGCTCACATGTCTGGGCATCAGCTGGGTGTCATTGGATCGAAACTGCACTCAGGTGGGTGTGGCTCTGCTCTGCAGGTTGGATGCAGGTCTGCGCCCGGAGCTCCTCATTTCCTTGGCTCCGTGGGGTCCCCGGGGCAGCTTCTCAACCGTCCACCTTCACTGGGAAGTACTGGGAAGTTCAGGGCGAGGGGCATGAGGTGAGGGATGAAGAATTAGGAACAATGATGCAATCTTCCACTCCGTACACTTCCTGGGGCAGAGTGTGTGCCCTCGTCCCCTGACTGACACACTAGAGTGGACTTCTTACCAGAGGGCCGTTCTCCCCATGGATGACGGCCCAAGTCTTGTGCTGCTTTTCTTTTTATCCACCGAATCTTCTTATCTCTTCATTCTTCAGCTTCCCAGGGATTGATCTTCTTGAGAAAACTAAAGGAAACTAACACTCAGAGAGCTTTTACAATTTTTTTTCTTTGCCTTTATTATCCTGTAGTTTATATCATTCTCAGTTCTTGAATATTCTCAGCTGTTAGTACTTTAAGTATCTCCTCTCCCCTGTTCTTGTCTTTTGAAATTCCCATGAGATCTATGTTGGCTCTTCTGATTCTGTCCAACTGTGTTTTAATACATCTGTCGTATTTTCCGTCTGTCTCCCTCGGCTACATTATGGGGAATTTCCTCAAACCCATCTTTGAGCTCCCTAGATCTCGCTTCAGCTGCACATAATATGCTGCATCATTTAGCCTCTGGATTTTAATTTTAATGACGGTGTTTTGTTTTTTTTTTTCATTTCCCTGGTTTTATTTGGTTCTTTTTCAAACCTGCCTTTTTTTTTTAATACTGTGTCTTGTTCTTTTAATATGACTTTTATTCCTTCACTTTTCTTTTTTAGTCTTTCAAATGCGTTTATAATCTATCAGATAATTTTAGTGTTCCAAGGGTGTTAAGCTCCCTTATTATGCCTGACGGTGGAGTGTTTTCTTGGCTAATTTTTTTTTTTTCTGTAAGCCCATCTTCAGGTGACATGGTTTTAGTTGTGGGTGTTGTTTTCTTTATTTGAGTAGGATTTCCCTGCATTCAGGGTTATGGAAGTGCCCTTACAGAATCTGTAGATTTATTTTGTGCCTGATTTGACCAAACGACAGAGAGATTTCACTGGCTGTGGGCCAGATCTTACATTAATTTCTTGGTTTAAGATTCCTGCAACCCAGAGGTGGTGTAAATTTGGACTTTGTTCTTGCATATGGTGCAGGATTGAGTTTGTCTATGTCGTGGGGTAATTTCTGTTTTTTTTCCAAAGCCCTTAGCAAAAACAAGCTTTTTAGCGTCAACTGTAGTTCAATGGACAGAGATCTCATTTGTGGAGGAAAGAGACACTTTGGAGTGCCTGGCCTTATGCGGGGCTTACAGGGGCTTTGTTCCAACCCCCTGCCTGCCATCAGCTGGGTCTCTGTCTTCTTTCCCCCGCAGGGATATTAAAGCCCCAGTCCTTAGCTGTTATGTCCATGTTTGTGTCTCACATACTTGCGGGTCACTTTGCCTCAGCTCTTCCACTCAGTGCTCTAGTTTAATGTTCCTGATTTAATTTTTCCATTAACTTTTGTCCCACATTTTTATATGGTTTTGGTCAGAAGGGAGAGCCTGTAAATTTAGTCTACCATATTGTCGGAACTGGAAACCAGAAGCCCAACACTCACAGCTTCTCAAAAAAAAAAAAAAAAAAAAAAAAAACAAACCCTAAAACAAAAAATAAAAACACTACTGGGTCCTTTTTATTTTAAACTTCTTACCAGGTTATAGCCCCAAAGTTGCATGTTCACTAAATAATTGAATAACCAGACACTTGTTGGATTTAAGAAATGATTGAGCTTTAAAGCCTTTGCCTAGCAGGTTGCTGTCTAGAGTCGCCTTCTATTGACTCCTGTAATAATTAGAATTTCAATTATTCATTTTCAATTAGAAACATGGCATAACGATCACAATGTCATTAAGAAATTGAATTGTGTCTAATGCTGGATTGATAGAAGGCAATATTTCCTAGGACCATTCCTTTCTTTAATGCCCGGAAACCAGACAGCCTCAATTAGAAGAACCAAAGTTACAGCAGAACTTTTGAAAGATGCAAAAGGGAGCATAGGACAGCAGGGTTGACCCTCAGTGGCGTGGACATGTGTGGCTCCATCCCCCACTTGGGACAAATGTCTCCAATCTAATTACTCCCAGGCGCAGGTTTCAAAGTTGCCAGATGTGTATTCCTCCTCTAGCCCTATCACTTCCTGCCTTGCACCTTGCATCCTAGGTAACCTCAACAGAAACACAAGCAACGACCCTCTAGCCAGAGAAGAGCCCTCAGTGGGCAGCACCAGCACTTCTGTGTGCCTGCCCTGTGTCTGGCACCCTGCTCAGCCCTGTACTTGGCTTGTCTCAGTCTCCCAACTGATTTCCTAGGCATGTTCTTAGGAGAAAATTAGTGCAGAGCATGGATAGACAGTGTGTTGGGAATCAGTGATGCATAGTCAGTGTTTCTGTAGTGAATGAATAATGTTGTAACTACTGCTAAGAGTAACTGAATCTTTAGCTCCTACTAGGTATCAGGTTCTGGAATAGTCACCTTACATACATTTTCTAATTCAGCCTTCAAAACCATCTTCTGAGATTACTCCTACTTTAAATATGGTAAATCAGCTTGGAGGGGTTAAGTCACCCAAAGCCACATAGCTCAGGAGCGACAGACCCAGGTCTCTGATTTTAGATGACCACCTTATCAACATTGTGTATAGAAAAAGTGAAGAAGCTGGGGGAGTATTTCTCTAATAAATGAAGTGTGTGAATGTTATGATATGTTTGGGTGGCTCAGAAGCTTTTCCGCATAATTCTTGTTTCTCCGAAGAGTTTCGGATGGCTGAGTTTGCCGGATAGATAAATGTGAAATGGGACCCAGCACTGTGCCTGGCATAGAGTTGAGGCTTAATAAATATTTAATGATCCAATAAATTCATTAATGATTTAGTTATTGGCTGAGGGTTATACTGTCTTTTTTTTTTTTAACTTAGTCTAGAAACATGGTAGAAAATGCATGGATTAGATTGGAATTAGAAGGGCCCATGTCCTGAAGAAGAATGTAACTGGACCACTTTCTTACACCATACACAAAAACAAATTAAAAATGAATGAAAAACCTAAATGTAAGACAACAAACCATCAAAATCCTAGAGGAGAACACCAGCAGCAAGCTTTTGGACCTCAGCCGCAGCAACTTGTGACTAGACACGTCTCCGGGGGCAAGGGATACAAAAGCAAAAATGAACCATTGGGACCTCATCAAGATAAAAAGCTTCTGCATAGTGAAGGAAACAATCAACAAGACTAAAAGGCAACTGACAGAAGGGGAGAAGATATTTGCAAATGATCTATCCGATAAAGGGTTAGTATCCAGAATCTATAAAGAACTTATCAGACTCAACACCCAAAAACAAATAATCCAATTAAGAAATGGGCAGAAGACATGAATAGACACTCTTCCAAAGAAGACATACAAATGGCTAACAGATACAGGAAAAGATGCTTAACGTCACTCATCATCAGGGAAATACAAATCAAAACCATGATGAGGTACCATCTCACACCTGTCAGAATGGCTAAAATGAACAACCCAGGAAACAAAAGATGTTGACGAGGTTGCAGAGAATGAGGAACCCTTTGGAGCTGTTTTTGGGAATGCAAACTGGTGCAGTCATTCTGGAAAACAGAATGGGGTTTCCTCAAAAAGTTAAAAATAGGACTACCCTATGACCCAGCAACACCTACTAGGTGTTTATCAAAAGGATACAAGACTGTGGATTTGAAGGAGCACGTGCAGCCCAATATTTATAGCAGCAGCATCTATAATAGCCAAATTCTGAAAAGAGCCCAGATGTCCCTCAGCTGATGAATGGATAAAGAAGATGTGGTATACATACACAATGGAATCAAAAAGGTTGAAATCTTGGGGCACCTGGGTGGCTCAGTTGGTTGGTTAAGCATCTGACTCTTGATTTCAGCTCAGGTCATGATCTCAGGGTCCTGGGATTGAGCCCTGTGTTGGACTCCCCACTCGGCAGGGAGTCTGCTTGCCTCCTCCCCCCTCAGCCCCGCCCCCCACTCATGCTTGCTCTCTCACTCTCTTTAAATTAAATCAATCTTTAAAGAAAAAAAAGAATGAAATCTTGCCATTTGTAACAAAGTGGATAGAACTAGAGTATATTATGCTGAGCAAAATAAATCAGTCAGAGAAAGATAAATACCATATTATTTCACTCATATGTGGAATTTAAGAAACAAAACAGATGAACATAAGGGAAGAGAAGGAAAAATAAAATAAGATGAAAACAGAGAGGGAGGCAAACCATAAGAGACTCTTAACTATAGAGAACAAACTGAGGCTTACTGGAGGGGAGGGAGGTGGGGGGATGGGCTCAATGAGTGATGGGCATTAAGAAGGACACTTGTTGGGATAAGCACTGGGTGTTATATATAAGTAAAGAATTACTAATTTTACTCCTGAAACCACTACTACACCAAGTGTTAACTAACTTGGATTTAAAAAAAAAAAAGGCCTATGTCCAAATCTTTCTTAATATGTTTATTAGCTCTGTGCCTGTGGGAGGTGGATTAATCTCTTTGTGCCTCAGTTTCCTCATCTGTAAAATGGGGATAATCTTAATATCTATGTGGTTCCTTTGAGAAAAATGTAGTGTACCTAGCGTACATAGCAAGTAGATGAAAGCACCAGATAGTAAGTACAGGATAAAAACTATTGCTTTTACTGTAAGCATAAAACCAAATGGAAATGATTAATAATTATTACTGCGTGCCGCTAGGGTTGTTGATAATGAAGCTGAATGAAATCGGTGATGAGCAAATCATTGCTGAAGACAGGTGAGGACACCTGAATCCCACAGACAGCATCATCAGATAGTTGGAATTCAGAGGGCATTCTTCCTCTTTCCTGGTCTTCTGAAACCTGGTAACCAGCTCCAGCTATCAGGGACTTGTGGCCAGGGGAAGTAACATATCAAAAGGAATGGGGTGGGGGAGGAGAAACTTGTCTTCCCACAAAAGGAACAAAAACAGCCCATTATTCAAAGTCTCTGCTGAAAGGGGAAAAAAAAATTCTCTGCAGAAAAAGTTGACCATATTCTGTGGAAGATGCTGTAGTTTCCATGGCAATTAATGGTGTTAAGTGCACTTCATAACTCAGAGGTCTCTAGTGAAGATAGAGAAGGAAAAGGGAAAACTGTAGTTTTTTAAAAATAGTATTTGAAGATTTTTTTTTTCTCTGAAAATCCTTTTACTTCCTCTATCGGGCAGGAGTTTTATTTTTGAATCCTTGGAAAGGTGTGCAAAATGACTTTAGGGATGGAATTACAGATACAATGGAGACACCCAAAATAGGTTCTCTCAGAGGCATGGCGAACACTTCTGAAAGAATTGCTAGACGTTGACTCCGTGGACCAGCAAAACCCCTTTCTCTGGCCTTGGAGGGAATGCTCTAACACAGTGGTCCCTAGTCATAAAGGGAGGGGCTTCCCTTTTCTAATCCCCAGAACTGAATGAATTCTCAGGAAGGAGAAGTTTGCAGAACCTCTCCTCTACCCCCGAATCATCTAGGCCATTCAGTGAAAGCTCAGTCAGCAAGTCTTTATTTATCAAATGCCTACTGGGTGCCAGGTACCTTGTTGGGACATTCGCACAGGTCTCTTGGGGTTAGAATGGTGGCGCCTCCAGTCTGAGCCTCAGAGGTGTTCAAGTGAAGCTCTGTAAGGTCACCGCAAAGCTTCAGAAGAACCATGTTACCTCTTCAACAAGACGGAAGACTTGGCGCTGTGCCTTTCTAAGGGCCCAGAGTATGAGCCATCTGGGTGACCTGGGCTTCTGTGCTCTCTGTGAAGACCCAGCTGAAGGTATGAGCCACACTGTAGCTCATTGCCCTTTATTTTCTTACCTATCAAGGAACACATATGCAACCTTAAGGCCTGCCAGTGTTCAAATGCTCTGGAAGTCCAGAATTCCCTTGTCTTACTTCAGTCTTTTGATGTAAAAGAATGTGAATCCGGTGTAGAAGGAGGCCATGAGGTATAATGGCATTGGCCTGGAACAGCCATGAGTTAAATCCCGGTTCTCCCACTTCCTGGCCAAGAGACATTGGAACATTCACATATTCCCATTGCTATAGAATAAATTATTAATGGTTACATCGAGTGCTGTTGTAAGGATTGGTGACAATGGATGTTAACACTCAACCCAAGACTTGGACCCGTTGGGGTCTTACCTACCACACTTAGTTAGGCGGTAACTGTGGTGATGATTTTTGCTGTCGTGAAGGAAGTCTGAGCCTCTGGGTCACTGCCGAAGGCTTGGTGCGGGCACATTCTTCTCGAATGCTGAATTCCTGTTCCATTCTATCTTTAAATGACTCAGCTTTAAATTCTGGGGATAACATTCTAGAGTCCCCACTGTAAGGTAATCTTTGTCTTTTGGTTTTGTTTGGAAGCTTTTGAATATTTTATTGTGAAATGTGATATTTGTACTGAAAAGTATACCATGAATATATGTACCGATGAATAATCAAGAAGTGAACACCCATGTCACCACCACCCGAGCATGAAAGGAACCCTGGTAATGCTCCCAAAGCCCTCTGGGCCCCACACCATTCACGACCCGCTCATCCTCCCTTCGCCCCCACCCTGCCTTTGATGAGAATTTCATCCCTCCGTTTCTTTATTGTTTTGACGTCTACATGTGTGTACTGAAACAGTTTCCCTTAGTTTTGCCCATCTTTGTACGTCGTATAGACAGAGTCGGGTAATACATATCTTTCTGTGCCAGGTCTTCTTTGCTCAATACCACGTTTCTAAGATTCATTCAAACACTATGTAGTTTAGGTGTGGTTTTTTTTGTTGCTGTTGGTGGTGTGTGATATTCCATTGCACAAATGTCCAGAAATGAGCTGTTCTGCTGTTGAGGGGGATTGGAGTTGTTTCCGATGTTTGTTATAAACAATGCCGCTATGGACATCTTCGTACATGTCTTTTAGCTGTGTCTGTCTGTTGGGTGTGGAAATGCTGGGTCGTAAAAGTCTAGGATTTTCAACTTTCCAACAAAATGCCAAATTATTTTCCACTGAGTTTACTCACTTGCCTTTTTATTATTTTTTGCTATACACAGATAGCGCACCAACCCCATGGAGAGAGGCCCCAGTTTCCTCAGCTGTAAAATCTGAGAAATAAAAATCATCTCACAGGTTGTAATAAAGATGGGATGAAATAACATTTGTGTGCTCAGCAATGTCTTCATAACAGCTAACATTTATTGAGTACTCTGTAAAAGTAGTCCATTTATCTGGCCTCCTCATTCATCCCTTCCATGCATTTATCTGTGGAAATTTGGCCTGAAATTGTAAAGAGACTTATCTCTTGCGCTGCTCTCTCTCTCTCTTGGATTTTGGGTCTAGCGTTCTACTAACTTGATCCTTTCTCTTTTTCTTTCTTTCTTGCTTGCTTGCTTGCATGCTTGCTTTCTTTTGGCTAGATACTGTGTGCTTTTCATGTGTCATCTGATTTAACCTTCTCAACACTGCCATGAATTTAGTTCTATTATTATCTCCGACTTTCAGAAACTGGGGCACAGAGTAGTGACATGATTTGCCCAAAGTCCTCCAGCCAGTAGGTGGGGGAGCCAGGGTTCCTATGCATGCCTTCTGCTTCCAGGGGGGGTACCCAGCAGAACTCAGCATGAAGGAACATAGTTGGTGCCACTTAATGCCCTATTGATGCTTGCTTACCAACCTGCTACCGGGTTTGGTTTTTCATAGTGCAACCTGGGCTGAAGATGGACACAGAGACTGAGAAAGTCAGTCAGTCCAACATGCACTGGTTGCAGAGCTCTTGCTGCACTGTAGGCCTGCAACAGGCAGGATAGAAGCTCTGGACACAGGCATACCCGTGTTCTTCCAGCCCAAAAGATTCGGTGCTGTAGGAGAGCCATCATGGCTACAAACAGCTGACATATAAGGCAATGGTTTTCTGTGTTCAGAAGCAAATATAAAGGGTCATGCAGTTGAGAGCACTTCTGCCTAGTGAAATCAAGGAAGGCTTTCTGGAGGAGGTGACCTCTGTGGCCTTGTTTCCTCAAGCTATCTTTGACTCTTAGGGAGATGACCCACCATTAAAGAAGCCTTCCCCCCACCCCTCACCCACAGCCTCTCTGGGCTCTGCCTTCCTTTGGCCCAGAAGTGTCTGGTTATTTAAGAGAGGCCCTGGGCAAAGATTTCACCCCTTGCTCTGAGTCTTCTTCTTCCCTGTCTTCCCTTTCCCTCACCCCTACTGCTAGTCTGCTGTGAATACAGGCTTGTGAAAGAGAGGACTGTTTGTTTTATAACAGGAGCTTAACATGATTCATTTCAGATTCCCCAAGGACTTTTGTAAAGTTTGGAATGAGTCATAATATATTTTTTTTTATTAAACTCCAAGAGCCAACAAGCAGGAAACTCTGTTCGACAACATAATATAAGTGATATACTGCAAAGCGGGCTTTTTTATGGGTGAGTCCTCAAGCTGCTCCAGAAACTTTCATGCCTCTCCTATCACTGCCTGGTTCTGGAGGGATGTTTGCAGAGCTTTAGAGACTCAGCATGCCACTCAACACACACACACACACGCACACGCACGCGCACGCACACGCACATGCACATATGCACATAAAAGCCCTGTGCCTCCTAAGACCACCATCAAAAGTTGAGGGTCTCAGGACAAAAGCAGGACCTCTTTGCAATCCTGCTCCAGACTGTCCCAAGAACAAAGGCCTACCATGTTCTCTAGAGTGCAGACAGGTCCCAAAACGGCATGTGAGCAGGCTAAGACCTGCTCCCCTTGACCCCTGAAGCTAAAGTGTAGGGCAGGATTCTCAGACAGTGGTGCCTAGACCAGCAGCAGCAGCAGCACCTCAGACTTTTATAAAATGCAAGTTCTCAGGCTCCAGCCCAGACCTACTGAGTCATAAACTGGAGGTTGGGCCCAACAATTTGTGGTTTAAGGGGCTCTCCTGGAAATCTGATCCCTGGTAAAGTTTGAGAACCACAGGCATAGGGCCTTGTCGCTCCAGGTGTGCTTCCTGGACCAGCAGTGTCTGCATTACTTGGGGCTCGTTGGAAATGCAGACTCCTAGGCCCCTCCACA